>NC_069509.1:185394663-185594663 GCF_027579735.1 Bombina bombina
AATGAAGGAAGTGAATAATATACACACACACACACACACACACACACATATATATATATATATTTATATATATATATATATATGTGTGTGTGTGTGTGTGTGTGTGTGTGTGTGTGTGATTGTGTGTATATTATTCACATATATATATAACACACACACACACACATATATATATATATATATATATATATATATATATATGTGTTTGTGTATATATATGTTCACACACACTTTAATAAATTCCTACTCTAACACTACTCTAACACATATACAAATATATTAGAGTGTGAAAAATAGATAACCAGGTCCAGCTATGAATTTTGCACTTTGCTGCATATTTTCTGTCTTTGAATTGTAATATAGTTATAATCAAGGAATATCATTGACTCCCTGTGACACATACAAGGAATAAAACACAATTAGTGAGGCTGTGTTTGATGGATCAGACAAGCTGTTGTGTTTGCATACACTGTGGCTGTAAAATCTCATAGGAGTGAGTAAGAGTAAACTGTACTGTAAGTAGGTCAGTGTGTTTTATTTGCAAATTGATCTATCTTATGCAGAATTATTTGTCCAAGGGGCCATAAAGGGCGGTAACTGAGGGCTACAAAATTTAACCCCAAGAGGCTGAAGAAGTCCTGTGGAGCCTTTGTCAATAAATACACAAAAGAAATTACCAGAGATATCTGCAATACATTCCATAGGTGTATGTTCCATCTATTTTTGATAACGGTCGGTTTTAATTGTATGGCCATTTGGGTTAAGTGAATATTGATTTTTGGTGTAGCTTCCATTACAACAAATATTGCAATTGGTGTATGTATTTGTGTATCTCCATAAAAGGGAAAATGTAATTACCTTAAGCTTTTATGTTTTACATCTAATATTTATTTTTAGTTGTCCTAAATAGTAATAAAAAAAATTCCTCTGGTTTTTTTTTTCACTTTTTTGGGGGGGTAGGGGGGGTGTGGGTGGTTGGGGGCGTTTCAGGTTTTTGTGCCTACAGGCACCTGAGATGTAAATCCGGCCCTGGTTACATACAGTATATTGCCTTATATTGTCTTAGCATACCCTCTTCTGATGTACACTGCACTATACATAGAAATGTTACATACAGTATATTGCCTTATATTGTCTTAGCATACCCTCTTCTGATGTACACTGCACTATACATAGAAATGTTACATACAGTATATTGCCTTATATTGTCTTAGCATACCCTCTTCTGATGTACACTGCACTATACATAGAAATGTTACATACAGTATATTGCCTTATATCGTCTTAGCATACCCTCTTCTGATGTACACTGCACTATACATAGAAATGTTACATACAGTATATTGCCTTATATCGTCTTAGCATACCCTCTTCTGATGTACACTGCACTATACATAGAAATGTTACATACAGTATATTGCCTTATATTGTCTTAGCATACCCTCTTCTGATGTACACTGCACTATACATAGAAATGTTACATACAGTATATTGCCTTATATTGTCTTAGCATACCCTCTTCTGATGTACACTGCACTAAACATAGAAATGTTATATACAGTATATTGCCTTATATCGTCTTAGCATACCCTCTTCTGATGTACACTGCACTATACATAGAAATGTTACATACAGTATATTGCCTTATATTGTCTTAGCATACCCTCTTCTGATGTACACTACACTATACATAGAAATGTTACATACAGTATATTGCCTTATATCATCTTAGCATACCCTCTTCTGATGTACACTGCACTATACATAGAAATGTTACATACAGTATATTGCCTTATATTGTCTTAGCATACCCTCTTCTGATGTACACTGCACTATACATAGAAATGTTACATACAGTATATTGCCTTATATCGTCTTAGCATACCTTCTTCTGATGTACACTGCACTATACATAGAAATGTTACATACAGTATATTGCCTTATATTGTCTTAGCATACCCTCTTCTGATGTACACTGCACTATACATAGAAATGTTACATACAGTATATTGCCTTATATCATCTTAGCATACCCTCTTCTGATGTACACTGCACTATACATAGAAATGTTACATACAGTATATTGCCTTATATTGTCTTAGCATACCCTCTTCTGATGTACACTGCACTAAACATAGAAATGTTACATACAGTATATTGCCTTATATCGTCTTAGCATACCCTCTTCTGATGCACACTTTGTTATAGATATATACATATACAGTATATATATATATATATATATATATATATATATACAGTATATATATATATATATATATATATATATATATATATATATATATATATATATATATATATATATATATATATATATATATATATATATTTATATATATATATATATATAATAGAAGACAGCACTCACTGGTCTTGAGTAATTTAATTAGAGCTATTTTTTGCTTTGCTCAAGACCAGTGATTGCTGTCTTCTATTACTTATATCATAACCTGCATTCAGCACCCTGGCAACTTTATATCTGTTCGTGAGAGTGTACCTTTCTCTGCAAGTATATATATATATATAAATATATATATATATATATATATATATATATATATATATATATATATATATATATATATATATATATATATATATATATATATATATATATATTGGAATATACATTTAGAAATACATAGAACATAAAATATACTGCTATGTGCAGAACATTGGCATGTCAAATATTTACAGTAAATACTCAGTATAACACTTTACTAATATGAATATTGCATAAATATGAATTTTTATGTTTCCATCTACTTAACTGCAAAGGGTTATTATGCACATAAATATATGTCTATATGAGTGTACATATGTATTTATGTGTTTATATGTGTTCATATGTATTTATGTGTTTATATGTGTACATATGTATTTATGTGTTTATGAACATATGTATTTATGTGTTTATATGTGTATATATGTATGTATGTGTTTATATGTGTATATATGTCTATCTGTGTGTACATATGTATTTATGTGTTTATATTTGTACATATGTATTTATGTGTTTATATGTGTATATATGTATTTATGTGTTTATATGTGTATATATGTCTATCTGTGTGTACATATGTATTTATGTGTTTATGAGTGTATATATGTCTGTATATACATATATACACACATATAAATGCATCTGTATACATATATACACATATAAATACATAAATACATCTGTATACATATATACGCATATAAATACATAAATACATCTGTATACATATATACGCATATAAATACATAAATACATCTGTATACATATATACACATATAAATGCATAGCTACATCTGTACACATATATACACATTTAAATACAAAAATACATCTGTATACATATATACACATATAAATACATGAATACATCTGTATACATATATCTTTAGACATGTATGTATCTCAATGGTAAAGGGACAGTCAAGTCCAAAAAAACCTTTCATGATTTAAATAGGGGATGTCATTTTAAACAACTTCCAAATTTACTATTAGCACCAATTTTGCTTTGTTCTCTTGGTATTCTTAGTTGAAAGACTGCCTCTAATCTAAATGCATTTTGACCACTAAAGGGCATTAGTTCATGAGTTTTGTATAAATAACATTGAGCACATGCACGTGAAGTGACCTAGGAGTGAGCACTGACTGGCTAAAATGCAAGTCTGTCAAAAGAACTGAAATAAGGGGGCAGTCAGCAGAAGTTTAGATCACAGAGTTAAAAAGTATATTATTTTAACAGTGTTGGTTATGCAAAACTGGGGAATGGGTAATAAAGGGATTATCAATCTTTTTAAATAAAAAAATTCTGGTGTTGACTGTCCCTTTAAATCCCTTTGGCTGCCTTGATTGAGCCCTTATAACTTTTTTTTGTGAAATATTTTTTTTTTATCATTTGTATTAGACAGTTTTAATATGAGTTTAAGTGTACTTTGTAATGTATTTTTGATGTGTTTTGTGCAACTTTTATGTTTGACAAAACAGTTAACCAGAGCTTGCGGTAATCATTCTAGTGTTAACTTTCAACTCACAATAATATGAACACATTTTAACCTGTGCACAAATGATTACAAAAACCCGATACTGCTTGCATTCAAATGTTTGTGCTCCATTTGTAATCTGTCCCTTAATAGGTTAAAGGGACACTGAACCCCATTTTATTTCTTTTGTGATTCAGATAGAGCATGACATTTTAAGCAACGTTCTAATTTACTCCTGTTATCAAATTTTCCTCATTCTCTTGGTATCTTTATTTGAAATGCAAGAATGTAAGTTTAGATGCCGGCCCATTTTTGGTGAACAACCTGGGTTGTCCTTGCTGATTGGTGGATAAATTTATCCACCAATAAAAAAGTGCTGTCCAGAGCGCAGAACCAAAAAAAGCTTAGATGCCTTCTTTTTTTAAATAGAGATAACAAGAGAACAAAGAAAAAATGATAATAGGAGTAAATTAGAAAGTTGCTTAAAATTGCTGCTCTATCTGAATCACAAAGGAACAAAATTGGGTTCAGTGTCCTTTTAAGCTTTTCTAGGTTAAGGGTAATATGGTAAAAAAGAGGGAAATGAAGTTATTCCATTTCTCTGTGTATTCTCTAAATAAAGTCACCTGCAGTGAGTGGGTGTAGAAATGTTTTTTCCATGCAGTAGTGCTGGAAAATCATAAGGATGTCTTGTGACTGGAAAATGCTGTGTTTTGAAATGACATCAGCTGCAGGAGTTGCACATTTTCATTATTGGACTAGATTTATGAAGCCCCTACGGCAGCCCTACGGCTCTTCGCCACCTCTAAACTGGCGAAATTCAATCTCCTCGGTCGAGTCCGACCGAGGAGATTGACAGCTCCTGCCCGCGCGTGATTGGCTGTGCGCGGGCAGGGGGCGGGATTGCACGCGAGCGCAAAATTGCGCTCGTGTGCAATGCCGAAAGCCTGCGGGTATTTTCGCCCCACCACAGGCGAGCTGAGGCGTACAGGGGCGCGTATACAGATTTAATAAATCTAGCCCATAGTGTGACGGAATTAGGGGATGGGTGGGATTATATGGAGGGAGGGTGGGCAGTGTTTCAGGTGAACTGAGTGTGTAAATACATAATGATTTTATCACAGAAAGTCTAAATAGAAATTGTTTAGGTGTGCATGTTCTTCATTCCTGGTAGAAATCTATTTTGTTTATTCAAAGCTCTTATAAATATATGTCTATATGTTTGTACATATGTATTTATGTGTTTATATGTGTACATATGTATTTATTTGTTTATATGTGTATGTATGTATGTATGTGTTTATGTGTACATATGTATTTATGTGTTTATGTGTACATATATACTTATTTGTTTATATGTGTATGTATGTATTCATGTGTTTATATGTGTATATATGTATTTATGTGTTTATATGTGTATATATGTATTCATGTGTTTATATGTGTATATATGTATTTATGTGTTTATATGTGTATATATGTATTTATGTGTTTATATGTATATGTATGTATTTATGTGTTTATGTGTACATATGTATTTATGTGTTTAAGTGTACATATGTATTTATTTGTTTATACGTGTATATATGTATTTGTTTATATGTGTATATATGTATTTATGTGTTTATATGTGTATATATGTGTATACTGTATATGTATTTATGTGTTTATGTGTACATATGTATTTATTTGTTTATATGTGTATATATGTATTTATGTGTTTATATGTGTATATATGTATTTATGTGTTTATATGTGTATACTGTATATGTATTTATGTGTTTATGTGTACATATGTATTTATTTGTTTATATGTGTATATATGTATTTATGTGTTTATGTGTACATATGTATTTATTTGTTTATATGTGTATATATGTATGTATGTGTATATATGTATTTATGTGTTTATATGTGTATATATGTATTTATGTGTTTATATGTGTATATATGTATTTATGTATTTATATGTGTACATATGTATTTATGCGTATATATGTTTATATGTGTGTACATATTGAGGAATTGAAAGTCAAAATGATACTTTAATGATTAAGATACATCATGAAATAAAAAAAACATATTCTGCAATATAAATCTACTATAAAATTGACCTCTTTTTCTTCTTTGTTAAAGCTTTCCTTGAGAGCATACAGAGGTAGGCTCTGGAGTGTTCACGTGACTTTAGCCCTATATGGCATCAAATTTTGAATCAATAGTTGTAACAGTGTTAAACATATAGGGCCAGATTACAAGTGGAGCATTCATTTATAGCGCACGCGCAAACTGGCAAATTACAAGTGGCCGGTAGCAATTAGCACTTATAAAATTAACCAGAGTTCAGACCTCTGGTTAATTTTATAAATGTGCCCCAAAAGCACCCAAATGCAGTGTCATGTATTGTATTAAAAAAATAAAGATAGCATCTTCTTTATTTTTTAATAAAATAACTGCAAAAAGCAGTTTTTGGGGCCTAAAGTAAGTGGGTGGGGGTGTTTGAAAAAAAAAAAAAAAACGGCACTGAAAAGTGCCTTTACATTGTGGTGTATGGAAACTGTGTGTTCCCTGTAATCATGCTTATATACAAATATATTTATGTGTTAATATGTGTATATACTCATATTAACACAAAAATATATAGGTATATAATCATATACATATATATTTACACTTTGTGGCATCGCTGCATGATTTACCTCCTCCGTGGCGCAAAGTTCTCATGCCCACTTCTCACGGCATGAGAACAAGGCTCCCATTTGAGCCTATGAAAGCGCACTCTTGCATTAATGTCAACTTTAGCGTGTGCTGGTATTACTCAGGGGAGTGCTAAAATCGTTTTCACAAAAGCAATATTTATAGCTCCACTTGTAATCTGGACATTAGTGCTGAACAAGTCATGTGCAGCTCTATATACTAAGAAAAATAAACCTCTTTTAAACCTGCTAGCCAATATCTATATAAACTATTTTAAGCGCAGTACCACACGATTCTGATGCTGTATATATGAAAAAGATATGTAAAATTTAAAAGTTGTATACAAAATAATTTGAATTGCTAAAATCCACACATTCATAGAAGACACTTGCAATATTGGGTTAGTAGCATAGAAATAACAAGAGGTACTTAAAACCAAATACTTAGAAGCAAATCAAATTATCTCAAATTCATAAAAAACATCGAAAATATACACATAAGAAAAATAAAAACACAATCATCTGAATTAAGTCCATACAAAGAAAATGCAATTGTTTTTGTGCTTCCAGAACTGATATTTGTCTGAAAGCAAAGGAGACAGAGATGGTCTCGTTATAGGCGGTTAAAAGTATATCAAAATAGTGTATATAGGTACTTACACCAGATGATTTTGTTCCGGCTTCTAAAATCCCTCAAAGGACCGTAAGGTAGTAGCGGTATTCTCGGGCTATTATCTCTAATACCCGGTTCTTTGTTTTTGGCGACTTTGAGGAAATCCTGGGGTCTCTTTCATACAGCTGTTAGGCAAACACAGCGATTCTCATGCTTCCGACACAGACCGTTACAGCTCCCCTTCCTACACCTGCTGTTTACAGGTGCTCCTTCTGGACAAAGTTTATTAGGTAGGTAGTTTGAGCAACGCGCTTCCGAGGTTACCCTCCTTTTCTCAAGCTCCTCGGAATCGTACAGTACTACGCTTAAAATAGTTTATATAGATATTGGCTAGCAGGTTTAAAAGAGGGTTTTTTTCTTAGTTAATCTACCTCCTATTTTATTCCAGCGCTTCCTTTTTGTTGTCTCAAAAACTGTTTCTTTGTTTTGATCGTTTCTCTGGATCAATCATTTGAAAGGAAGTACAGTATCTTAAAGAATTGCGCTGATTACCTTTTGTACTTTTTGTGTTTGACTTGCAGCTCTGTATACTCATGGATAATCAAACAATGTTTCATTTAAATACTTGGGTATCACAACTCATTGCTACAGAAAAGAACTGATACAGAAATAATTTGGGCTTTTCCTAATAAATAAAATAAAGAACTAAAAATTCTAATCTACAAAACCAAGATCAATATAATATCAGTATTCACATGAAGTAAAAGCTCTTTAAATGTAACACAAAATCATTCTGTGTATTGTCACAGCTTTCTAGCAGCAAATAACTCTTCACTGTATAAACTATGGTTACATCCTTCTCTACAGGACTATTAGAAGATTAATATTCTTTTGTGATTCAGACCAAGCATACAATTTTAAAAAAGTTTCCAATTATTCTATTATCAAATTTTCTTTGTTCTCATGGTATACTTTGTTGAAGAGATACCTAGGTAAGTTTCAGGAGAACTACATGGCAAAAAATACTGCTGCCACATAGTGCTCTCTTGTATATGGATAACATTCTTGCAAAACTGCTGCCAGATAGTGATCCAGACGCTCCTGATATTTTTCAAAAAAAGATACCAAGAGAATGAAGTAACTTTGATAAGAGAAGCAAATTAGAAAATTGTTTAAAACTGCTGCTCTATCTGAATCATACAAGAAAAATGATGGGTTTCATATCCCTTTAACAACCCCTTTATAAAATGATGGATTCTAAACATTTATGTGTTTAAACTAAATAATGCTATGTAGAATAATATTATTTATCCTCTTCTGCTACAGATTTTTTTGTTGTTACACAACAATACTCTGTACAGATTTAAGTGGCGCAATACAAAGAAATGATGATAATAATAACAATATTAATCATTCAGTATAAAACTTTACATTCTTAATTTAGGTTTCCATATAAACTTTAATTTTTTAAAAACCTAATTTCAAAAATGTCTCAGTAATAAACTAACATATTGTATTTTGTAACATATTTCACTCAGTATCTACCAGTTACAGTGTTGTAGAATCCTCTGTAGCTTATAGACAAAAAAAAAGACATACTTGTGTTACAGCAGCATAAATGAACTTGCTATAAAGTGCTAAACACTATTTCATTTTGTAACCACAGACAATATTAATACAACGCATCATTCCATAGTCAGCCACTGATTTAGCAGATAAATGTGTCCTTACCCTAAGTTCCTGTAGCTCTGCAGTAAAAACGTGTGTGCTGCTCTCTTGGAGATTATTAAGCAAATGAACAGAGGGTGTGTAGCATCTTTATGTAACGCCTGCCCAGCTATTTGAGAAGAAATGCTTTAATCTCTATAACTAAGCTTGCTTACAGATCATTTACTTTCACAGCAGATTGTATACATTTATGTTTTCTTTTTTTTTCTTTCAGAGATAATTAACTATATTCAAGGATATGTATCTATCTATTTATTTATCTATCTGTCTGTCCATCCGTCTGTCCATTTGTCTATCATCCATCTATCTATTTATTTATCTATCTGTCCATCCGTCTGTCCATTTGTCTATCATCCATCTATCATCTATCTATCTATCTATCTAGTATCTATCTATCTATCTATCTATCTATCTATCTATCTATCTATCTATCTATCTATCTATCATCTATCTATTTATCTATCTAGTATCTATCTATCATCTATCTATCTATCTATCTATCCAGTATCTATCTATCTATCTATCTATCTATCTATCTATCTATCTATCTATCTATCTATCATCTATCTATCATCTATCTATCTATCTATCTATCTATCTATCTATCTATCTATCTATCATCTATCTATCTATCTATCTATCTATCTATCTATCTATCTATCTATCTATCTAGTATCTATCTATCTATCTATCTATCTATCTATTATCTATCTATCTATCTATCTATCTATCTATCTATCTATCTATCTATCTATCTATCTATCTATCTATCTATCTATCATCTATCTATCTAGTATCTATCTATCTATCTATCTATCTATCTATCTATCTATCTATCTATCATCTATCTATCTATCTATCTATCTATCTATCTATCTATCTATCTATCTATCTATCTATCTATCTATCATCTATCTATCATCTATCTATCTAGTATCTATCTATTATCTATCTATCTATTTATCTATCTAGTATCTATCTATCTATCTATCTATCTATCTATCATCTATCTATCTATCTATCTATCTATCTATCTATCTATCTATCATCTATCTATCTATCTATCTATCTATCTATCTATCTATCTATCTATCTATCTATCTATCTATCTATCTATCATCTATCTATCATCTATCTATCTATCTATCTATCATCCATCTATCTATCTATCTATCTATCTATCTATCTATCTATCTAGTGCAGCGTCTAATAAATTCCTAACCACACAGAAATTAAACAAATATTAGTAGTCGAATCAAGCAATCACATATATGGCGCACAACCCCACAAAAAAAGACCTAACCTTAAAACTTAAAAAAAAAACTAATCTATCCATTGGGGCTTTTGTATGGGCAGCCAATAGGATGAAAGTGGCTTAAACTCTATTGTCTGATTTGAACAACCAATAGGATTTATGCAGCTATCATTCTATTGGCTGATTTAAAATTTTCAATATAAAATGGGTACCTCTTATTCAATCTTCAGTGTGCGATAGACGATTGCATGAAGAGGCCCTCCATGTCGGGTGACCGTGCCGCCTCCGCTCTGTGCCGCCTCTGCTCAGCGTGACCGGTATGAAGATTGAAGAAGACCTTCGCCACCTGGATGAAGACTTTGCTCCGTCCGGAAGAAGATGGATGTCAGGACTTCAGGAATGGTGACTGAGTACGTTTTTGGGTGTTAGGTTGTTTTTTTGGGGTGGTTTTTTTTTTTGATTAGGGCTTTTTTTATTTTCATGGGCACTAAAAGAGCTGATTGCCCTTTAAAGGGCAATGCCCATACAAATGCCCTTTTAGGGGCAATAGGTAGATTAGATATTTTTTTAGTTATGTCTTTTTTATTTTATGGGGTTGGGTGGGTTTTGTACTGTTTTTTGTTTTTTTCAAAAAAGAGCTGATTTCTTTAGGGGAATGCCCTACAAAAAGCCCTTTTAAGGGCTATTCGTAGTTTACTGTTAGATTAGGGGGTGTTTTAATTTTGGGGTAATTTAATTTTGGATAATTTACGGCTAGATTACGAGTTGTGCATTAGGGTAAAAAAGCAGCGTTAAGAGGTCCTAACACTTATTTTTTTTACGCCCGCTGGTATTATGAGTCTTGAAGGTTTAGGGTCACCGCACACTTCTTTGGCCTTACCGCAAAACGACTTACGTAAACTTCGTAAAGTATTTTTTCTATGGGACTTCCATAGTGCCGGTATTACGAGTCTGTCCTAGGAGGCCAAAAAGTGAGCGGCACACCCTACCCTGTCAAGAGTCCTAACGCATTTTAAAGTCAGTAGTTAAGAGTTTTATGGTACAATGCCGTAACATAAAACTCATAACTAAAGTGCTAAAAAGTACACTAACACCCATAAACTACCTATTAACCCCTAAACCGAGGCCCTCCCACATCGCAAACAGTAAAAGAAAATTTTTAACCCCTAATCTGCCGCTCCGGACACCGCCACCACCTACATTATATTTTTGAACCCCTAATCTGCCGCCTCCAATGTCGCTGCGACCTACCTACACTTATTAACCCCTAATCTGCTGCCCCCAACATTGCCACCACTATAATAAACATATTAACCCCTAAACCGCCGCACTCCCTCCTCGCAAACATTAGTTAAATATTATTAACCCCTAATCTGCCAATACACCCTTAAAAAACCTAACACTAACCCCCTGAAGATCGACTTACAGTTCTGAAGACCGGACATCCATCCTCAAGGAAGCGGCAGAAGTCTTCATCCAACCGGGCCGAAGTCCTCAACGAAGCCGGGAGAAGTCTTCATCCAAGCTGGGCGAAGTGGTCCTCCAGACAGGCAGAAGTCTTCATCAAGACGGTATCTTCTATCTTCATCCATCCGACGTGGAGCGGCTCCATCTTCAAGACATCCGACGTGG
Source organism: Bombina bombina (assembly GCF_027579735.1). Classification (NCBI taxonomy): domain Eukaryota; kingdom Metazoa; phylum Chordata; class Amphibia; order Anura; family Bombinatoridae; genus Bombina; species Bombina bombina. The sequence continues at coordinate 185,406,584 of NC_069509.1, forward strand.
AGCATCCTCTTCTTCCGATGACTAAAGACGAATAAAGGTTCCTTTAAGTGACGTCATACAAGATGGCGTCCCTTAGATTCCGATTGGCTGATAGAATTCTATCAACCAATCGGAATTAAGGTAGAAAAAATCCTATTGGCTGATGCAATCAGCCAATAGGATTGAGCTTGCATTCTATTGGCTGTTCCAATCAGCCAATAGAATGCGAGCTCAATCCTATTGGCTGATTGGATCAGCCAATAGGATTTTTTCTACCTTAATTCCAATCAGAATCTAAGGGACGCCATCTTGGATGACGTCACTTAAAGGAACCTTCATTCGTCTTTAGTCATTGGAAGAAGAGGATGCTCCGCGTTGGATGTCTTGAAGATGGAGCCGCTCCGCGTCGGATGGATGAAGAGAGAAGATGCCATCTGGATGGCCGTCTGGAGGACTACTTCGCCCGGTTTGGATGAAGACTTCTCCCGGCTTCGTTGAGGACTTCGGCCCAGTTGGATGAAGACTTCTGCCACTTCCTTGAGGATGGATGTCCGGTCTTCAGAACTGTAAGTCAATCTTCAGGGGGTTAGTGTTAGGTTTTTTTTAATGGTGTATTGGCAGATTACTTTGGGGCAATGCCCCGCAAAAGGCCCTTTTAAGGACTATTGATAATTTAGTTTAGGCTAGGGTTTTTTTTATTTCGGGGGGCTTTTTTTATTTTGATAGAGTTATTAGATTAGGTGTAATTAGTTTAAAAATCTTGTAATTGTTTATTATTTTCTGTAATTTAGTGTTTTGTTTTGTACTTTAGCTAATTTATTGTATTTAATTGTTGTTAATTTAGTTAATGTATTTAATTATAGTGTAGTGTTAGGTGTTATTGTAACTTAGGTTAGGTTTTATTTTACAGGTACTTTTGTATTTATTTTAGCTAGGTAGTTATTAAATAGTTAATAACTATTTAATAACTATTGTACCTAGTTAAAATAAATATAAACTTGCCTGTAAAATAAAAATAAACCCTAAGCTAGCTACAATGTAACTATTAGTTATATTGTAGCTAGCTTAGGGTTTATTTTATAGGTAAGTATTTAGTTTTAAATAGGAATTATTTAATTAATGATAGGAATTTTTAGTTAGATTTATTGTAATTATATTTAAGTTAGGGGGTGTTAGGGTTAGGGTTAGACTTAGATTTAGGGGTTAATACATTTAATATAGTGGCAGCGACGTTGGGGGTGGCAGATTAGGGTTTAATAAATGTAGGTAGGTGGTGGCGATGTTAGGGACGGCAGATTAGGGGTTAATTATATTTAACTAATTTTTGCGAGGTGGGAGGATGGCGGTTTAGAGGTTAATATGTTTATTATAGTGGCAGGGATGTTGGGGGCGGTAGATTAGGGGTCAATAAGTGTAGGTAGGTTCCGGCAACATTGGGGGCGGCAGATTAGGGGTTAATAAATATAATGTAGGTGTCGGCGATGTTGGGGGCAGCAGATTAGGGGTTGATAAGTATAATGTAGGTGGCGGTGGTGTCTGGAGTGGCAGATTAGGGGTTAATAAATATAATGCAGGTGTCGGCGATGTCAGGGGCGGCAGATTAGGGGTTAATAAGTGTAAGATTAGGGGTTTTTAGACTCGGGGTTCATGCTAGGGTGTTAGGTGTAAACATAAATTTTATTTCCCCATAGGAATCAATGGGGCTGCGTTAGTGAGTTTTACGCTGCTTTTTGGCAGGTGTTAGACTTTTTCTCAGATGGCTCTCCACGTTGATGCCTATGGGAAAATCGTGCACGAGCACGTACAACCAGCTCACCGCTGACTTAAGCAGGGCTGGTATTGGAGTGCGGTAAAGAGCAAAATTTTGCTCAATGCTCACTTCTTCCCTAATAACGCCGGGTTTGTAAAAACCAGTAATACCAGCGCTGCAGGTAAGTGAGCGGTGAGAGAAAACTGCTCGTTTGCACCGCATAGCCTCTAACGCAAAACTCGTAATCTAGCCGATAGTTTGTTATTTTTTGTAATCTTAGCTTTTTTATTTTTTGTAATTTTAGTTTTTCTCTAAGAGTACTGTTAGGTTTTTTATTTTTAGTAAAGTAAAGTAAATATTTTTGTTGTAAATGTTTATTATTTTTTAATGTAGTTAGTATTTTTTTTATTTCATGTTAGTGTATTGTAATTGGGGTTAACTTAGGGGGTGTTAGGTTAGGGGGCTTAGTTATTAGTTTAATACTTGGCGTTGTTGGGGGTTGGCGGATTATGGGTTAATAGGTTAATTAGGTAGTTTGCATTGTGTGGGGGTGGCGGTTTAGGGGTTAATAGTATAATTAGGTGGATTGCAATGTGGGAGGTTGGCGGTTTAGGGGTTAATACTTTTATTAGTAGTTGCGATGTGGAGAGATGGCGGATATAGGGATTTTGATGTGTTGGTTTAATTTTTGGGAGTCGGGTTAGATTTTTACGGGTGATTTAAATTTTTTTTGTTTTTTACTTTGGCGCTGGCAGTTCAAATACTGCCATAAGTCACTGGCAAAAAAATGTATTTACAAACATTTCTGAACCTCACCAGTTTATCCGACTTACGGCAGTATATGATCTGCCAGCGCCGTATATGTGATTCACTTGATGTGCGAGGTGAACTTACGGGCGGCATGGGTTTCAGCAGTTGCGCTAAAACTTACGCCATATATGTAATCTTACCCCAGGTGTTCACAATCAGTAATATTCCATTTTTTTTTTTGGAGCTAAAAACTTATCGATCTACGAAAAAAAAAAACTATAAATAATGGGCGCGATCCGATATCGATCGCAGTTTGCGGCGCAAGCGAGGGAACCGGCGTCGCCCGCAGTTTCAGCTCGCAACTCGAGCTATCCCATATAGGTCGCCGTCAGATGCTAACGTGCCGTAAGTCTGACAAACCAGCGATGTCCAGAAATCTGCGTAAGTACAAATTTCTGGCGTCGCCAGTGACTTGCGCCACGTTAGAATCTGCCGGCGCCTATAAAACCTGACTAAAGTCTAAAACACCCGCACTGTCTAACACGCCTCCCTAACATAGCCCGCACTGTCTAACACGCCTCCCTAACATAGCCCGCACTGTCTAACCCTCTATCCGCTATCCCCCCTCACTAGCCTAACAATAAAAATGCTATTAACCCCTAAACCGCCGCTCCCGTACCCCGCCGCAACCTAATAAAGTTATTAACCCCTAAACCGCCGCTCCCGTACCCCGCCGCCAGCTATATTATATCTATAACCCCCTAAAGTGAGCCCCTAACACCGCCGCCATCTATATTAAAATTATTAACCCCTAATGTAAGCCCCTTACACCGCCGCCATCTCTATTAAAATGATTAACCCCTAATTTAATCTACCTACCCCGCCGCCAGCTATATTATCTATATTAACCCTAAGTATATTATAGTTAATATAGGTATTACATTATATATATTAACTATATTAACCCTAATTATATTAGGGTTAATATAGTTAATATAGTTACTATAGTATTTATATTAACTATATTAACTCTATCTAACCCTAACTAAATTTATATTAAATTAATCTAATTCATTTATAAACTAAAATGTTCCTATTTAAATCTAAATACTTACCTATAAAATAAACCCTAAGATAGCTACAATATAATTAATAATTACATTGTAGCTATGTTAGGGTTAATATTTATTTTACAGGTAAATTGTTAATTATTTTAACTAGGTATAATAGATATTAAATAGTTATTAACTATTTAATATCTACCTAGTTAAAATAATTACCCAATTACCTGTAAAATAAATCCTAACCTAAGTTACAAATACACCTACACTATCAATAAATTTAATAAACTACTAACATCTATCTAAAAATACAATTAAATTAACTAAACTAAATTACAAAAAAAAACAAACACTAAATTACAAAAAATAAAAAAAAGATTACAAGATATTTAAGCTAATTACACCTATTCTAAGCCCCCTAATAAAATAATAAACCCCCAAAATAAAAAAAATTCCCTGCCCTATTCTAAATTCAACAAATTTCAAAGCTCTTTACCTTACCAGCCCTTAAAAGGGCCTTTTGTGGGGCATGCCCCAAAGAATTCAGCTCTTTTGCATACAACAAATACAATACCCCCCCCCATTACAACCCACCACCCACATACCCCTATTCTAAACCCACCCAAACCCCCCTTAAAAAAGCCTAACACTACCCCCCTGAAGATCTCCCTACCTTGTCTTCACCACACCGGGCCGAACTCCTGATCCGATCCGGGCGATGTCTTCCTCCAAGCGGCAAAGAAGAATTCTTCCTCCGGCGACGTCTTCCTCCAAGCGGCAGCAAAGTCTTCATTCTTCCGGCGGCATCTTCAATCTTCTTTCTTCGCTCCGCCGCCGCGGAGCATCCATCCCGGCCGACTGCTGAACTTGGAATGATGTACCTTTAAATGACGTCATCCAAGATGGCGTCCGCCGAATTCCGATTGGCTGATAGGATTCTATCAGCCAATCGGAATTAAGTTAAAAAATTCTGATTGGCTGATTGAATCAGCCAATCAGATTCAAGTTCAATCCGATTGGCTGATCCAATCAGCCAATCAGATTGAGCTCGCATTCTATTGGCTGTTCCGGATGACGTCATTTAAAGGTACATCATTCCAAGTTCAGCAGTCGGCCGGGATGGATGCTCCGCGGCGGCGGAGCGAAGAAAGAAGATTGAAGATGCCGCCGGAAGAATGAAGACTTTGCTGCCGCTTGGAGGAAGACGTCGCCGGAGGAAGAATTCGCCCGGATCGGATCAGGAGTTCGGCCCGGTGTGGTGAAGACAAGGTAGGGAGATCTTCAGGGGGGTAGTGTTAGGCTTTTTTAAGGGGGGTTTGGGTGGGTTTAGAATAGGGGTATGTGGGTGGTGGGTTGTAATGGGGGGGGGGTATTGTATTTGTTGTATGCAAAAGAGCTGAATTCTTTGGGGCATGCCCCACAAAAGGCCCTTTTAAGGGCTGGTAAGGTAAAGAGCTTTGAAATTTGTTGAATTTAGAATAGGGCAGGGAATTTTTTTTATTTTGGGGGTTTATTATTTTATTAGGGGGCTTAGAATAGGTGTAATTAGCTTAAATATCTTGTAATCTTTTTTTTATTTTTTGTAATTTAGTGTTTGTTTTTTTTTGTAATTTAGTTTAGTTAATTTAATTGTATTTTTAGATAGATGTTAGTAGTTTATTAAATTTATTGATAGTGTAGGTGTATTTGTAACTTAGGTTAGGATTTATTTTACAGGTAATTGGGTAATTATTTTAACTAGGTAGATATTAAATAGTTAATAACTATTTAATATCTATTATACCTAGTTAAAATAATTAACAATTTACCTGTAAAATAAATATTAACCCTAACATAGCTACAATGTAATTATTAATTATATTGTAGCTATCTTAGGGTTTATTTTATAGGTAAGTATTTAGATTTAAATAGGAACATTTTAGTTTATAAATGAATTAGATTAATTTAATATAAATTTAGTTAGGGTTAGATAGAGTTAATATAGTTAATATAAATACTATAGTAACTATATTAACTATATTAACCCTAATATAATTAGGGTTAATATAGTTAATATATATAATGTAATACCTATATTAACTATAATATACTTAGGGTTAATATAGATAATATAGCTGGCGGCGGGGTAGGTAGATTAAATTAGGGGTTAATCATTTTAATAGAGATGGCGGCGGTGTAAGGGGCTTACATTAGGGGTTAATCATTTTTATATAGGTGGCGGCGGTGTAAGGGGTCAGATTAGGGGATAGATAAGGTAGATGGCGGCGGTTTTAGAGGCTCACAGTAGGGGGTTAGTTTATGTAGATGGCGGCGGGGTCCGGGAGCGGCGGTTTAGGGGGTAATAACTTTATTAGGGATTTCGGGGGGGGGGGGGGATCGCGGTTGACAGGTAGATAGACATTGCGCATGCGTTAGGTGTTAGGTTTATTTTCTAGTTAGTTTAGGGAGTTACGGGGCTCCAATAGTCAGCGTAAGGCTTCTTACGGCTGCTTTTTGTGGCGAGGTGAAAATGGAGTAAGTTTTCTCCATTTTCGCCACGTAAGTCCTTACGCTGCATATTGGATACCAAACTGCGCGGGTTTGGTATACCTGCCTATTGCCCAAAAAACTGCGGGCGACGGCAGAAATATACGCGCGTAACTTCTAGGTTACGCCGTATATGTGATACCAAATCCGCGCAAATATTGGCGTCGCCGGCTTTTGCGGGCGACGCTTTATATCGGATCGACCCCCAGATGTGGCGTTCCTGTTCAAGGTAATCACAATCCAATGTCTGAAAACTTTTCAACATATTTTCAGCACCACTTTTAAGCTATTGAATCTGAAAGGTACTTGGTAAAGTTCCAAACTAGTCTTTGCAACTTACTAGTGAGTATAACAAGACCTTTTGGAACAAAACAGTTGTTGCTTGGGCAAAACAAACTGAAAGTAGCCAAAGACTTCATATAAAAATGTATTTATTATACATGGACACGATATTGCATGCTGTAAATGAGAACTGTTTAACCCCAAGTCCAAAATGGTGTTTTTTAAAGATGCTATTTACTAGACTTGTGCAGCAGCGAATAATTTGTTTCAGGAAAATCATTCAGAACAAATATTTGCTGCACTATTTGATATTCATTTAGTTTAAAACTAAATAACTGTATATTCGGTAACATTTGCATTAGCCCCGCTAATCCTGATCCTAGTTCACTGAGCGCAGAGCTGCGCTTATAGGAGGCTTAGCGAGGCGGATCACAGAACCGGCACTAAAGGACCTTATCCTGTAACGCAGGGTCTGCAGCGCTAAGCATCCTATTAGCGCAGCTCTGGGCTCTGGGAAGGAGGGAGGGGATTAGCGTGCCTTTTGCTGTAAAATACATTTAAAAATTGTACTTGTTTCACTTTCTCCCAGGGAGGTTTGGGTTAAAACTTTTAGGAAATTTAAGTAAGCTTTTGTTTACTTCACCCTCCCCCCTAAGATTCTCAGCAGTCACATGTTTGTAAAAGGTAGATTATCAGTTTCGCATCAACAATTATGATAGGAGAAGCATTCTTTGCAATAGTAACAATGCTGAATCAGTGCTAAACCACCTTAAGGGAAGAGATAAGGACAGACTTCCCCAGTCTCTCTCAACTGCACATGTGCAAACTTAAAGGGACACTGAACCCACATTTTTTCTTTGTGATTCAGATAGAGAAGTAATTTTAAGCAACTTTCTAATTTACTCCTATTATCAATTTGTCTTCGTTCTCTTGCTATCATTATTTGAAAAAGAAGACATCTAAACTTTTTTATTGGTTGATGAATGTATCCACCAATCAGCAAGAACAACCCAGGTTGTTTACCAAAAATGGGCCGGCATCTAATCTAACATTCTTGCATTTCAAATAAAGATACCAAGAGAATGAAGAAAATTTGATAATAGGAGTAAATGAGAAAGTTGCTTAAAATGCCATGCTCTATCTGAATTACGAAATAAAAAATTTGGGTTCAGTGTCCCTTTAATATTGGTTTGTGATTGGTTAGCAAGGGTTCTTTTGTTCTGGGGGGACAGGGAAATGAATAAACATAAAATAATATACTGTTTTCATTGCAAAATTATTCTTATATATGAAGGTTTATAATCATGTAGTTTACAATTTGTGTTTAGTGTCCCTTTAAGGGAAGAGGTAAGGGCAGGCTTTCCCAGTCTCTCTTAACTGCACATGTGCAAACAATTTGTGCTCTATCTAAATGTTAGTTTGTGATTGGTTAGCAAGGGTTCTTTTGTTCTGGGGTACAGGGAAATCAGTGATATAATATATATTCATATTCTTTAAAATAAGTGCATTCGGTCAGATATTTGTTTCATGAAAACATAATGAATATCCGTGTTTTGGCACAAATATGTATTTGTATGGAAACAAATATTTTCTTTTATGTCACGATCTGGTAAAACAAATATCGTGGGATTCTGAAAATCATCGCTACAGTCAAATTTTTATTTGCATATTGTGAAATTAAAGAAGGTTTCTTTTTTTTTTTTTTTTCAATGCCGTTATTATGCAAAGGATAAACCTGTTCTGAACAACTCTATTGTTTCAGTGGAGCAAAACCTGTAATTCTACCCTTTCATGATTTATAGTGCGCACATTTTTAAAAGCTTGTATTTGAAAATGGTATAAATTGTGGTCACTTTCTTTTACAAAATGTAGATCCAGTCTCACAAAATCCTGCTAAATAGCGCACTTGTAATCCAGGCCTTTGTGTTTATAAACAAATACAAAGCCTACAGCAAAATTTGTGTTATTTCCCATTTCTCCAAATCCAAATGTGCATGTGCTTTTAAAACCTTTCGCTTACACTGTGTTTAAATAGAAGCATTTATACTCATACAGGTGTGTTGCAAGCATCCTTTGAATTAAGATGGAAACACACAGGTGCGTTTCAAGTTTGACTATGTTCCTTTAAATGGATATTGAACTTGTATCCTCTTTAATGTGTTCCGAATGTTTTTACCTGCCAGAGTGTATTTAATTGTTTGCAAACAGCTCATTTACCTTAAAGGGACGGTCTAGTTAAAAATAAACTTCCATGAATCAGATAGGGCGGGTAATTTTAAACAACTTTCCTATTCATCATCAATTTTGCTTTGTTCTCTTGGTGTTCTTAGTTGAAAGCTAAACCTAGGTAAGCGCATATGCTAATTTCTTAGCCCTTGAAGGCTGCCTCTTCTCTGAATTCATTTTGACAGTTTTTCCACAACTAGAGGGGGTTAGTTCATGTGAGCCATATAAATAACATTGTGCACTCTGTCAAAAGAACTGGAATAAGGGGCAGTCTGCAGAGGCTTAGATACAAGGTAATCACAGAGGTAAAAAGTGTATTAATATAACTGAGATAAGGAGCAGTCTGCAGAGGCTTAGATACAAGGTAATCACCGAGGTAAAAATTGTATTAATATAACTGAGATAAGGAGCAGTCTGCAGAGGCTTAGATACAAGGTAATCACAGAGGTAAAAAGTATATTAATATAACTGAGATAAGGAGCAGTCTGCAGAGGCTTAGATACAAGGTAATCACAGAGGTAAAAAGTGTATTAATATAACAGTGTTGTTATGCAAAACTGGGGAATGGGTAATAAAGGGATTATCTACCTTTTTAAACAATAAACATTCTGGTTTAGACTGTCCCTTTAATTTGTTATTAGAAATAGCTGATTGTGTCTGTTGTATCCCAACCTACACTGAAAATATGAGTAACAAACATTTTCTCTGTAGAAAAGCTAAGTAAACAGGAGACAATAACACTGATTAAACCAAAAAGAAATGAAGGTAACAATTATCTGTTTGCAGACCTTGATAGCGGTTATACTGAGGTCAATACAAATAGGTGTGCTTCAAGCATGTAAATAGTATCTACAAATAAAGTACTCCTGTTAGTATACAGGGTTTCTCCAAAAAGTTGCACTTTTCTCAGAAAGGATTATAATTTTAAATATTAAGAATAATTTTCAACTTTTGTTTAACAACAGGGGAGCAATTTAAAAAAACAACAAAGTCCCCTTGTTTTTTAAATTGCTCACATGTTGTTAAACCAATATTGAAAATTATTCTTAATATTTTAAATTATAATCCTTTCTGAGAAAAGCACACTACTACTAGGGACTACTATTTAAGGATAGGAGAGGCTCTCTGGCTTCATATTTACTATATCGCTAAATAGATAAATATATCTTACCGTATTTACCTTCCTTAGAAGGGATCATACCTTACTTATAAGAGAGTTCTAATATTTAAATAGATAACTATCTTAATAGACATTAACACCAGTCTAGAAACGCTCCCCTGTCCCAGTACCCCAATATAGATACACTGTAACTTATGCACCAGTATTTGGATTTTATTGTAACATTATTTCAGTTGGTTACAAATATGTAGTGTTTTTCATTTACGTGATAGTGCAGCAAGAAACTTCACTCTTTTGCTGTCTTTTAAATAAATATAAATAAAATTATTTTTTTATGTTTAATCACTGAAAACTACCATTCACTTGAATTGTGCACAGAAGGATACTTTTTGGAGTAACCCTGTATACTCACAGGAGTACTTTATTTGTAAATAAAACTCATTAATCTCCCTGCATTACTAACAGGCTCAGCCCATTGTTATGGGCATCTCCTAGAGAAGAACAGGTAATGGTTTTAATGAAAAAAACAGCTATTTCAAATACAGTAGGTAGAGCAAGTCTTTTGGAACACATTATGAGAAAACAAATGTTATAGTACACTAGTAAGTAATGCCTTTTTAAATGCAAATAAATTAAACACAGAGGCACACTGGTAAATACCTATAAAAGTGTGTACAATGCAAAAACAATATTTTATGTTCTAGTCTTTAACACCATATATCTATTTCTCAGTGTGGTAACCAAGATCACACATTTCTAAAGAAACATTTAAAAACTTGTTAATGTCAAACAGCTTTTCCCCAAATTGACAACCACAACTTGTCAATCTTCACACAACATCAAAGTTATTTTTCTCAGTTGAAAACGTCTATAATTTAATTAAAAAAGACTTTCCTTTTGCATTCATATGTGATGACACACATGTATTTCAGTAAGTCACATGAGAGTCCACATTTGGAAATCACAGAAAAGACCTAACTTCTTGGAAATATTAAAAAAATGTGGAGAGCTGGAGACACAATAATTACCTGTGAAATTCTCTAAATATTATAGCTTGCCCTTATTTTATAGGGCTTTATTCAAAAGCACACGCAGCAATAGGGCTTTATTCAAAAGCACAAGCAGCAATAGGGCTTTATTCAAAAGCACAAGCAGCAATAGGGCTTAATTCAAAAGCACAAGCAGCAATAGGGCTTAATTCAAACGCACACGCAGCAATAGGGCTTTATTCAAAAGCACACGCAGCAATAGGGCTTTATTCAAAAGCACAAGCAGCAATAGGGCTTTATTCAAAAGCACAAGCAGCAATAGGGCTTTATTCAAAAGCACAAGCAGCAATAGGGCTTTATTCAAAAGCACAAGCAGCAATAGGGCTTTATTCAAAAGCACAAGCAGCAATAGAGCTTTATTCAAAAGCACAAGCAGCAATAGGGCTTAATTCAAAAGCACAAGCAGCAATAGGGCTTTATTCAAAAGCACACGCAGCAATAGAGCTTTATTCAAAAGCACAAGCAGCAATAGGGCTTTATTCAAAAGCACAAGCAGCAATAGGGCTTTATTCAAAAGCACACGCAGCAATAGGGCTTTATTCAAAAGCACACGCAGCAATAGGGCTTTATTCAAAAGCACAAGCAGCAATAGGGCTTTATTCAAAAGCACAAGCAGCAATAGGGCTTTATTCAAAAGCACAAGCAGCAATAGGGCTTTATTCAAAAGCACAAGCAGCAATAGGGCTTTATTCAAAAGCACAAGCAGCAATAGGGCTTTATTCAAAAGCACAAGCAGCAATAGGGCTTTATTCAAAAGCACAAGCAGCAATAGGGCTTAATTCAAAAGCACAAGCAGCAATAGGGCTTTATTCAAAAGCACACGCAGCAATAGGGCTTTATTCAAAAGCACACGCAGCAATAGGGCTTTATTCAAAAGCACACGCAGCAATAGGGCTTTATTCAAAAGCACAAGCAGCAATAGGGCTTTATTCAAAAGCACAAGCAGCAATAGGGCTTTATTCAAAAGCACAAGCAGCAATAGGGCTTTATTCAAAAGCACACGCAGCAATAGGGCTTTATTCAAAAGCACAAGCAGCAATAGGGCTTTATTCAAAAGCACAAGCAGCAATAGGGCTTTATTCAAAAGCACACGCAGCAATAGGGCTTTATTCAAAAGCACAAGCAGCAATAGGGCTTAATTCAAAAGCACAAGCAGCAATAGGGCTTTATTCAAAAGCACACGCAGCAATAGGGCTTTATTCAAAAGCACAAGCAGCAATAGGGCTTAATTCAAAAGCACAAGCAGCAATAGGGCTTTATTCAAAAGCACAAGCAGCAATAGGGCTTTATTCAAAAGCACACGCAGCAATAGGGCTTTATTCAAAAGCACAAGCAGCAATAGGGCTTTATTCAAAAGCACAAGCAGCAATAGGGCTTTATTCAAAAGCACAAGCAGCAATAGGGCTTTATTCAAAAGCACAAGCAGCAATAGGGCTTTATTCAAAAGCACAAGCAGCAATAGGGCTTTATTCAAAAGCACAAGCAGCAATAGGGCTTTATTCAAAAGCACAAGCAGCAATAGGGCTTTATTCAAAAGCACACGCAGCAATAGGGCTTTATTCAAAAGCACAAGCAGCAATAGGGCTTTATTCAAAAGCACAAGCAGCAATAGGGCTTAATTCAAAAGCACAAGCAGCAATAGGGCTTAATTCAAAAGCACAAGCAGCAATAGGGCTTAATTCAAAAGCACAAGCAGCATATTTAAAGTGTGTTTGCTTCAATCTGTGCCATATTTTCACTTGTATTTAAAAATAAATTCAGGGACAATATGAAGCCCTTTATTTGAGAGTCTTTAAACAGTGTTTTTTTATTTTAAACCCCCCCCCCAGTATTTTTGTGTGTAATTTAAACTACAGGGTTTAATGTGTACCTAGATACATTAAAGGGACAGTCTACACCAGAACTTTTATTGTTTAAAAAGATAGATAATCCCTTTATTACCCTTTCTCCAATTTTGCATAACCAAGACTTACATTCAGTGCTGACTCATAGGTAACTCCACAGGCATGAGCACAATGTTATATATGGCAAATTTGAATTAATGCCCTCTAGTTGTGAAAAAATGTCAAAATGCATTCAGATAATAGGCGGACTTCAAGGGATAAAACATTAGCATATAAGCCTACCTAGATTTAGCTTTCAACTAAGAATATCAAGAGAACAAAGCAAAATTGATGATAAAAGTAAATTGGAAAGTTGTTTAAAATTACATGCCCTATCCGAATCATGAAAGTTTATTTTTGACTAGACTGTCTCTTTAATAATGGACCTATATTACAAGTGGAGCCCAAAATTGCGATTTTGCGATAGCACTATATTTGTGCTCCACTCAGTAACACCAGCACACGCAAATGTGCACTGATATTACAAGTTAAGTGCAATGCAAATGCAACCTCCTGTCGCATTGCCCGGAAGCATTGTGCACACAAGAGCGTGCTTCCATAGGCTCCAAAGGGAGCCTCGTTTTCATGCTGTGAGACACGGCAGAGAACCTAGTGCAGCTCAGGGGGTAAGTCGCGCAACGTTGGGCAGCAAATTTAAAATATATATGTATATGAATATAGACATATGTTAATGTTTTTGTATGCATATATACACATATTAACACACATATATATAAGCAAATACATATCTATTCATGAGTTTCTATGCATATATACACATATTAACACACACATATATATAAGCAAATACATATCTATTCATGAGTTTCTATGCATATATACACATATTAATACATAAATATATACGTATATAAGCAAATACATATCTATTCATGAGTTTCTATGCATATATACACATATTAACACACACATATATATAAGCAAATACATATCTATTCATGAGTTTCTATGCATATATACACATATTAATACATAAATATATACGTATATAAGCAAATACATATCTATTCATGAGTTTCTATGCATATATACACATATTAATACATAAATATATACGTATATAAGCAAATACATATCTATTCATGAGTTTCTATGCATATATACACATATTAATACATAAATATATACGTATATAAGCAAATACATATCTATTCATGAGTTTCTATGCATATATACACATATTAATACATAAATATATACGTATATAAGCAAATACATATATATTCATGAGTTTCTATGCATATATACACATATTAACACACACATATATATAAGCAAATACATATCTATTCATGAGTTTCTATGCATATATACACATATTAATACATAAATATATACGTATATAAGCAAATACATATCTATTCATGAGTTTCTATGCATATGTACACATATTAACACACATATATATATAAGCAAATACATATCTATTCATGAGTTTCTATGCATATATACACATATTAACACACACATATATATAAGCAAATACATATCTATTCATGAGTTTCTATGCTAATATACACATATTAATACATAAATATATACGTATATAAGCAAATACATATATATTTACAGGGATAACACAGTCCGCATAGACCATTATGTAAAAGCACTTTTCAGTACCATTTTTTTTCTAACACCCCACATCCCCTCAATTTAACCTTATAACTGCTTTGCGCAGTTTTGTTTTTAAAAAATAAAGATGCTACAATTTTATATTTCTTTCATGTAATTAGCAAGAGTCCATGAGCTAGTGACGTATGGGATATACATTCCTACCAGGAGGGGCAAAGTTTCCCAAACCTCAAAATGCCTATAAATACACCCCTCAACACACCCACAAATCAGTTTTACAAACTTTGCCTCCTATGGAGGTGGTGAAGTAAGTTTGTGCTAGATTCTACGTTGATATGCGCTCTGCAGCAGGTTGGAGCCCGGTTTTCCTCTCAGCGTGCAGTGAATGTCAGAGGGATGTGAGGAGAGTATTGCCTATTTGAATGCAGTGATCTCCTTCTACGGGGTCTATTTCATAGGTTCTCTGTTATCGGTCGTAGAGATTCATCTCTTACCTCCCTTTTCAGATCGACGATATACTCTTATATATACCATTACCTCTGCTGATTTTCGTTTCAGTACTGGTTTGGCTTTCTACAAACATGTAGATGAGTGTCCTGGGGTAAGTAAGTCTTATTTTCTGTGACACTCTAAGCTATGGTTGGGCACTTTTTTAATAAAGTTCTAAATATATGTATTCAAACATTTATTTGCCTTGACTCAGGATGTTCAACATTCCTTATTTTCAGACAGTCAGTTTCATATTTGGGATAATGCATTTGAATCAATCATTTTTCTTACCTTAAAAATTTGACTTTTTTTCCCTGTGGGCTGTTAGGCTCGCGGGGGCTGAAAATGCTTCATTTTATTGCGTCATTCTTGGCACGGACTTTTTTGGCGCAAAAAATCTTTTCTGTTTCCGGCGTCATACGTGTCGCCGGAAGTTGCGTCATTTTTTGACGTTCTTTTGCGCCAAAAATGTCAGCGTTCCGGATGTGGCGTCATTTTTGGCGCCAAAAGCATTTAGGCTCCAAATAATGTGGGCGTCTTATTTGGCGCTAAAAAAAAAAAATATGGGCGTCGCTTTTGTCTCCACATTATTTAAGTCTCATTTTTCATTGCTTCTGGTTGCTAGAAGCTTGTTTCTTGGCATTTTTTCCCATTCCTGAAACTGTCATTTAAGGAATTTGATCAATTTTGCTTTATATGTTGTTTTTTCTCTTACATATTGCAAGATGTCTCACGTTGCATCTGAGTCAGAAGATACTTCAGGAAAATCGCTGTCTGGTGCTGGAACTACCAAAGCTAAGTGTATCTGCTGTAAACTTTTGGTAGCTGTTCCTCCAGCTGTTGTTTGTATTAATTGTCATGACAAACTTGTTAATGCAGATAATATTTCCTTTAGTAAAGTACCATTACCTGTTGCAGTTCCATCAACATCTAATGTTCAGAGTGTTCCTGATAACATAAGAGATTTTGTTTCTGAATCCATCAAGAAGGCTATGTCTGTTATTCCTCCTTCTAGTAAACATAAAAAATCTTTTAAAACTTCTCTTTATACAGATGAATTTTTAAATGAACATCATCATTCTGATTCTAATGACTCTTCTGGTTCAGAGGATTCTGTCTCAGAGGTTGATGCTGATAAATCTTCATATTTATTTAAAATGGAATTTATTCGTTCTTTACTTAAAGAAGTACTAATTGCTTTAGAAATTGAGGATTCTGGTCCTCTTGATACTAAATCTAAACATTTAGATAAGGTCTTTAAATCTACTGTGGTTATTCCAGAAGTTTTTCCTGTTCCTGGTGCTATTTCTGAAGTAATTTCCAGAGAGTGGAATAATTTGGGTAATTCATTTACTCCTTCTAAACGTTTTAAGCAATTATATCCTGTGCCATCTGACAGATTAGAATTTTGGGACAAAATCCCTAAAGTTGATGGGGCTATTTCTTCCCTTGCTAAATGTACTACTATTCCTACGGCAGATGGTACTTCGTTTAAGGATCCTTTAGATAGGAAAATGGAATCCTTTCTAAGAAAAGCTTATCTGTGTTCAGGTAATCTTCTTAGACCTGCTATATCATTGGCTGATGTTGCTGCAGCTTCAACTTTTTGGTTGGAAACTTTAGCGCAACAAGTAACAGATCATGATTCTCATAATATTATTATTCTTCTTCAACATGCTAATAATTTTATCTGTGATGCCATTTTTGATATTATCAGAGTTGATGTCAGGTTTATGTCTCTAGCTATTTTAGCTAGAAGAGCTTTATGGCTTAAAACTTGGAATGCTGATATGTCTTCTAAATCAACTCTACTTTCCCTTTCTTTCCAGGGTAACAAATTATTTGGTTCTCAGTTGGATTCTATTATCTCAACTGTTACTGGTGGGAAAGGAACTTTTTTACCACAGGATAAAAAATCTAAGGGTAAAAACAGGGCTAATAATCGTTTTCGTTTCAACAAAGAACAAAAGCCTGATCCTTCTTCCTCAGGAGCAGTTTCAGTTTGGAAACCATCTCCAGTCTGGAATAAATCCAAGCCTTCTAGAAAAGCAAAGCCAGCTTCTAAGTCCACATGAAGGTGCGGCCCTCATTCCAGCTCAACTGGTAGGGGGCAGGTTACGTTTTTTCAAAGAAATTTGGATCAATTCTGTTCACAATCTTTGGATTCAGAACATTGTTTCAGAAGGGTACAGAATTGGTTTCAAGATAAGACCTCCTGCAAAGAGATTTTTTCTTTCCCGTGTCCCAGTAAATCCAGTGAAAGCTCAAGCATTTCTGAAATGTGTTTCAGATCTAGAGTTGGCTGGAGTAATTATGCCAGTTCCAGTTCTGGAACAGGGGCTGGGGTTTTATTCGAATCTCTTCATTGTACCAAAGAAGGAGAATTCCTTCAGACCAGTTCTGGATCTAAAAATATTGAATCGTTATGTAAGGATACCAACATTCAAAATGGTAACTGTAAGGACTATCTTGCCTTTTGTTCAGCAAGGGCATTATATGTCCACAATAGATTTACAGGATGCATATCTGCATATTCCGATTCATCCAGATCACTATCAGTTCCTGAGATTCTCTTTCCTGAACAAGCATTACCAGTTTGTGGCTCTGCCGTTTGGCCTAGCTACAGCTCCAAGAATTTTTACAAAGGTTCTCGGTGCCCTTCTGTCTGTAATCAGAGAACAGGGTATTGTGGTATTTCCTTATTTGGACGATATCTTGGTACTTGCTCAGTCTTTACATTTAGCAGAATCTCATACGAATCGACTTGTGTTGTTTCTTCAAGATCATGGTTGGAGGATCAATTCACTAAAAAGTTCATTGATTCCTCAGACAAGGGTAATCTTTCTGGGTTTCCAGATAGATTCAGTGTCCATGACTCTGTCTTTGACAGACAAGAGACGTCTAAAATTGATTTCAGCTTGTCGAAACCTTCAGTCACAATCATTCCCTTCGGTAGCCTTATGCATGGAAATTCTAGGTCTTATGACTGCTGCATCGGACGCGATCCCCTTTGCTCGTTTTCACATGCGACCTCTTCAGCTCTGTATGCTGAATCAATGGTGCAGGGATTACACAAAGATATCTCAATTAATATCTTTAAAACCGATTGTACGACACTCTCTGACGTGGTGGACAGATCACCATCGTTTAATTCAGGGGGCTTCTTTTGTTCTTCCGACCTGGACTGTAATTTCAACAGATGCAAGTCTTACAGGTTGGGGAGCTGTGTGGGGATCTCTGACGGCACAAGGAGTTTGGGAATCTCAGGAGGTGAGATTACCGATCAATATTTTGGAACTCCGTGCAATTTTCAGAGCTCTTCAGTCTTGGCCTCTTCTGAAGAGAGAATCGTTCATTTGTTTTCAGACAGACAATGTCACAACTGTGGCATACATCAATCATCAAGGAGGGACTCACAGTCCTCTGGCTATGAAAGAAGTATCTCAAATTCTGGTTTGGGCGGAATCCAGCTCCTGTCTAATCTCTGCGGTTCATATCCCAGGTATGGACAATTGGGAAGCGGATTATCTCAGTCGCCAAACGTTGCATCCGGGCGAATGGTCTCTTCACCCAGAGGTATTTCTTCAGATTGTTCAAATGTGGGAACTTCCAGAAATAGATCTGATGGCGTCTCATCTAAACAAGAAACTTCCCAGGTATCTGTCCAGATCCCGGGATCCTCAGGCAGAGGCAGTGGATGCATTATCACTTCCTTGGAAGTATCATCCTGCCTATATCTTTCCGCCTCTAGTTCTTCTTCCAAGAGTAATCTCCAAGATTCTGAAGGAATGCTCGTTTGTTCTGCTGGTAGCTCCGGCATGGCCTCACAGGTTTTGGTATGCGGATCTTGTCCGGATGGCCTCTTGCCAACCGTGGACTCTTCCGTTAAGACCAGACCTTCTGTCGCAAGGTCCTTTTTTCCATCAGGATCTCAAATCCTTAAATTTAAAGGTATGGAGATTGAACGCTTGATTCTTGGTCAAAGAGGTTTCTCTGACTCTGTGATTAATACTATGTTACAGGCTCGTAAATCTGTATCTAGAGAGATATATTATAGAGTCTGGAAGACTTATATTTCTTGGTGTCTTTCTCATCATTTTTCTTGGCATTCTTTTAGAATACCGAGAATTTTACAGTTTCTTCAGGATGGTTTAGATAAGGGTTTGTCCGCAAGTTCCTTGAAAGGACAAATCTCTGCTCTTTCTGTTCTTTTTCACAGAAAGATTGCTAATCTTCCTGATATTCATTGTTTTGTACAAGCTTTGGTTTGTATAAAACCTGTCATTAAGTCAATTTCTCCTCCTTGGAGTTTGAATTTGGTTCTGGGGGCTCTTCAAGCTCCTCCTTTTGAACCCATGCATTCATTGGACATTAAATTACTTTCTTGGAAAGTTTTGTTCCTTTTGGCGATCTCTTCTGCCAGAAGAGTCTCTGAATTATCTGCTCTTTCTTGTGAGTCTCCTTTTCTGATTTTTCATCAGGATAAGGCGGTGTTGCGAACTTCTTTTCAATTTTTACCTAAGGTTGTGAATTCCAACAACATTAGTAGAGAAATTGTGGATCCTTCATTATGTCCTAATCCTAAGAATTCTAAGGAGAAATCGTTGCATTCTTTGGATGTTGTTAGAGCTTTGAAATATTATGTTGAAGCTACTAAATTTTTCCGAAAGACTTCTAGTCTATTTGTTATCTTTTCCGGTTCTAGAAAAGGCCAGAAAGCTTCTGCCATTTCTTTGGCATCTTGGTTGAAATCTTTAATTCATCATGCCTATGTTGAGTCGGGTAAAACTCCGCCTCAAAGGATTACAGCTCATTCTACTAGGTCAGTTTCTACTTCCAGGGCGTTTAGGAATGAAGCTTCGGTTGATCAGATTTGCAAAGCAGCAACTTGGTCCTCTTTGCATACTTTTACTAAATTCTACCATTTTGATGTGTTTTCTTCTTCTGAAGCAGTTTTTGGTAGAAAAGTACTTCAGGCAGCGGTTTCAGTTTGAATCTTCTTATGTTTTCATTAAACTTTATTTTGGGTGTGGATTATTTTCAGCAGGAATTGGCTGTCTTTATTTTATCCCTCCCTCTCTAGTGACTCTTGCGTGGAAAGATCCACATCTTGGGTAGTCATTATCCCATACGTCACTAGCTCATGGACTCTTGCTAATTACATGAAAGAAAACATAATTTATGTAAGAACTTACCTGATAAATTCATTTCTTTCATATTAGCAAGAGTCCATGAGGCCCACCCTTTTTGTGGTGGTTATGATTTTTTTGTATAAAGCACAATTATTCCAATTCCTTATTTTATATGCTTTCGCACTTTTTTCTTATCACCTCACTTCTTGGCTATTCGTTAAACTGATTTGTGGGTGTGGTGAGGGGTGTATTTATAGGCATTTTGAGGTTTGGGAAACTTTGCCCCTCCTGGTAGGAATGTATATCCCATACGTCACTAGCTCATGGACTCTTGCTAATATGAAAGAAATGAATTTATCAGGTAAGTTCTTACATAAATTATGTTTTTAGGGAAACTGTGGGAATGTCTAATCTAGCCCTAGATATTTAAAGAGACGTGATTTTTTTCTCTCCTTTTAATGTTTATTCCAATGATCCATTTTACTTGCTGGGATTTATTAAATAGTTTACAGATCACTACTTTAAACCTTGATTTTGTCATTTGAAATAGCTGTTTTCAATACTTAAAGGGATATGAAGCCCAACATTTTTCTTTTATTATTCAGTCAGAACATTTGATTTTAAACAACTTTCCAATTTGCTTCTATAATCTAAATTGCTTCATTCTCTTGGTATCATTAGTTGAAAAACATATCTAGGTAGGCTTAGGGTCAGCAATGCATTACTAGGAGTTAGCTGCTGATTGGTGGCTGCACAAAAATGCCTCTTTTCATTGGTTCATCAGATGTCTTCAGATAGCTCCCAGTAGTGCACAGCTGCTGCTAAGAGATAATGATAACTTTACATTGTTCTAAGTAGAGTATCACTGTGTTTATTGTTCTGTATTTTATTAACACATTTCAGTGTGACTGCAATATTAGAAGTAAAACTACGCTGTAATACATCAAGCGCATACAATAGTTAATTCATGCACACAATGTCACTGTATAATTAGGGGTGCAGTTTCCTCCTCCTCCGTATGCGGGACAAGTCTTTATGCACCAAATCATGTGACCCGCCTTCTCTTTTATTTAAATGTTTGGCTTTTCTTCCCATAGTAGCATCCCTATTGCAGGGTTTTCACCGTTAGTTCTCAGAAACCGCTAATGTAAAATGTAAAGATTTCTCTACCTAAACTTATCTGTGTTTCATTCACTGTAATTGTCTGACGTATTCACAGATAAGTACTGATAAAGGTTTATTATTAAGGTTTTTTTTTGTTCTTTATTAGCAATGTTGATCAGATACATACGCCTAGATTACGAGTCTTGCGTTAGCCTTAAAAAGCAGCGTTGAGAGGTCCCAACGCTGCTTTTAATGCCCGCTGGTATTACGAGTCTTGCAGGTACATGTGTACCGCTCACTTTTTTTCCGCAACTTGAACATACCGCAAATCCCCTTACGTCAATTGCGTATCCCATACTTTCAATGGGATTTTCCTAACGCCGGTATTATGAGTCTTAGAAAAAGTGAGCGGTACAGCCTCTCCTGTCAAGACTCCTACCGCATTTAAAAGTCAGTAGTTAAGAGTTTTATGGGCTAACACCGTAACATAAAACTCTTAACTAAAGTGCTAAAAAGTACACTATCACCCATAAACTACCTATTAACCCCTAAACTGAGGCCCCCCTCACATCGCAAACAGTTAAATAAAATGTTTAACCCCTAATCTGCCGGCTGGACATCGCCGCCACTTTAATAAATATATTAACCCCTAAACCGCCGCACTCCTGCCTCGCAAACACTAGTTAAATATTATTAACCCCTAATCTGCCGTCTCTAACATCGCCGACACCTACCTACATTTATTAACCCCTAATCTGCCGCCCACAACATCGCCGACACTATACTAAATGTATTGACTCCTAAACCTAAGTCTAACCCTAACCCTACCACCCCCATAACTTAAATATAATTAAAAAACATCTAAATAAAATTACTATTATTAACTAACGGCTAGATTACGAGTTTTTGTCGGTAATGGTGTGCGGTGCTAACGCTCCTTTTTTTCTCACTGCTCACTTAAGACAGCGCTGGTATTATGAGTTTTCTGAAAGCCGGCGTTAGCCTCAGAAAAGTGAGCCTTGAGCAAAATTTAGCTCCACATCTCACTGTTATACCAGCGCTGCTTACGGTAGCGGTAAGCTGGCTAAACGTGCTCGTGCACGATTTCCCCATAGCAAACAATGGGGCTGAGCCGGCTGAAAAAAAACCCTAACACCTAACACCCGAACATGAACCCCGAGTCTAAATACCCCTATTCTTACACTTATTAACCCCTAATCTGCCGCCCCCGACATCGTCGCCACCTGCATTATATTATTAACCCCTAATCTGCCGCTCCGGACACCGCAGCCACCTACATTATACCTTTGAACCCCTAATCTGCTGACCCCAACATCGCCAAAACCTACATTTTATTTATTAACCCCTAATCTGCCGCCCCCAACGTCGCTGCAACTATAATAAAGTTATTAACCCCTAAACCTAAGTCTAACCCTAACCCTAACCCCCCCTAATTTAAATATAATTTAAAATAATCTAAATAAAATTACTACAATTAAATAAATTATTCCTATTTAAAACTAAATACTTACCTATAAAATAAACCCTAAATTAGCTACAATATAACTAATAGTTACATTGTAGCTAGCTTAGGGTTTATTTTTATTTTACAGGCAACTTTGTATTTATTTTAACTAGGTAGAATAGTTATTAAATAGTTATTAACTATTTAATAACTACCTAGCTAAAATAAGTACAAATTTACCTGTAAAATAAACCCTAACCTAAATTACAATTACACCTAACACTACACTATAATTAAATTAATTACCTAAACTAACTACAATTAATTACAATTAAATTAAAAAAAAAAAAAAAAAAAAAGTACGAAAAAAAATACAGAAAATAATAAAATAATTACAAGAATTTTAAACTAATTACACCTAATCTAATCCCCCTAATAAAATAAAAAAGCCCCCCAAAATAATAAAAATACCTACCCTATACTAAATTACAAATAGCCCTTAAAAGGGCCTTTTGCAGGGCATTGCCCCAAAGTAATCAGCTCTTTTACATGTAAAAAAAAATTCAATACCCCCTCAACATTAAAACCCACCACCCACACACCCAACCCTACTCTAAAACCCACCCAATACCCCCTTAATAAAACCTAAAACTAACCCCTTCAAGATCACCCTACCTTGAGACGTCTTCACCCAACCGGGCACAAGTGGTCCTCCAGGCGGCCAGAAGTCTTCATCCTATCCGGGCAGAAGAGGACCTCCAGACGGGCAGCAGTCTTCATCCAGGCGGCATCTTCTATCTTCATCCATCCGGAGCGGAGTGGGTCCATCTTGAAGCCAACCGATGCAGAGCATCCTCTTCTTCCTCCGACTCCCGACGAATGAAGGTTCCTTTAAATGACCATAAAGGAAGGATGCCAGTAAACGAAGTAAAAATTATAAACTTTATTTGAGTAATTTAAAAGTGATGGGACAACATATCCCCCTAACTAACAAAGACTAACATGTTTCGGCGTGAGCCGTATTCACAGTCCTTAAAAATTTCAATTAGTGCATTCATTTAAAAAGCCCTCACTGGGCTACTATTGGTTCAAGGAAAATTTCATACTATTAACCCTTAATGGTACTGGGGATAAGTAATGTATCCAATATTTAATTTGAACATTTGCAAAACTAGCATATATATATGGATACCAAATCTTTGCCATAATTCATTTGTTAAAGTTATATTTGTTAACCACCATAAATACTATATTAATAAACTTAATATATTTGCAGATATAATTTACTCCTATATGCATGATTAAATTTAAATGTGATCTCTAATGCCATTTGATAGGAACTATTGTACAATAGCAGCTTTTTATATGATTGTTGCTTAACCTTTCAAAAGGGGGGATTACCCTACAGCTCAGCTGCGTAGCGTTGACAGACCGGGGTCTGGGAGCACCAGGAGGCACCAATAAACAGCAACAGAGGTGGTGAGAAAATGTGTTATTATCCCATATTACAGCACGGCTGTCTAATTGGGGGTTCTGAAGAGAATACTAAGATTCAAATAATAAGTAAAGAGACTGTCTTAATGAAAGTTGAATAATATGTAATATATACAAGCAGAAAAGCTGATTAAGCAAACTAAAGGGGATCTATTTCTACTTATTTTTCATCTTAAAGTGTGTTAAAACAGCAAAACAGCAAGCAGAGAAATGTATCTAAAAAGCTACTGATTATATATATATATACCATTTTTTCTATTTTTTATATTTTATTATTGGATTGACAGCTGGAATCTTATTTCAATTACCAATATAGACGTGCAACTAGCTAAGTGCCTGAGGGAATTTTCTTTGCTTTTTCCTTTAAATGACGTCATCCAAGATGGCGTCCCTTGAATTCCGATTGGCTGATAGGATTCTATCAACCAATCGGAATTAAGGTAGGAAAAATGATATTGGCTGATGCAATCAGCCAATAGAATTGAAGTTCAATCCTATTGGCTGATCCAATCAGACAATAGGATTGAGCTCGCATTCTATTGGCTGTTCCAATTAATAAATGTAGGTAGGTGTCGGCGATGTTAGGGACAGCAAATTAGGGGTTAATAAAATGTAACTAATGTTTGCGAGGTGGTAGTGCGGTGGTTTAGGGGTTAATATATTTATTAAAGTGACGGCGATGTCCGGTCGGCAGATTAGGGGTTATTTTAGTGTTTGTGATGTGGGGGGGACCTCGGTTTAGGGGTTAATAGGTAGTTTATGGGTGTTAGTGTACTTTTTAGCACTTTAGTTAAGAGATTTATGTTACTGCGTTAGCCCATAAAACTCTTAACTACTGACTTTTAAATGCGGTAGGAGTCTGGACAGGAGAGGGTGTACTGCTCACTTTTTCCAAGACTCGTAATACCGGCGTTAGGAAAATCCCATTGAAAAGATAGGATACGCAATTAACGTAAGGGGATTTGCGGTATGTTAAAATGGAGGGAAAAAAGTGAGCGGTACACCTGTACCTGTCAGACTCGTAATACCAGCGGGCGTTAAAAAGCAGCGTTGGGATCCCTCAATGCTGCTTTTTAAGGCTAACGCAAAACTCGTAATCTAGGTGTAAATTATTCCTATTTAAAACTAAATACTTACCTATAAAATAAACTCTAAGCTAGCTACAATATAACTAATAGTTATGTTGTAGCCATCTTAGGGTTTATTTTTATTTTACAGGCAACTTTGTATTTATTTTAACTAGGTACAATAGTTATTAAATAGTTATTAACTATTTAATAACTACCTAGTTAAAATAAAGACAAATTTACCTGTAAAATAAAGCCTAACCTAAGTTACAATTACACCTAACACTACACTATAATTAAATTAATTACCTAAATTAACTACAATTAATTACAATTAAATTAAATAAACTAAAGTACGGAAAAAAACAAACACTAAATTACAGAAAATAATAAAATAATTACAAGTTTTTTAAACTAATTACACCTAATCTAATCCCCCTAATAAAATAAAAAAGCCCTACCCTATACTAAATTACAAATAGCCCTTAAAAGGGCCTTTTGCGGGGCATTGCCCCAAAGTAATCAGCTCTTGTACCTGTAAAAAAAAAATACAATACCCCCCAACATTACAACCCACCACCCACACACCCAACCCTACTCTAAAACCCACCCAATCCCCCCTTAATAAAACCTAACACTAACCCCTTGAAGATCACCCTACCTTGAGACGTCTTCACCCAACCGGGCAGAAGTGGTCCTCCAGATGGGCAGAAGTCTTCATCCTATCCGGGCAGAAGAGGTCCTCCAGACGGGCAGAAGTCTTCATCCAGACGGCATCTTCTATCTTCATCCATCCGGAGCGGGTCCATCTTCAAGACACCCGACGCAGAGCATCCACTTCGTTCGACGGCGACTGGAACAATGACGGGTTCTTTAAATGACGTCATCCAAGATGTTAGGTGTAGACATAAATGTTATTTCCCCATAGGAATCAATGGGGCTGTGTTAGGAGCTGAACACTGCTTTTTACAGGTGTTAGATTTTTTTTCAGCCAGCTCTGCCCCATTGATTCCTATGGGGAAATCGTGCACGAGCCGTAAGCAGCACTGGTATTACAGTGAGATTTGGAGCTAAATTTTGCTCTACGCTCACTTTTCTGCAGCCGGGTTTTTAAAAACTCGTAATACCAGCGCTGTTTGTAGGTGAGCGGTTAGCAGAAACTGCTTGTTAGCACCGCACAGCTTACCGACAAAACTCGTAATCTAGCCAATAGTGAATATATAAGCATTCCATCCATGTTTAATGGTGCTTTCTATAGGAGTAACATGTATATGTATTTTATTGGGGGAAACATTGCCTGCAGTTTCTAATTTTAAAAGGACTCTCCTCCATCTTATATACACCTTTTGACTTATATCAGTCTTGCCAGCCTTTCAGTGATGAGATATTTAATTGAAAGAAACCTACTGACTGTACAGTGAAACTGTTACAACACAGAAACCAGTTTTACTTTTATTAAATTAACATTTTATGTTGTGTAAGCTTTGAATACACACCCGCTCCCTACTGCAGAGACACAAGTTCACTGGCCATGTGGGCAGATTTCCATCCAAAAGGGAGGAGAGTCCACGGCTTCATTCATTACTTGTGGGAATTAAGAACCTGGCCACCAAAGCCAAAGCCAAAGGCTTAAATACCTCCCCCACTCCCCTCATCCCCCAGTCATTCTTTGCCTTTCTTTACAGGAGGATGGCAGAGAAGTGCAAGAAGTTTCGAAGTAGTCTCTTATGGTGGGTAGTACTCTTCGGAATGGAACTGGAGTTTTAAGTAGTCCTGTCAGCCTCTCAGTGAGAGCCTGGGTGACAGTTAGAGTCCGAAGATGCAGGGAGAGTCTTTCTGCCAAGCCATCCCGACTCATTTTAACAGCTCCCCAAGCAATCAGAGTTGATGAGTTTCGCTGCCTGATTTCTGCACTCAAGTCCATGTCGGGAGTGATGCTACTACCTGTCACACTTGAAGGGCTGTGTTCCTGTTCCATGGCATAGATTCTGGTAAGATCGTTTCATTTTTTACTACATAATGATAACACAGAAGACAGGGTCACAGTGTGGTGCCTTTTATCTTTAAGGAATCAAAGGGTTAATATTCCTGGTAAGGGGATTATTGAACAGGGGGGTTTATACATGATAATGTTTATTGTGTTATTGCTGCGTTATATGTGAGATGAGGCTCTGGCAATATGTGGAACTCAGGTTGTCTTCTGGGATTATTTGCGCGGCTGATTTTGGTGCGTTTACTCCTTAGTGCAGAGGCGATCCTGCAAGGCAGTTTCTGTAGTCCGGGTCATAGGAGGTGGTGAGTGGAGGTATAAAGGTGTCTGTTTATTAAGCTATGCTAGTCCATAATGAAAGTTCAAGTTATGGAGGACTCTGATGCGTTAGAGGGTTCTCCCTCTTTAACAAAGTCTCATTCCTGTGTTTATTGTCAGGAGGTTCTTGCTCAACTATGTTCCACATGCCTTGATAAAGTTGCGACATCTAAGAGTAAATGGATGTCTAGCACAACTGAGCCATCCACCTCTGAGAGTTCCCCATCCCGTGAGGTGCGTTCCCTACTTTCATCTCCGATTGCACATGCAGCGCCCCCAGGGTCCAACCGTTACTACTTCCGGAGAGATTCGTTGGCCGTCAGATTTTGCCGATCAACTGCCAACGGCGGTATTATCGAAAGTGATCCATGCCTTACAACGTTCTGCTAAGCGCAAGCGTAGGGCGTATCATGGCGGCCCGGCCCAGGGGTTGTCTACACCTATAGAAATAACAGAGGCATTATACGATGATGAGGCCCACTCCGACTCTTCAGAGGTGGCTCCTTCTGGGTCAGAGTCAGTGTCATCTAAGCCTGATTTTAGGTTTAGGATAGAGAATTTGCGCTTTTTGCTGAAGCAGGTACTGGCTACTCTGGAGCTTCCGGAGGAACCTTTGATTCCTAAGCTTGATAAGGTATACAAGGACAGGGTGGTGCCTCAGACCTTCCCAGTTCCTGTTAAGATGGCTAATATTATTAAGAATGAATGGGAGCGATTAGGTTCTTCCTTTTCCCCTTTTTCTTCCTTTAAGAAACTGTTAATCATTCCGGACTCTCAGCTTGAGCTGTGGTGGACTGTCCCTAAGGTGGATGGTGCTATCTCCACACTTGCGAAGCAGACAACTATTCCTCTTGAGGATAGTGCATCGTTTAAAGAGCCCATGGATAAAAAGTTGGAAAACATGTTAAGGAAAATGTTTCAGCACACAGGGTTTGTTTTTCAACCGGCAGCGGCTGTAGCCGCGGTTTCCAGAGCTGCGACATATTGGTGTGAGTCCCTGTGTGATATGGTCGAAGGGGAGACATCCATTGACAAGATACAGGAGAAGATTAAGGCGTTGAGGGTCGCCAATTCTTTCATTTGTGATGCCAATATGCAACTTATTCGCCTGAACGCAAAGGTGTCAGAATTTTCTGTTTTAGCTCGCAGGGCTCTGTGGCTAAAGTCTTGGTCTGCGGACATGACCTCTAAGTCGAGGCTGTTGTCCCTGCCTTCTCAAGGAAAGATTCTGTTCAGTCCAGGATTGGATTCGATCATATCTATGGTTACAGGAGGCAATGAAGCTTTCCTACCGCAGGATAAGAAAGCTAAGCTTAAAGGATCTACTTTTCATCCCTTTTGTGCGGACAAGGCCCAGCGCCAGCAGCCTGCCATGAAAGCGGATCAGTCCAAGGGAACTTGGAACCATGCTCAGTCTTGGAACAAGTCCAAGCAGAACAAGAAGCCAGCCGAGACATAATTGGCATGAAGGGGTGGCCCCCGACCGGTCTCAGGACCAAGTAGGTGGCAGATTGTCTCTCTTCTCCAAAGCCTGTTTGCACAACATTCAGGACCCTTGGGTTCTGGAGGTTGTCGCCCAGGGTTACAGGATAAGATTCCGGTCCCATCCGCCCAGGGGCAGATTCCTCCTGTCAAACCTGTCTTCAAGACCGGAAAAGAGAGAGGCCTTTCTAGAAGGTGTGAGGGATCTCTCCTCTCTAGGTGTTATCGTACCAGTACCCCAAGCAGAAAGGGGTCTAGTGTACTATTCAAATATTTTTGTAGTTCCAAAGAAAGAGGTCTGGATCTAAAGGGTTTAAATAAGTTTCTGCAAACGTTTCTTCAAAATGGAAAGGATCAGATCTATTTTGCCCCTAGTTCAGGAGGGGCAGTTCATGACGACAATAGACTTGAAGGACGCTTACCTTCACGTTCCAATTCACAGGGACCATTTCAAGTTCCTGAGATTTGAGTTTCTGGACCAACACTTCCAGTTTGTGGCCCTTCCTTTCGGTCTGGCGACGGCCCTGAGAGTCTTCACAAAGGTTCTGGGGGCGTTACATGCAGTTGCCACCTCCAGAGGCATTGCTGTTGCGCCCTATCTGGACGACATCCTAGTCCAGGTGCCGTCATTAAGTCTCGCAGAGGATCACTCACTCACTTCTTCTTTTGCTCCAATCTCACGGTTGGATGATCAACTTAGGAAAGAGTTCCCTGGATCCCAGCAACAGGGTATAGTTCCTGGGCACGATAATATACTCAAAATCCATGAAGATTTTTCTCACAGATCAGTGACCCAGGGGCAGAATAGATCTGATCATTTCCATTTTGAATGATGGAACAGCCAGAAACTTATTTAAACACTTTAGATCCAGCCATCTTTCTTTGGAACTACAAAAATATTTGAATAGTACACTAGACCTCTTTCTGCTTGGGGTACTGGTATGATAACACCTAGAGAGGAGAGATCCCTCACAAATTCTAGAAAGGCCTCTCTCTTTTCTGGTCTTGAAGATAGGTTTGACAGGAGGAATCTGCCCCTGGGTGGATGGGACCTGAACCCTATCCTGTAAACCTGGGCGACAACCTCCAGAACCCAAGGGTCCTGAATGTCCTGCAACAGGCTTCAGAAAAGAGAGACAATCTGCCCCCTTCATGCCAATTTTGTCTCGGTGGGCTGCTTGTTCTGCTCCAAGACTGAGCAGGCTTCCAAGTTCCCTTGGACTGATCCGCTTTCATGGCAGGCTGCTGGCGCTGGGCCTTGTCCGCACAAAAGGGATGAAAAGTAGATCCTTTAGGCTTAGCCTTCTTATCCTGCAGTAGGAAAGCTCCCTTGCCTCCCGTAACCAGGGAAATGATCAAATCCAATCCTGGACCGAGCAGAATCTTTCCTTGAAAAGGCAGGGACAACAGCCTCGACTTAGAGGTCATGTCCGCAGACCAAGACTTTAGCCACAGAGCTGTTATACTTTGTTGGCGTGCATGCCTTTTAGTGCTTACAATAAAGAAGCTTTTTAAATTGAAGCAAGGAGTGGTGGTTCGTTTTTGCACTTTACCCTGAGCTTCCCACAGTGTGCGAGGACTCGGCTGTCTTAGATGTTCATTTCAATTGGGGGAAGAGGTGACGTTCCCTGTATACCCTGTGCACCTAACCAGACCGGAACTATCCCCTTTGTTACGGCTCCTGTGGGGAGCACTGAGCAGGAGACACAGAGTGGTGCTGCATAGGCAGTAGAGACACAGCGCGACACACAGGGTGAGTGAAACCGCAAGTTCCCTGAAGCGTTTACCAACTGATTTGCTTTAGCCACAGAACCCTGCAAGCTAAAATAGAAAATCCTGACACCTTTGCATTCAGGCGAATAATTTGCATTCTGGAACTTTGAGCGATTTGCAATGCTCTGAAGGCATGGCCTCCTCTGGGGTCGTTCAACTTAATCAAATTCCAGACCGAAAACATTACCTCGGTGGCTTACATCAACCATCAGGGGGGTACGAGAAGCTCCCTAGCTATGAGGGAGGTGTCTTGGATTTTGGAGTGGTTGGAGTCCCACAACTGCTTGCTCTCAGCGATCCACTTTCCAGGTGTGGACAACTGGGAAGCGGACTTTCTCAGTGGGCAATTCTTCTATCCGGGGGAATGGTCTCCCCACCCCGAGGTGTTTGCGAAGATTTGTCTCAGATGGGGAACGCCGGAAATAGATCTCATGGCGTGTGCAGACTCAATTGCAAGCTACCCAGATATGGGTCGAGGTCAAGGGATCCCCAGGCACTAATTTGGGGTTTCTTCCAAGGTGGTGTCTAACCGTAACATCAATCAGGAAATAGCACTTCCTTCTTTGTGTCCTAACCCCTCCTCTTCTAAGGAGAGGTTACTTCATAACTTGGATGTGGTTCGTGCCTTGAAGTTCTATCTTGAGGCTACAAAAGATTTCAGACAGTCTACATCTCTTTTTGTGGTGTATTCAGGGAAGTGCAGGGGGCAAAGAGCCTCTGCTACTTCTTTGTCCTATTGGTTGAGGAGCTTGATTCGCTTTGCCTATGAGACAGCGGGACATAAGCCTTCTCAGAGGGTCACGGCTCATTCAACTAGAGTGGTGGCTTCTTCTTGGGCCTTTAAGAATGAGGCCTCTATTGAGCAGAGTTGTAAGGCAGCTACCTGGTCCTCCTTACATACTTTTACAACTTTTACAAATTTGAAGTTTTTGCTTCGGCGGAAGCAGTTTTTGGGAGAAAGGTTTTGCAGGCTGTGGTGCCCTCAGATTAGGGTCCGCCTCCTTTTGCCCTCCCGTTTTTCATTCAGTGTCCTCTAGAGCTTGGGTGTTTGTTTTCCACAAGTAATGAATGAAGCCATGGACTTTACTCCCCTTTAGATGGAAAACATAAATTATGCTTACCTGATAATTTCATTTCCATTGTGGGGAGGTGAGTCCACGGCTCCCGCCTGTAACTCCGGTGGGCGGACTTAAGTTTAATTTATTTTCTGGCACTATTTATACCCTGATATTTCTCCTACTGTTCCTTGTTCCCTCGGCTGAATGACTGAGGGATGAGGGGAGTGGGGGAGGTATTTAAGCCCTTGGCTGGGGTGTATTTGCCTCCTCCTGGTGGCCAGGTTCTTAATTCCCACAAGTAGTGAATGAAGCCATAGACTCTCCTCCCCACAATGGAAATGAAATTTTCAGGTAAGCATAATTTATGTTTTTTCCTCAGACAGCAATCCCTATGGTTTCCTATGGAAGGCTCATCGCTCATCGCCTCTTGTTGGGACAGAGAGGGTGGGCAGATGCATGGATTGTGAGATTGGCGAAACAAAAAAGGCATTTCTTGTGGATCTGATGATCCTTTTAACATTGGGTCTAGGAGACGATGTGCAGATGAAGTACGGCCCTTGAGGAAGACGAGTAGATAGATTAATTGTCATTTGTTATGCTGCGTGGGGTTTCTTGTAGTGAGGCTGGATTTTCTAGCAAACAAGAACCAAAACTAATGTAGAAAAGCAATAATCTAAACTATGTAAAGCATTATTGTGAGATGTGTAATGCTCTTCTTTCTTCCAGTTTGCTGCACACACCAGTATAGCATGTTTTGTGTTGTCCCCCATTCCCATCTCAGCACCTGTTTATGATACAGGCTTCATGGGTATGGCATTTGTAGGTATCTGGTTGTCAGAATGTGCCCTTCCTTGTTTCTTCATTGCTTTGGCCACTCTACTGCCCACTGATTTTGCCTTTCTCTGTTACTGTTGAATTTGACCTAAGCTGACTTCTGTACTGCATGTTCCATGTTCAGACCTTTGCACCCAAATGCCTCCCTCCCTTCTCTTCTCCTCTTCTCCCTCCCTCCCTCTCTCCCTCCCTCCCTTTTGTCTCTCCCTCCCTTTTCTCTCTTCCTTCTCTTCTTGCCCTCCCTTCTCCCCCCTTTCTCCCTTTATAGGGTGTGGTTGAGGTGGGGTTTTTGGAGGGGGTCAATGTAAATGTTTTGATGGCAGTGCCTCAAATATAGCCTTGGGCAACATAGTTATGTTTATTTCTGCTAAACCTGTCTGCAAATACCGCATTTGGAAATGAATAATTTAGATATCTGGTTTATGTACTGTATAGTGACAGAGAGCAGGGCGATGACTTACCGTATATGGTCCCAAAAAAACTTAAACTATTCACCTTGCTGAGAATTTCAGGTTAAAAATTAAGAAGATTTACAGTTAGCTGATCTATAAGTAAACTTTGTGTAGTCATTACTCAAAGGAAACCCCTATAGGTATGCACGTGTCAGAGTTTGTAAGAGCTATAGTACTTCAATTTTGTTGAATATATTTTTTAAGTATTAGATGCAATATCACCCAAGGGATTAAAACACACATTTTAAATAAAGTAGAAAAACCAATAGAAAAAAAAGTACAATAATACCAGCCTTTAAAGGGACAGTTTAGTCAAAATTAAACTTTCATGATTCAGATCAGGCATGCAATTTTAAACTTTCTATTTTACTTTTATCATCAAATTTGCTTTGTGTTCTTTGTATTCTTAGTTGAAAGCTAAACCTAGGAGGCTCATATGCTAATTTATAAGCCCTTGAAGGCCGCCTTTTATATTGGTGCATTTGACAGTTTTTCAAAGCTAGACAGCGCTAATTCATGTGTGCTATATAGATAACATTGTGCTTGCTCCTGTGGAATTATCTAGGAGTCAGAATTGATTGGCTAAAATGCAAGTCTGTCAAAAGAAGTGAAATAAGGGGGCTGTCAGAAGAGACTTAGGGGCCGAATTATCAGTCTGTCTGACATAATACGTTGCAGGGTATCATGTCTGCCTGACATCGCTAAATGCCAACAGCATACGCTGTCAGCATTTTACATTGCACAAGCAGTTCTGGTGAACTGCTTGTGCAATGCCGTCCCCTGCAGATTCACGACAAGTCGGCCACTAGCAGGGGGTGTCAATCAGTATAGGATCAGGCGGATTGTTATCTGCAGCCTCTGAGCAGACGGACAAGTTATGGAGCAGCAGTCTTAGGACTGCTGGTTCATATCTGCTGTTTCCGGCGAGCCTTCAGGCTCACGTGGAATCAGGGGCATCAAGGGCCGTTCGGCCCTTATTAAATCGGCCCATTAGATACAATAAAACAGGTAAAAAGTATATTAATATAACTGAGATAAGGGGGCAGTCTGCAGAGGCTTAGATAGAGGGTAATCACAGAGGTAAAAAGTATATTAATATAACTGAGATAAGGGGGCAGTCTGCAGAGGCTTAGATACAGGGTAATCACAGAGGTAAAAAGTGTATTATTATAACTGAGATAAGGGGCAGTCTGCAGAGGCTTAGATACAAGGTAATCACAGAGGTAAAACGTGTATTAATATAACTGAGATAAGGGGCAGTCTGCAGAGGCTTAGATACAAGGTAATCACAGAGGTAACAAGTATATTAATATAACTGAGATAAGGGGCAGTCTGCAGAGGCTTAGATACAAGGTAATCACAGA
The DNA here is from genome assembly GCF_027579735.1 of Bombina bombina. NCBI lineage: Eukaryota > Metazoa > Chordata > Amphibia > Anura > Bombinatoridae > Bombina > Bombina bombina. The sequence continues at coordinate 185,440,825 of NC_069509.1, forward strand.
GGTAAAAAGTGTATTATTATAACTGAGATAAGGGGCAGTCTGCAGAGGCTTAGATACAAGGTAATCACAGAGGTAAAACGTGTATTAATATAACTGAGATAAGGGGCAGTCTGCAGAGGCTTAGATACAAGGTAATCACAGAGGTAACAAGTATATTAATATAACTGAGATAAGGAGCAGTCTGCAGAGGCTTAGATACAGGGTAATCACAGAGGTAAAACGTGTATTAATATAACTGAAATAAGGAGGACTCTGCAGAGGCTTAGATACAAGGTAATCACAGAGGTAACAAGTATATTAATATAACTGAGATAAGGAGCAGTCTGCAGAGGCTTAGATACAGGGTAATCACAGAGGTAAAAAGTGTATTATTATAACTGAGATAAGGGGCAGTCTGCAGAGGCTTAGATACAAGGTAATCACAGAGGTAAAACGTGTATTAATATAACTGAGATAAGGGTCAGTCTGCAGAGGTAAAACGTGTATTAATATAACTGAGATAAGGGGCAGTCTGCAGAGGCTTAGATACAAGGTAATCACAGAGGTAAAATGTATATTAATATAACTGAGATAAGGAGCAGTCTGCAGAGGCTTAGATACAATAACACAGGTAAAAAGTATATTAATATAACTGTGTTGGTTATGCAAAACTGGGGAATGGGTAATAAAGGGATTATCTATATTTTTAAAAAATACAAGTAAACTGTCCCTTTAAATACTTATATTATTTCTTTGTGTTTAATATTTATTATTTTCCAACAAAAACCCTTGCACCAGTTTTTTTCCCCTTCTTTTCCATCCTCTTTTTCACTTTTGGTTAACATTTTCTTATGTTAATTAGTTCCTGTATAATGGATCATGTGAGTCTCAGAGTTCTAGGGACTTTTCATGACTTTTATAATGGGAGACCCTTGTGTATGAGATGTGTTATCCTTCCCTTTAAAGGGACAGTAAACACATTAATTACAAGATATTTCTGTTGTGTTGCTATAGAATAACATATTAGCCACATCTTAACATTTGTAAACAAAATAACATCCTTTTTACTGCAATTATTTTCAAAAGCCAAACTCCACCCACGATTTTCCTTATTTGGGGAGCCAATCAGGGCTTTAGTCTGCAGACAACAAGGCTAGTCATAATGTTAGTATAAAATGCATTGTTTTGCGTTGTTATCTAATAAAGCCAATTAGTGACAGATATGCAGCAGGGTTAACCTTGAGAAGTCAGCAGGTGCTTTTAATGTTCTGAGAGTTCGAAATTGCTCAATTTTCTGAGCAAAATTACATAAAAGGGAGCAAAATAAATAAGGAAAATATTTTGCTTGTTTCCTTACACATAATTTAACATTTTATATAAAAATCTCAAGATGTTTACGGCCCATTTAAAGGGTCATCAAATGCCATATTTTATTCCTCTTGAAAGAATTAAATATGAGTAGTATAAAAACATTGTAATGTATTTTCATTATAAATTTTTTCTGATTTTGAAGCCGAAAATTTTAATTTTTCTATTGCTCCAGAGAGACTCAAATGCATTTTAGACATTCAGAACATTAACCATCCTACATACTGCATAGTGATTGATTGATTGATTGATTGATTGATTAAAGGGACAGTCTACACCAGAATTGTTATTTTTTAAAAGATAGATAATCCCTTTATTACCCATTCCCAACTTTCACATAACTAACACTGTTATATTAATATACTTTTTACCTTTGTGATTACCTTGTATCTAAACCTTCTCAGACTGCCCATTTTTCTTAGTGCTGGCTCCTAGGTAACTCCATGTGCCTGAGCACAGAGTTATGAAATAACACCCTCTAGTGGTGAAAAACTCTCAAAATGCATTCAGATAAGAAGCAGCCTTCAAGGTCTAAGAAATTACCATATGAACCACCTAGGTTTAGCTTTCAGCTAAGAATACCAAGAGAACAAAGCAAAATTGGTGATAAAAGACAATTCAAAAGTTGTTTAAAATGACATGCCCTATCTGAATCATGACAGTTTATTTTGGATTAGACTGTTCCTTTAACGCGTTGAAAATTGAAAACTAATTTCTACCTGTGCCTTATTGGCCACTATAGGTGAGACAAGATAAACACACTGAAGATGTTTTTCAAGGTGTATGTCCCTGGACCACAAAACAATGTACATTTTTCTAACAAAATAAAATTTTAAATGCTTTAAAAATATGCAGATAAGTTACAGTGCTGTGTTTACTTCCTAGCATTTTCAAACAGAAGTTGACAGTTCACCTCCATTTCAAGGAGTTATTTAATACATTATAATCCACACAATGCAATATGCACTAGGGATTTGCATTTGAACGTCTCATTATAAAACAAATGTCAAATGTGGCCCCCCGACAGCGAGCCTGTGTCATCATCTCTTGGATAAACTTTGGTCCCAGGTGCTTTTAATCAGCTTCTGTTCCTAATGATGTCGATCCCTGTTCAGAAATCAGGTAGTCCGCAAGATACGCTACTTCTCAGGATCATTCTTTTACCTAGAGGATCCTGAGACGTAACAGAACTGGTGAATCACCAGTACTAAAGCTGATACGGTCTGAGCACCTGGCACAGGGACAATTATTATAGCCTCTTTATTGAAGGATTTCTGTAAGTGCATATTGGGGTCGATTTATCAAAGCCTTCAGCAGGCTTCGCCCTCCCCATGACTGCAGGTTCGCACAAGATTTTATTTTTTTTATGTGAACTATTGAAGAATTAAAATCAAAATTTAATGTTCATGATTCAGATAGGGCATGTCATTTTAAACAAATTTCCAATTTACTTTTATAATCAAATTTGCCTTGTTCTCTTGGTATTATTAGTTGAAAGCTAAACCTAGGTTGGCTCATATGCTAGTTTATAAGCCCTTGAAGGCCGCCTCTTATCTGGATGCATTTGACAGTTTTTCACAGCAAGAGGGTGTTAGTTCATGTGTTTAATATAAATAACATTGTGCTCACCCAGATGGAGGTACTTATGAGAGGGCACTGAGTGGCTAAAATGGAAGTCTGTCAAAAGAACTGAAATAAGGGGACAGTCTCTGCAGAAGCTTAGATACAAGGTAATCACAGAGGTAAAAAGTATATTAATATAACTAAGATACGGGGCGGTTTTCAGAGGCTTAGATACAGGTAATCACAGAGGTAAAAAGTATATTAATATAACTGAGATAAGGAGCAGTCTGCAGAGGCTTAGATACAAGGTAATCACAGAAGTAAAAAGTATATTAATATAAATGTGTTGGTTATGCAACACTGGGAAATGAGTAATAAAGGGATTATCTATCTTTGTACACTGTATATAATAACAATTCTGGAGTACACTGTCCCTTTAAAGACTGGTGACTATGGTCCCAATGATAAAAGGATCATCAGATCCAGAAGTAATGGACTTTTTTTGTCTCGCAAGTCTTGCTATCCGCGTATCCAGGGATATTTTAAAAAAAGTGGACAGACCCTCTGTGGCTAGTAAATTTCCTTTAAAACTTTTCTAATATCACAATTGCACTGCATTATTTTTAAAAAAAAGAACGTGTTTGGTACAGTGAGATTACAATATTAGACAAATATTAAAGTCTACACAGTCCTGAATGAGATTAATTTTAATATTGAAGCCTCACTGTAGCAAATGCGCTATTAATACAGAGCATGTTTGCTACAATGCGGTCACGATCTTAGTAGAACACGTACAGTACAGTGGAAACTTATAGCAGCTATAAAATTTCAATTAAAAAAAGCTGTCAATTCCAAAAACATGTTTTACATAATGCAAAGCTGAAAAGAACGCACTTTCGTAAAAATGAAAAAACACTGACTACCATCTTATATGGGATATAAAAATCACATGCACAAAATCTTATTCCTAAAAAGAAAAGAACACTCCGAAAGTTAAAAACACATTTTATTTTTAAATTACTTTAAATACATATTATAGCAAATTACAATATAATACATATACATGACACTCTGGGGTAGATTTACCAAGCAGCGGATGCTGCAATCTACCCTGATGTTACCTGCTCGCCAGAAACAAGAGTTAAGAAGCAGCGGTCATAAGACCGCTGCTCGTTAACTCGTCTGCCACCTCTGAGGTGGCGGACTGCAATTACCCCGGTCAGATACGATCAGAAAGATTGACATGCCCTGCTAGCGGCTGATTGGCCGTGAATGTGCAGGGGGCAGCATTGACAAGATTTTTACAAGAAATGCTTGTGCAATGTTAAATGCGACAGCGTATGCTATCGGCATTTAGCAATGTCGGGCGGACATGATCTACCGCAGTGTATATATAATATAGGCATATTATTGATGTTGTAGTTTCACTATTGTATTGTTACAAAAGGGTTGAGTTTTAGGTGACACATGCAAACTTTATTGTCATACAACACTGGCTAAAGGGATCATTTACATTACACCTTCATTTCAGGTGACAATGGTGATTTTAAAATGACACCCGTGTTAAAGATACTTTGCCTCCCACAGAGAAGTATAGTAGAACGTCCCTTGGTGAGACGGCCCACACTAATTTCAGCCCTTTATAACATTTCACAGCCAATCATGATGGCAAGACCGATCCCTTTTTCTAATATCGCTATCACAATGCTTTGAACATGAGCTAATAACTTTTGGAATTAAGTCTGTAAGATACATGTTCAGCAGTGCGCTAATTCATGGATTGTGTTGTTTACTTGCTAATGCCCATATAAGGATCATTTTTATTTCCTTTATTTCCGTATTGTTGTTTTATCGTGTCTTCTTCTTGTAATATGCTAATGAATACAATTACTGCAAATAAAATAGATTAAACTGCAAGGAAACAGACACCCTATGTGCACCACTGCACGGAACACAGTAACGATAAAAACTAATTGTGATGCAGTTTAACTTGCCAGTGGACTTTTAGCGCATGATTACATGAAACTAATTAAATTTACTAGAGATGGGAAATTAAATTATGTCTAGCAAAATGATGTGTGTAATCACATTTGCGCTCCTCAGCTGTAAGTATATAAACAACCACAATGGAGCTGGATACTGTGTGGATACAAAAGGAACATTATCAAAACTTTGTGTTTTCAAAGGCAATGGCGCACTAAAGTGATGTTCCGCTAAGCTAATGGTGCGATAAACTAAACATGCGCTAAGCTAATGGTGCGATAAACTAATGGTGCCCTAAGCTAATGGGGCACTAAACTAATGGTGCGCTAAGCTAATGTGCTCTAAACTAGTGGTGCGCTAAACTAATGTTGCGCTAAGCTAATGGTGTGCTAAGCTAATGGTGCACTAAGCTGGTGGTGTGCTAAGCTGGTGGTGCGCTAAGCTGATGGTGTGCTAAGCTGATGGTGTGCTAAGCTAATGGTGCACTAAGCTGATGGTGTGCTAAGCTAATGGTGCGCTAAGCTGATGGTGTGATAAGCTGGTGGTGCGCTAAAATGATGGTGTGCTAAGCTGATGGTGCACTAAGCTGATGGTGCACTAAGCTGATGGCATGCTAAATTGATGGTGCACTAAGCTGATGGTGTGCTAAATTGATGGTGCACTAAGCTGATGGTGTGCTAAACTGATGGTGCACTAAGCTGATGGTGCACTAAGCTGGTGGTGCACTAAACTAATGGTGCACTAAGCTGATGGTGAACTAAACTGATGGTGTGCTAAGCTGAAGGTGTGCTAAACTGATGGTGTGCTAAACTGATGGTGTACTAAACTGATGGCGTGCTAAGCTGACGGTGCACTAAGCTGATGGTGTGCTAAGCTGATGGTGTGCTAAGCTGATGGCGTGCTAAGCTGATGGTGTGCTAAACTGATGGCGTGCTAAGCTGACGGTGCACTAAGCTGATGGTGTGCTAAGCTGATGGTGTGCTAAGCTGATGGTGCACTAAGCTGATGGTGTGCTAAACTGATGGTGTGCTAAACTGATGGTGCACTAAGCTAATGGTGCACTAAGCTGATGGTGTGCTAAATTAATGATGTGCTAAATTGATGGTGCACTAAGCTGATGGTGCACTAAGCTGATGGTGCACTAAGCTGATGGTGTGCTAAACTAATGGTGTGCTAAACTGATGGCGTGCTAAATTGATGGCGTGCTAAACTGATGGTGTGCTAAACTGATGGCGTGCTAAACTGATGGCGTGTTAAACTGATGGTGTGCTAAACTGATGATGTGCTAAACCGATGGCGTGCTAAACTGATGGTGTGCTAAACTGATGATGTGCTAAACTGATGGTGTGCTAAACTGATGGTGTGCTAAGCTGATGGTGCACTAAGCTGATGGTGTGCTAAGCTGGTGGTGCACTAAACTGATGGTGCACTAAGCTGATGGTGTGCTAAACTGATGGTGTGCTAAATTAATGGTGCACTAAACTGATGGTGTGCTAAGCTGATGGTGCACTAAGCTGATGGTGTGCTAAACTGATGGTGTGCTAAACTGATGGCGTGCTAAACTGATGGTGCACTAAGCTGATGGTGTGCTAAACTGATAGTGTGCTAAATTGATGGTGCACTAAGCTGATGGTGTGCTAAGCTGATGGTGCACTAAGCTGATGATGTGCTAAACTGATGGTATGCTAAACTGATGGCGTGCTAAACTGATGGTGCACTAAGCTGATGGTGTGCTAAGCTGGTGGTGCACTAAAATGATGGTGCACTAAGCTGATGGTGTGCTAAACTGATGGTGCACTAAGCTAATGGTGTGCTAAGCTGGTGGTGCACTAAACTGATGGTGCACTAAGCTGATGGTGCGCTAAACTGATGGTGTGCTAAATTGATGGTGCACTAAGCTGATGGCGTGCTAAGCTGGTGGTGCACTAAACTGATGGTGCACTAAGCTGATGGTGTGCTAAGCTGATGGTGTGCTAAGCTGATGGTGTGCTAAACTGATGGTGTGCTAAACTGATGGTGCACTAAGCTGATGGTGTGCTAAGCTGATGGTGTGCTAAATTGATGGTGCACTAAGCTGGTGGTGCACTAAACTGATGGTGCACTAAGCTGATGGTGTGCTAAACTGATGGTGTGCTAAGCTGATGGTGTGCTAAGCTGATGGTGTGCTAAGCTGATGGTGTGCTAAACTGATGGTGTGCTAAACTGATGGTGCACTAAGCTGATGGTGAGCTAAACTGATGGTGTGCTAAGCTGAGGGTGCACTAAACTGATGGTGAGCTAAACTGATGGTGTGCTAAACTGATGGTGTGCTAAGCTGATGGCGTGCTAAACTGATGGCGTGCTAAGCTGATGGTGCGCTAAGATGATGGTGCGCTAAGATGATGGTGTGCTAAGCTGATGGTGTGCTAAGCTGATGATGTGCTAAGATGATGGTGAACTAAGATGATGGTGTGCTAAGCTGATAGTGTGCTAAGCTGATGGTGTGCTAAGCGGATGACGTGCTAAGATGATGGTGCACTAAACTGATGGTGTGCTAAGCTGATGGTGTGCTAAACTGATGGTGTGCTAAACTGATGGTGTGCTAAGTTGATGGTGTGCTAAACTGATGGCGTGCTAAGCTGATGGTGCACTAAGCTGATGGTGTGCTAAACTGATGGTGCACTAAGCTAATGGTGCTCTAAGCTGATGGTGTGCTAAACTGATGGTGTGGTAAACTGATGGTGTGCTAAACTGATGGTGTGCTAAACTAATGATGTGCTAAGCTGATGGTGTGCTAAGCTGATGGTGTGCTAAACTGATGATGTGCTAAGCATATGGTGTGATAAGCTGATGGTGCACTAAGCTGATGGTGCACTAAGCTGATGGTGTGCTAAGCTGATGGTGTGCTAAGCTGATGGCGTGCTAAGCTGATGGTGTGCTAAACTGATGGTGTGCTAAGCTGATGGTGCACTAAGCTGATGGTGTGCTAACTTGATGGTGCACTAAGCTGATGTTGCACTAAACTGATGGTGCACTAAGCTAATGGTGCACTAAGCTGATGGTGTGCTAAACTGATGGCGTGCTAAACTGATGGCGTGCTAAACTGATGGTGTGCTAAGCTGATGGTGTGCTAAACTGATGGTGTGCTAAGCTGATGGTGTGCTAAGCTGATGGTGTGCTAAAGTGATGGTGCACTAAGCTGGTGGTGTGCTAAATTGATGGTGCACTAAGCTGGTGGTGCGCTAAACTGATGGCGTGCTAAACTGATGGTGCGCTAAGCTGATGGTGCGCTAAACTGATGGTGTGCTAAATTGATGGTGCACTAAGCTGATGGTGTGCTAAGCTGATGGTGTGCTAAATTGATGGTGCACTAAGCTAGTGGTGCACTAAACTGATGGTGTGCTAAGCTGATGGCGTGCTAAATTGATGGTGCACTAAGCTGATGGTGCACTAAGCTGATGGCTCGCTAAACTGATGGTGCGCTAAACTGATGGTGCGCTAAGCTAATGGTGCGCTAAGCTGATGGCTCGCTAAACTGATGGTGCACTAAGCTGATGGTGAGCTAAGCTGATGGTGCACTAAGCTGATGGTGCACTAAACTGATGGTGTGCTAAATTGATGGTGCACTAAGCTGATGGTGCACTAGGCTGATGGTGAGCTAAACTGATGGTGAGCTAAGCTGATGGTGCACTAAACTGATGGTGTGCCAAGCTGATGGTGAGCTAAGCTGATGGTGCGCTAAGCTGATGGTGTGCTAAGCTGATGGTGAGCTAAGCTGATGGTGCACTAAGCTGATGGTGAGCTAAGCTGATGGTGAGCTAAGCTGATGGTGCGCTAAACTGATGGTGTGCTAAGCTGATGGTGAGCTAAGCTGATGGTGCACTAAGCTGATGGTGCACTAAGCTGATGGTGAGATAAGCTGGTGGTGCACTAAGCTGATGGTGAGCTAAACTGATGGTGAGCTAAGCTGATGGTGCACTAAGCTGATGGTGAGCTAAGCTGATGGTGAGCTAAGCTGATGGTGCGCTAAGCTAATGGTGCACTAAGCTGATGGTGCACTAAGCTAATGGTGCACTAAACTAATGGTCCTCAGGTCTTAAAAGCACAAATTTCTACAGCGGTATTCTGGACTGTGCTCAAGCGCAACACTTAAAGGGACAATCAAGTCAATATTAGACTTGATTCAGATAGAGCACACAATTTTCCAATTCACTTCCATTATTTTTTTTTTTTTTTTTTTATAAATTTTTATTGAGGTACTCAAAATACACATACAAGCAGCATAAGTATGTAGCGAAAATGGCATACAGTTATTTTTCTTAAATTGTCACAAAATTAAAACATAAACAGAACAACAGAGTTAGTATGTAGTGCCAATACTGTATAAAGGGGAACCTTCTCAAGTAAATACTGGAGGTCCTTTAGGGACCAAGCATAAGGGAAATAACTGAAAGTGAGGGAAGGTAAAGGAACAAAGAGAGACCACTCTTGGATCTCCCAATCATGACCTCAGGTTTTGTGGATTATTTTTCGATGATGCTAATTTTCTTTCCATAAGGATGCTTACCATAGATTATAGTTATCTGCTCCAAAGGTAACATGGTAAGACCCTCTTGGGTCTGAAATATAGAAATAAGGGTTGCTGTTGATTAGAGGCATACGATGTTGTTGGGAAAGAACTATGGTTGAGATGCGGCATAGAAAAGACAAGCCGCGTAGTTAGCTCTCCTGTAAAAGGAGGTTTATTATAGTGGTGGTGGTGGTGGTGGGGGGGGGGGGGGTAATAAAAGTAAGATAAGTAAAGTAAGTAACTTAGGGACTTAGAGGTTTTTTATGAGTTAAAAGGAGGGCAGGTGGATAAATGTAAGGGTATCGAATGCGAAGTGTACTAAGTAGACAGGCTTCAGCATTACAGGGTAACACAAACATACTTACATTCTCAAAAACATATTGACTACTGGATACATAACAGATTAGTAATATATCTAGTACAGTTAAGTTTATTTCTATGCATTTCGAGACTGACAGGATGGATGTAGTTCGAACAAGATATAATGTGCGAATAAGGTGCTGAACATAGGATAGATATTAGTCAGTAGTATAGTTACAGCACTCCTGTGCTATATTCATATATAAGTAATACTGAATTCACATGAGTTTGCTATGGTTATACAGCAATTGTAGGTAGGATACTAGGGGAAAATCTGAAGTTTGAACATATAGCAAAAAGTTAGAACATTGCTTATGTGCATTGATATGCATTGTGATGTAAGACTATATCTGAAACTATGCTATGGAGCTATATATTTGTTAAATATAGGCATCATGCTGCCCCGGCCGCAGGCAGCAACATGTCATGCTCACAGATTTCACCTCAACTCCATGTATATTCAAGCAGTATGAAAGCCCACAAACATGGAGGAATTATGTAATGAGATATTTAGATTCTATTTCCCAGTAGGTATAAACAATAAGGAGCCTGTAAATACATTATGATAAAGCACACAAACATTGCTGTCATCTCACAAGACAATCTAATTAGCATATATTAAAACAAAGTTTAGTGTGTCAGCTGAATACTGTGTTGTTAAAAATACCTAAACAAACTGCAAAAGAAAGTATGTCCGTAGTATGTGAACTTGAGTAGGCCCATATTTATGACACAGGTATGCTGCTCATGAGGTGATTAGAAGAATGCAGTTCCACGATAACTTATGGCCACCATAGTAGCTAAATTGTTTGAGTGAAATGGGCCGCTGGTAGCTACATGTCGCAGAATCTCTAACCCATGCCGGATGGCCAAAGCAAGGAGAGTCTGTCCCCAGTTCTAAGTGCTAGCTCCATTCCAGCACAAAAAAAGCTTACTGCGACACAGCCTAAACCAATTCTCATGGAACAGCAGTACAGACGCCGTCCATTTCTTGCAGTTGATGCGCATCCGTGAGAGGTAAGTGAAAAACGCTGCATCCCTACCAGGAAAAGCGGTGATAGTATGCCCTTCGTTTTCGAGCCCCTTGCATACATGCTGTGGATAACAAGGTGGCGGGTAGTGTTATAGGCATCATTCGGCAGGATCCCGTTTGGTAGTATGTGCTCAGCATAGCTCTCCAACTGATCCCGGGATACCTCGGTCCCTGTTTGCACAAGACCCAAAGTATGTGAAGAGTGCCCGGGCCCTGAAGCATCCCCGCAGGCGATTTTCACCTCCCCGGGATCCGGAGACACCTCTATTAGGATTCCGCGGCTCTCTGCTGTCTCTGCCTCACCGCACATGGAAGAAGCAAATTTACTGTGGTGATGATCTAAAAGTCTGCCGATCTCTGCGAGTAGTTGCCTGAGGTCCGCCATAGAGACTTTGTATCTGTGAGGTTAGTAAGATGGCCGCGGTCCGTATACTTTGACAGGCGGTCCAGGCTTAGGACACGGCTAGCCTGTAAACAGTGAAATTTGTTGTCCTTTAGATAGTAGAGATAGATGGGATAGATAGTCCAACTATGCTGGCAATTGTTTGTGAAACACAATCAAATTTTAACGTGGTTTTAGATGAAATTAGGCAGGAGCACTAGATAAATGCGACCTCTCTGTTGTGCTGCTGGCTCCACCCCCCCAGATTGCTTTCTTAAGTATTACAATAGATGGGGAGGTTTTTTTTTCAATCCATAATTTTGTGATAGTCCTTCTTGCTATTAATATCACCATTACAATAAATAATTTATTTTGAGTTTTCTTTAAGTTTTGTATTTGTAGTAGAAAAATGGCTTGTTTATTTAGATGGCAGATCTCTTTGAGTAAAATAAATATCCAAAATGATATCTGAGCCCAGTATTGATAGATTTTTGGGCACTCCCAAAAATAGTGAGATAAATTAAGTAATATATAAGAATTTTTTGGAAGATTGGACTACAATCCTTTATCCCTTTACTCCTCTTTCTTGTTGTTATATAGTAATTATGTAACATTGTATACTGTGATTCTCTCAGCTCACTTGCTATTGTAGTTTGTTTTACAATTTTTTTTTACTATAACAAAGTTGTTCCTAATATCTGTTGCCATTTATTTGTTAACTTTACAAGGTTTTCCTCAGTTGACCTAGCAATTATGTTATTATATATGTAGTAATCTTGAAATTACCTTTTTCATAGCTTTCACACAATTCTACAATTGCATTTCTACTACAAATATTTGGGGACGCTCTAAGCACTTTTTTTTATATATGATTCTATCTGCATATAGTAGAAATTATTTTTAATTTTTACCTTGTACTTGTTAAAAATCTCTTGGGAAGAGTATATACCTTTATTTTGTTCTTGACATAAATCTCCAATTTTATTTATCCCAGAACTGTTCCAATTCTGGAAAGGAAAATTGTTACCCATTGGAAATTTGGGATTCCCCACTATTGGAATATACTGTGAATATTTATAATCTAACTCAAAGCATCTATTAATGAGCTTCCACCTTGATAAGCAGTCACAAAATACTATATGTGTTTTAATATTTTTTGGGGATTTCAGCTATCTCAGCATGGTAAGTAAGATAGTGACATAGGCGTGATAATTTTTTGTTCTAATTTCAGGCTGGTATATTTTTCCCTTCCTGTTATCCATTCAAGGTTATATCTTATGAGTGCCGCCCAATTGTAATATTTTATACTTGGCATACTCCACCCTATTTTGTTTGCTGGCATTTGTAGTTTAGAAATACTAATCCTTGATTTGCTATGTTTCCATATAAAGTTCCTTAATGCTATATTCAATAGTTTAAGATCCTTATTGGGGATTCTTAATGGTAACATATGTATGGGGTATAGTAGTCTGGGCAAAATAGACATTTTAATTACTTGAACTCTACCAGTTAGATTTAGGTTTAAATTCTGCCATATTTTAAGATCTTTCACTATATTTTTAATTATCGGTGGAAAGTTCAAGTCATATATAGTATTAGGGTTATTAGATATTTTTATTCCCAGGTAGGCTATATACTCATTTACTTCTTCAAATATATAATTTTTTCTCTTTTTGTTTTTATATAGCCACAGTATCTGCGATTTTTTCATGTTATTCTTATATCCTGAGATATCTCCAAATAGGCGAGTGCCTTTATATAGTTGTATTGGTGTAGATATACAACCGGTAATACACATTTATGAATTTGTCAGGGTATAGATTGCTTTAAAATAGTCAAGAAATTTTCCCTTTATATTCACTCTCTCCATGGTATAAAATATATGATTCCATTCAATCCTATTGAAGGCATTGATCTTTCCTGGATTTTGGTATGACTACCATATTTACTATTTTAAATGTGGGTGAAATTCTCTTCTTCCCCTCATACATTTCTTGAAATACTTGATGTAATGGATCTATGATTTTCTGAGTCAATGCCTTATAATACTCTGCCAGGAGTCCATCTGGTCCAGATGCTTTAGATAAAGGTAGTTTTTGTATAACATTCTGAATCTCTTCTTTATCTATTTCCTTATTGAGTATTCTACCCTGTTCCTCTGTTATTTGTGGGAGGTTAATTTGATTCCATAAGGTCTGTTGATCCTTAGTATTATTTCCCTTTAATTTATATAGATTTTGATAGTATTTCTTAAAGCATTTGATGATATTGTCTGTATCTTTATAAATATAATCTTGGTATTTTATTGCATATATATGGTTAAACGATTTTTCCTCTTTTAATACATTAGCAAGCAATCTGCCTGATCTATTGCCCCATCTATAATACTTTGCAGATCTTTTTTTTTAGATCTTCTTCTGATTTATTAAATAGAATTATATCTCTTTCTTTTTTAACATTAAACTATACATTTTTATTGTGAATTGTTGTTTCCGTTCTATATTGAATATATACTGTTTCTACTTGATTATTAATCCTTAAGTCCTCTTTTCAGCGACGCTTTGGATGCTTCCCAAAATAATTGTGCACTATCACTATGTTGCCTATTATTAGCCCCATATTCTTCCCATTTTTCCTCTAGGACTTTAGTCCACTTATCTGATTTATACATGTACTTAGGGTATATGAAGTTATTTACATTACAATATTTTTTTCTGCCTTTTAAGGATAATAGTACCGGGGCATGATCTAAAACATTAAACTGCAAGATTTTTACCTCTTCCATTGATGTATTTAACTCATATGATGTAAGGCAGTAGTCTATTCTTGACATATGGATGTGTATAGTCTAGACTATCAGGGTTTTTTTTTACGCCAAATGTCTTCTATCCCCAAATTGGCACATAGTGATTGTATTGTCTTTTTTTCATAATTATATCGGGATTTAGTTTTATATTCTATTTTCATAGATTTTCTATCTAAAAGGATTGGTAGTCACATTGAAGTCTCCCAGTACTATAACCTTATTTTGAATACATATTTGTACCAACTTCTGAAATTTATTCCAAAACTTAACATCTTGTTGGTTTGGGCCATATATGTTACATAGTGCATACTTTTGTTTATTAATTTTTAGATTTAGTATTATAATTCAACCCTTTGTATCTATATATGAACTCTCAATTTTATATTCTAATCTTTTATGGAATAATATAGCTACACCTCGTGTTGAACTATTATATGAGGAATAGATGACTTCTTGTACCCAGCCTGTTTTTAATGTCATATGTTCTCTATCCGTTAAGTGAGTTTCTTGAACACATGCAATATCTATATTAAGTTTCCTTAGGTGGTTCAGTATGGTCTTTCTTTTTATAGGGGAGTTTATTGCCCCCACATTCCAGGTGACAATTTTTACCATTTATACAGCGAGAGATGAAAACACTTCCAATATATCAATACATACCAATAAGCGATGATCATGAACAGTTTATAACCAAAAAGAGGTATAGAAAAATTAATAGATAATAGAAAAGGAGAAAGAATAATAGGTTTGTGGCTTCTATATTGTTTTCCTTCAACATTTGTTATTCTCAGGACATAATAAATAGTTGCTATCTCTTCCCCTAACAAATGATTAAAGGGACACTCAATCAAAATTAAACTTTCATTATTCAGATAGAGCATGCCATTTTAAACAACTTTCCAATTTACTTCAATTAACAAAATGTGCACAGTCTTTTTATATTTAAACTTTTTGAGTCACCAGCTCCTACTGAGCATGTGCAAGAATACGTGTGTATGCATTTGTGATTGGCTCATGGCTGTCACATGGTACAGGTGGAGTGGAAAAAGACATAACTTTAAAATTTTCAGAAAAAAAATCTACTAATAATTTGAAGTTAAGTGTTATTGCATTGTCTTGTTATCTTGCATTTGTTGATTATGTAAATCATCACAGCCACGCTTGGGTAACGGAAGACACTGAAAACAAAAACCCCTGTAATCAACCACCGGAGAAAAGCACAGTAAGCTTTAAAGAGGCACAATACCGTGTCGGAAGTTCTCGGTAAGCATATTCTCTACTATCAGAAGCGCACATAATATGTGCAGGGCACAGTAAGTGTCTGAAGATTCTGGTAAGCTATAATTCACATTATCCTGCACTAAGGAAACAGTGTCCATTTGGTCAGTGTCCCTTGGCCAGACTTTGTTACTTTGTTATATTGACTTACAACTATTCACAAGTTAAGTGGTGATAAGCTACATATTATGGAAAACTACCGTCTATAACTTGAAAAATATATATGCCAGTATTGACTCAATAGAGACTTTGGATCTGGATTCCATACAAAATTATATATGAACTCTCAATGCTAAGGTGGACTAGTTTGTTTTTATCAGTTTGTTTTTATCAGTCTTTATTAGTTTGTTTTTATCAGTCTTGATAAAGGCCTAATGAGAGGCCGAAACGCATAGACCTTGTACTGGTAAGTTTAATTCTACTGGAGCACCTTGTGAAAAACCTGCTACACATTGTATCCATTTCTTTTCTCCGCAGGTATTTTTCAACAGCATTTTTTATTATTTTGTCTATTTTTTGTTGCTGCTATTTTTGTTTTTAATACTTCCACCATCTACTATGGATTGTTCTCCCATTGTATGAGTTGACCCTCTATGTCTTACGGTCTGGAACAAAATCCATCTTTTTCCTCAGGATCTACGACTTATTACTTATTGTTTTTTGGTGTTGAAATAGCACATTAAATCTTTTGGTGTTGTAACAGCACATTGGGCTACATTACTTTTTGTATATTTTTCACGCACATTCATTCTGCATTGGAATCACAATTCTTTTTTTGACGTTTATTTGTTTTTAGTGTTGAAACAGCAAGAGTTTTTTCACACTTAGGTTTAAAGAACCTTTTTTTCCTGCTAAGGACTCAGGCATAAAATAATTTTTCTTCTTTTTTTCGCCTTTCAGCATTGGATTTTTTGGCACTTATATAATTTGACATTTGATTTTATTATATATTGCTATTTTTTCCTTTTTCTTTGGACTTCACTAGCAATTTTTGGTTTTAAAGTCACCTTTTGGATTGCACGCTTTGGATTATCACATTAGGACACAACACAGGATCAGATATCCAACACCTGACATTTGAATATTGTTACTTTTAGAAAACAACACCAATACCCACTATATTGAACATCCACTTATGGACTACTTTGTATAAACTTTAACTGCAGCAAGGGTGTATCTAAAAGTACAGTAGAATACACACTTATATATTTTTTGAGTAATCTCTTCTATCTCCTCTACCAGGATTTTATAACGTTGAATTTTATAAACATGTTCCATTGAAGTGATTATTGAATTGTCAGAAATTTTTATATTGTAAGAAGTCTTGGATCCACAGACTAGGATTTTTATTGTATTTTTATTGTATTAAATTGTATCTATACATGTTATTAATTTAGCATTAAACCTCTGTTATTTTACTCTCATTTGTTCACCAAGCCTTTGCTAGTTGGCGCCTGGTTCTCCCACTTTTTTCTGATGAGGAAATAGACTCAGGCAGGGCAACAAGCCTGATGTTGTTTCTTCTTGAATGGTTCTCCATCTCATCTGTCTTACTGATCAGCTTTTTATTATCTTCTTCCAATGCTCTTAGCCTTTTTTCCATATTAGCTTGGGCATCCTCTGTATCTGATACTCGCTGTTCAATACCAGATATTCTGGCTGTATCAGCTAATCAGCCAATAGAATGCAAGCTCAATACTATTGGCTAATTGGATCAGCCAATAGGATTGAAGTTCAATCCTATTGGCTGATTGCATCAGCCAATTGGATTTTTTCAATCTTAATTCCGATTGGCTGATAGAATTCTTTCAGCCAATAGGAATCTAAGGGACGCCATCTTTGATGACATCATTTAAAGGAAACTTCATTTGTTGTTAGTCGACTCGTCGGAAAGAAGAGGATACTCCACATCGGATGTCTTGAAGATGGACCCGCTCCGCACCGGATGGATGAAGATAGAATATGCCGTCTAGATGAAGACTTCTGCCCGTCTGGAGGACCACTTCTCCCGGCTTGGATAAAGACTTCTCCCGGCTTCGTTGAGGACTTCTTGCTGCTTTGTTGAGGACTTCTCCTGGCTTCATTGAGGATGGATGTCCGGTCTTCAAAACTGTAAGTGGATTTTCAGGGGTTAGTGTTATTTTTTTTTAAGGGTTTATTGGGTGGATTTTAATTTTAGTTTAGGGTTTGGGCCGCAAAAGAGCTAAATGCCCTTTTAAGGGCAATGCCCTTACAAATGCCCTTTTAAGGGCAATGGGGAGCTTAGGTTTTTTTATTTGGGGGGTTGGTTGTGTGGGTGGTGGGTTTAACTGTTGGGGGGTTGTTTGTATTTTTTATTACAGGTAAAAGAGCTGATTTCTTTGGGGCAATGCCCTGCAAAAGGCCCCTTTAAGGGCTATTGGTAGTTTAGTTTAGGCTAGGGTTTTTTTTTTATTTTGGGGGGGCTTTTTATTTTGATAGGGCTATTAGATTAGGTGTAATTAGTTTAAATATCTTGTAATTTGTTTTTTATTTTTTGTAATTTAGTGTCTGTTTGTTTTTTGTAATTTAGGTAATTGTATTTAATTTAGTTAATTGTATTTAATTTAGGTAATTTATTGCATTGTAGTGTAGTGTTAGGTGTTAGTGTAACTTAGGTTAGGTTTTATTTTACAGGTACATTTGTATTTATTTTAGTTAGGTAGTTATTAAATGGTTAATAACTATTTAGTAACTATTCTACCTAGTTAAAATAAATACAAACTTGCCTGTGAAAAAAAATAAAACCTAAGCTAGATACAATGTAACTATTAGTTATATTGTAGCTAGCTTAGGGTTTATTTTACAGGTAAGTATTTCGTTTTAAATAGGAATTATTTAGTTATTAATAGTAGGTTTTATTTAGATTTATTTTAATTATATTTAAGTTAGGGGTATTAGGGTTAGACTTAGGTTTAGGGGTTAATAAATTTAATATAGAAGCGGCAACGTTGGGGACGGCAGATTAGGGGTTAATAATATTTAACTAGTGTTTGCGAGGCGGGAGTATGGCGGTTCAGGGGTTAATATGTTTATTATAGTGGCGGCAACGTTGGGGGCGGCAGATTAGGGGTTAATAAGTATAATGTAGGTGTCGGCGATGGCGGGGGTGGCAGATTAGGGGTTAATAAGTGTAAGATTAGGGGTGTTTAGACGAGGGGTTCATGTTAGGGTGTTAGGTGTAAACATAAAATGTGTTTCCCCATAGGAATCAATGGGGCTGCGTTACTGAGATTTAAGCTGCTATTTTGCAGGTGTTAGACTTTTTCTCAGCCGGCTCTCCCCATTGATGTCTATGGGGAAATCGTGCACAAGCACATACGACCAGCTCACTGCTGACTTAAGCAGCGCTGGTATTGGAGTGCGGTAAGGACGTCAATTTTGCTCTACACTCACTTCTTGTCTTTTAATGGTGGGTTTGTAAAAACCCGTAATACCAGCGCTGCAGGTAAGTGAGCGGTGAGAAACAACTGCTCGTTAGCACCACATAGATCCTAACGAAAAACTCGTCATTTGGCCGATTATTTGTTACTAGCAGACTAACTGTTGGGGGGATGAGGGAGGTGAGAGGTTAAAAAAAAGCCCTAAATTGCATACTGGCATTGCATATACCATATCCCTTTTAACCATTTTAAAACCATTTTTATTAAAATTATATATTTTTATTAAAAAGTGTATATATGTGTGTAATACTTCGTTTTAATGTGTTTTGTGATTATTTTTTTATAACCCTTACAGTTTACTTCAGGTCTGAACTATTCTAGCGCAGATTCGGCTTTCGGTCGAGTGCAAACTATAACTTTCAACTTGAAATATATTATTGCGGTCACAATCTCCATTGAGAGTACAGGTTGTGCTCAAGTGAAAAAAGACCACACTAAGGGGCCAAATTATTAAGATGCAAGCGGACATGATCCGTTGTAGCAAATCATGTCCGCCCTCAATCGCTAAATGCTGACAGCATACTCTGTCGGCATTTAACATTGCACAAGCATTTCTAGTGAAATGTTTGTGCAATGCCGCACCCTGCAGATTCGCGGCTGTCCGCCGTCTCAGAGGTGGCGGATACGTTAAGGAGTAGTGGTCTTAGGACAGCTGCTGCTTAACTTATGTTTCCAGCGAACCTGACGGCTCGCACGGAAACTGCTGCATTTGCAGAATGTTAAATCGGCCCCTAACTGTTCTCTGGGTAAGGAGTTTTACTATGGACTTGTAATATCAAGTCACGCACTAATGGTAGCACGGTAAAGTGAAACTGGCTATTGTGTGCCACTTAATTGTTGGCCCAAAATGTTTATATGTTAGTAACGATGTTTCTGAATCCATAGACCCACTCAAATTCTTTTGAGTATATTTATCTCATCTGCTCTCACATGACAATGAGTTAATAAAAAACAATATGGTCATTACAAATAAATGTGAGTGACAGCAAAGCTTTCACCACAGACAGTGATATATTACACAAGTTTTATGGATTTGTACTAAACCATATTGTCATTGGTTTGGGAATTTTTATGGCAGTTTATGGATCCAAGAGCTGTGGCTATCAGCAAATCTGGTTAATTAGTTTATGAATCATACAAAATAGAACTCTGGGAATTCCAGCTCTGGGTGTCGCCTTAATGCTTTAGAAGCTGCCGGCTACAAAACAACAGGGACAAAAACTGAAATAAATCAGATCTTCAAGAAAATAGATAACTTCTTAATAGGCACTGCCATGTTCAGCTGTAAGGGCACCTGGCTAAAGAATACAGTAAAAACAAATCTATCGGAATCACTACAGTTTTATATCAATGTCTCTTTAAAGCACAAGAACAGTGACCCTTTATACGTAGGATGATGCCACATGAGCAATTTATTGGCTTTATTTGCTGCGTCCTGCTCTGTACACAGCCACTCAGTGACACATAGAGAATAGATGGGCCGCCCTAATGTCACACAGCGCGAGACTGATTTTACAACAATCACACCCAGTGCTGCTTGTAGCAAACAGGCAGGGACCAGATTACAAGTGGAGCGGTATTTATCACTCCTGCTTGCAAACTAACTCTGCTAGAATAAAGCTTTTTGTGCACGTCAGGTAGCGCTCGTATTACAAGTTGAAAGTAAAATGTTTCACTTGCACACAAACCTAACGAGCACAAAAAGCAGAACATCAAATTTTGCGACTGCATTAATGTATTACCCATAGAAATCAATAGAGCAAAAAAAGTGGGGGGAAAAAACCCTACTTGCACGCAAACCTGATCACATATTTTCAAATGCGCTAACCCGACACGAAAATATTAATATTTCACATTCCAATGTTCTTTACATAGCAGAATATGTTCTATTTATTCATGTATGCATAATTCTACATATATCTGATAGTATTTTGGTACAATATATATCTAAACCTATGCGTGCAACTGTACTGTGTAGTGTATATTTATTAGATAGTGTTATTATGAGTGTAACTGTACTGTGTAATGTATATTTATTAGATAGTGTTATTATGAGTGTAACTGTACTGTGTAATGTATATTTATTAGATAGTGTTATTATGAGTGTAACTGTACTGTGTAATGTATATTTATTAGATAGTGTTATTATGTGTGTAACTGTACTGTGTAATTTATATTTATTAGATAGTGTTATTATGTGTGTAACTGTACTTTGTAATGTATATTTATTAGATGATGTTATTATGAGTATAACTGTACTGTGTAATTTATATTTATTAAATAGTGTTATTATGTGTGTAACTGTACTATGTAATGTATATTTATTAGATGTTATTATTTGTGTAACTGTACTGTGTGATGTATATTTATTAGATAGTGTTATTATAAGTGTAACTGTATTGTGTAATGTAAATTTATTAGATAGTGTTATTATAAGTGTAACTGTACTGTGTAGTGTATATTTATTAGATGGTGTTATTATGTGTGTAACTGTACTGTGTAATGTATATTTATTAGATAGTGTTATTATAAGTGTAACTGTACTGTGTAGTGTATATTTATTAGGCGTGTTATTATGAGTGTAACTGTACTGTGTAATATATATTTATTAGATGGTGTTTTTATGTGTGTAACTGTACTGTGTAATGTATATTTATTAGATAGTGTTATTATGAGTGTAACTGGACTGTGTAATGTATATTTATTAGATAGTGTTATTATGTGTGTAACTGTACTGTGTAATGTAAATTTATTAGATAGTGTTATTATGTGTGAAACTGTACTGTGTAGTGTATATTTATTAGATAGTGTTATTATAAGTGTAACTGTACTGTGTAGTGTATATTTATTAGGCGTGTTATTATGAGTGTAACTGTACTGTGTAATATATATTTATTAGATGGTGTTTTTATGTGTGTAACTGTACTGTGTAATGTATATTTATTAGATAGTGTTATTATGAGTGTAACTGGACTGTGTAATGTATATTTATTAGATAGTGTTATTATGTGTGTAACTGTACTGTGTAATGTAAATTTATTAGATAGTGTTATTATAAGTGTAACTGTACTGTGTAGTGTATATTTATTAGATAGTGTTATTATGAGTGTAACTGTACTGTGTAATGTATATTTATTAGATAGTGTTATTATGAGTGTAACTGTACTGTGTAATGTATATTTATTAGATAGTGTTATTATGTGTGTAACTGTACTGTGTAATGTAAATTTATTAGATAGTGTTATTATAAGTGTAACTGTACTGTGTAGTGTATATTTATTAGATGGTGCTATTATGTGTGTAACTGTACTGTGTAATGTATATTTATTAGATAGTGTTATTATAAGTGTAACTGTACTGTGTAGTGTATATTTATTAGGCATGTTATTATGAGTGTAACTGTACTGTGTAATATATATTTATTAGATGGTGTTTTTATGTGTGTAACTGTACTGTGTAATGTTTATTTATTAGATAGTGTTATTATGAGTGTAACTGGACTGTGTAATGTATATTTATTAGATAGTGTTATTATGTGTGTAACTGTACTGTGTAATGTAAATTTATTAGATAGTGTTATTATAAGTGTAACTGTACTGTGTAGTGTATATTTATTAGATAGTGTTATTATGTGTGTAACTGTACTGTGTAATGTAAATTTATTAGATAGTGTTATTATAAGTGTAACTGTACTGTGTAGTGTATATTTATTAGATGGTGTTATTATGTGTGTAACTGTACTGTGTAATGTATATTTATTAGATAGTGTTATTATAAGTGTAACTGTACTGTGTAGTGTATATTTATTAGGCGTGTTATTATGAGTGTAACTGTACTGTGTAATATATATTTATTAGATGGTGTTATTATGTGTGTAACTGTACTGTGTAATGTATATTTATTAGATAGTGTTATTATAAGTGTAACTGTACTATGTAGTGTATATTTATTAGACGTGTTATTATGTGTGTAACTGTACTGTGTAATGTATATTTATTAGATAGTGTTATTATGTGTGTAACTGTACTGTGTAATGTATATTTATTAGATAGTGTTATTATAAGTGTAACTGTACTGTGTAGTGTATATTTATTAGACGTGTTATTATGAGTGTAACTGTACTGTGTAATATATATTTATTAGATGGTGTTATTATGTGTGTAACTGTACTGTGTAATGTATATTTATTAGATAGTGTTATTATGTGTGTAACTGTACTGTGTAATGTATATTTATTAGATGGTGTTATTATTTGTGTAACTGTACTGTGTAATGTATATTTATTAGATGGTGTTATTATGTGTGTAACTGTACTGTGTAATGTATATTTATTAGATTGTGTTATTATGTGTGTAACTGCACTGTGTAATGTATATTTATTAGATAGTGTTATTATGTGTGTAACTGTACTGTGTAATGTATATTTATTAGATAGTGTTATTATGTGTGTAACTGTACTGTGTAATGTATATTTATTAGATGGTGTTATTATGAGTGTAACTGTACTGTGTAATGTATATTTATTAGATGGTGTTATTATGTGTGCAACTGTACTGTGTAATGTATATTTATTAGATGGTGTTATTATGTGTGTAACTGTACTGTGTAATGTATATTTATTAGATAGTGTTATTATGTGTGTAACTGTACTGTGTAATGTATATTTATTAGTGTTATTATGTGTGTAATGTATATTGATTAGATAGTGTTATTATGTGTGTAACTGTACTGTTTAAGGTATATATATTAGTGTTATTATGTGTGTAACTGTACTGTGTAATGTATATTTATTAGATGGTGTTATTATGAGTGTAACTGTACTGTGTAATGTATATTTATTAGATGGTGTTATTATGTGTGTAACTGTACTGTGTAATGTATATTTATTAGATAGTGTTATTATAAGTGTAACTGTACTGTGTAGTGTATATTTATTAGACGTGTTATTATGAGTGTAACTGTACTGTGTAATGTACATTTATTAGATGGTGTTATGATGTGTGTAACTGTACTGTGTAATGTATATTTATTAGATGATGTTATTATGTGTGTAACTATACTGTCTAATGTATATTTATTAGATAGTGTTATTATGTGTGTAACTGTACTGTGTAATGCATATTTATTAGATAGTGTTATTATGTGTGTAACTGTACTGTGTAATATATATTTATTAGATGGTGTTATTATGAGTGTAACTGTACTGTGTAATGTATATTTATTAGATAGTGTTATTATGTGTGTAACTGTACTGTGTAATGTATATTTATTAGATAGTGTTATTATGTGTGTAACTGTACTGTGTAATGTATATTTATTAGATAGTGTTATTATGTGTGTAACTGTACTGTGTAATGTATATTTATTAGATAGTGTTATTATGTGTGTAACTGTACTGTGTAATGTATATTTATTAGACGGTGTTATTATGCAAGTAACTGTACTGTGTAATGTATATTTATTAGATGGTGTTATTATGAGTGTAACTGTACTGTGTAATGTATATTTATTAGATAGTGTTATTGTGTGTGTAACTGTACTGTGTAATGTATAGTTATTGGACAGTGTTATTATGTGTGTAACTGTACCGTGTAATGTATATTTATTAGATGGTGTTATTATGAGTGTAACTGTACTGTGTAATGTATATTTATTAGATGGTGTTATTATGAGTGTAACTGTACTGTGTAATGTATATTTATTAGATAGTGTTATTATGTGTGTAACTGTACTGTGTAATGTATATTTATTTGATAGTGTTATTATGTGTGTAACTGTACTGTGTAATGTATATTTATTAGATGGTGTTATTATGTGTGTAACTGTACTGTGTAATGTATATTTATTAGATTGTGTTATTATGTGTGTAACTGCACTGTGTAATGTATATTTATTAGATAGTGTTATTATGTGTGTAACTGTACTGTGTAATGTATATTTATTAGATAGTGTTATTATGTGTGTAACTGTACTGTGTAATGTATATTTATTAGATGGTGTTATTATGAGTGTAACTGTACTGTGTAATGTATATTTATTAGATGGTGTTATTATGTGTGCAACTGTACTGTGTAATGTATATTTATTAGATGGTGTTATTATGTGTGTAACTGTACTGTGTAATGTATATTTATTAGATAGTGTTATTATGTGTGTAACTGTACTGTGTAATGTATATTTATTAGTGTTATTATGTGTGTAATGTATATTGATTAGATAGTGTTATTATGTGTGTAACTGTACTGTGTAATGTATATTTATTAGTGTTATTATGTGTGTAACTGTACTGTGTAATGTATATTTATTAGATGGTGTTATTATGAGTGTAACTGTACTGTGTAATGTATATTTATTAGATGGTGTTATTATGTGTGTAACTGTACTGTGTAATGTATATTTATTAGATAGTGTTATTATAAGTGTAACTGTACTGTGTAGTGTATATTTATTAGACGTGTTATTATGAGTGTAACTGTACTGTGTAATGTACATTTATTAGATGGTGTTATGATGTGTGTAACTGTACTGTGTAATGTATATTTATTAGATGATGTTATTATGTGTGTAACTATACTGTCTAATGTATATTTATTAGATAGTGTTATTATGTGTGTAACTGTACTGTGTAATGCATATTTATTAGATAGTGTTATTATGTGTGTAACTGTACTGTGTAATATATATTTATTAGATGGTGTTATTATGAGTGTAACTGTACTGTGTAATGTATATTTATTAGATAGTGTTATTATGTGTGTAACTGTACTGTGTAATGTATATTTATTAGATAGTGTTATTATGTGTGTAACTGTACTGTGTAATGTATATTTATTAGATAGTGTTATTATGTGTGTAACTGTACTGTGTAATGTATATTTATTAGATAGTGTTATTATGTGTGTAACTGTACTGTGTAATGTATATTTATTAGACGGTGTTATTATGCAAGTAACTGTACTGTGTAATGTATATTTATTAGATGGTGTTATTATGAGTGTAACTGTACTGTGTAATGTATATTTATTAGATAGTGTTATTGTGTGTGTAACTGTACTGTGTAATGTATAGTTATTGGACAGTGTTATTATGTGTGTAACTGTACCGTGTAATGTATATTTATTAGATGGTGTTATTATGAGTGTAACTGTACTGTGTAATGTATATTTATTAGATGGTGTTATTATGAGTGTAACTGTACTGTGTAATGTATATTTATTAGATAGTGTTATTATGTGTGTAACTGTACTGTGTAATGTATATTTATTTGATAGTGTTATTATGTGTGTAACTGTACTGTGTAATGTATATTTATTAGACAGTGTTATTATGCGAGTAACTGTACTGTGTAATGTATATTTATTAGATAGTGTTATTATGTGTGTAACTGTACTGTGTAATGTATATTTATTAAATAGTGTTATTATTTGTGTAACTGTACTGTGTAATGTATATTTATTAGATAGTGTTATTATGTGTGTAACTGTACTGTGTAATGTATATTTATTAGATAGCGTTATTATGTGTGTAACTGTACTGTGTAATGTATATTTATTATATAGTGTTATTATTTGTGTAACTGTACTGTGTAATGTATATTTATTAGATGGTGTAATTATTTGTGTAACTGTACTGTGTAATATATATTTATTAGATGGTGTTATTATGAGTGTAACTGTACTGTGTAATGTATATTTATTAGATAGTGTTATTATGTGTGTAACTGTACTGTGTAATGTATATTTATTAGATAGTGTTATTATGTGTGTAACTGTACTGTGTAATGTATATTTATTAGATAGTGTTATTATGTGTGTAACTGTACTGTGTAATGTATATTTATTAGATAGTGTTATTATGTGTGTAACTGTACTGTGTAATGTATATTTATTAGACAGTGTTATTATGCAAGTAACTGTACTGTGTAATGTATATTTATTAGATGGTGTTATTATGAGTGTAACTGTACTGTGTAATGTATATTTATTAGATAGTGTTATTGTGTGTGTAACTGTACTGTGTAATGTATAGTTATTGGACAGTGTTATTATGTGTGTAACTGTACCGTGTAATGTATATTTATTAGATGGTGTTATTATGAGTGTAACTGTACTGTGTAATGTATATTTATTAGATGGTGTTATTATGAGTGTAACTGTACTGTGTAATGTATATTTATTAGATAGTGTTATTATGTGTGTAACTGTACTGTGTAATGTATATTTATTTGATAGTGTTATTATGTGTGTAACTGTACTGTGTAATGTATATTTATTAGACAGTGTTATTATGCGAGTAACTGTACTGTGTAATGTATATTTATTAGATAGTGTTATTATGTGTGTAACTGTACTGTGTAATGTATATTTATTAAATAGTGTTATTATTTGTGTAACTGTACTGTGTAATGTATATTTATTAGATAGTGTTATTATGTGTGTAACTGTACTGTGTAATGTATATTTATTAGATAGCGTTATTATGTGTGTAACTGTACTGTGTAATGTATATTTATTAGATAGTGTTATTATGTGTGTAACTGTACTATGTAATGTATATTTATTAGATTGTGTTATTATGTGTGTAACTGTATTGTTTAATGTATATTTATTAGATGATGATGTTATTATGAGTGTAACTGTACTGTGTAATGTATTTTTGATGTGTTTTTATTCGAGCGTAACAGTTAACCAGAGCTCTGAGGTTGTGATATCCCAATGTCAGTTAAATTCAATTGCGCTCAAGCAATTGCATTTACTTTCAACTTGTAATATGCGTTCTATATCCAATGTGCGCAAAGAGCCGCAATTAACCCGATATCGCTCACGCATTACTGTTAGCGCCACTCGTAATATGGCTTAAAATGTTTAATTATATATGCATTTGCTTTCAAACGGCCAGATTACGAGTTTTGCATTAGGAGCTATGCGGTGCTAACGAGCAGTTTTCCCTCACTGCTCACTTACCTGCAGCGCTGGTATTACAGGTTTTTACAAACCCGGCGTTAAAAGGCAAGAAGTGAGCGTAGAGCAAAATTGAGCTCCTTACCGCACTCCAATACCAGCGCTGCTAAAGTGAGCGGTGAGCTTGTTATACATGCTCGTGCACGATTTCCCCATAGACATCAATGGGGAGAGCCGACTGAGAAAAAGTCTAACATCTGCAATAAAGCAGCATAAAACTCCGTAACGCAGCCCCATTGATTCCTGTGGGGAAACACATTTTATGTTTACACCTAACACCCTAACATGAACCCCGAGTCTAAACACCCCTAATCTTACACTTTTTAGCCCCTAATATGCCGCCCCCGACATCTGCATTATATTTATTAACCCCTAATCTGCCACTCCGGACACCGCCGCCACCTACATTATACTTATTAACCCCTAATCTGCTGCCCCCAACATCGCCGACACCTACATTATATTTATTAACCCCTAATCTCCTGCCCCCAATGTCGCAGCAACCTACCTACACTTATAAACCCCTAATCTGCCGCCCCAACGTCGTCGCCACTATATTAAATTTATTAACCACTAAATCTAAGTCTAACCCTAACACCCCCTAACTTAAATATAATTTAAATAAATCTAAATAAAATTACTATCATTAACTAAATTATTCCTATTTAAAACTAAATACTTACCTGTAAAATAAACCCTAAGCTAGCTACAACATAACTAATAGTTACATTGTATCTAGCTTAGGCTTTATTTTTATTTTACAGGCAAGGTTGTATTTATTTTAACTAGGTAGAATAGTTATTAAATAGTTATTAACTATTTAATAACTACCTAGCTAAAATAAATACAAATTTATCTGTAAAGTAAAACCTTAAGTTACAATAACACCTAACACTACACTATAATTAAAGCAATCCCCTAATTTAAATACAATTAAATAAATTAAATTAAATTAGCTAAATCACAAAAAAGAAAACACTAAAATACAGAAAATAAAAATCAAATTACGGATCTTTAAACTAATTACACCTAATCTAATAGCCCTATCAAAATAAAAAAAGCCCCCCCAAAATAAAAAAACCCTAGCCTAAACTAAACTACCAATAGCCCTTAAAAGGGCCTTTTGCGGGGCATTGCCCCAAAGAAATCATCTCTTTTACCTGTAAAAAAAAAATACAAACAGCCCCCCAACAGTAAAACCCACCAACCACACAACCAACCCCCCAAATAAAATATTAACTAAAAAAACCTAAGCTCCCCATTGCCCTGAAAAGGACATTTGGATAGGCATTGCCCTTAAAAGGGCATTTAGCTCTACTGCGGCCCAAAGATGGCATCCCTTAGATTCCGATTGGCTGATAGAATTCTATCAGCCAATCGGAATTAAGGTAGAAAAAAATCCTATTGGCTGACAGCCAATAGAATGCCAGCTCAATCCTATTGGCTGATTGCATCAGCCAATAGGATTTTTTCTACCTTAATTCCGATTGGCTGATAGAATTCTATCAGCCAATCGGAATCTAAGGACGCCATCTTGGATGACGTCACTTAAGGTGATATTCATTATGAAGAAGACGTCGTTTGAAGAGGATGCTCCGCGTTGGATGTCTTGAAGAGGGACCCGCTCCACGCCAGAAGGATGAAGATAGAAGATGCCGTCAGGATGAAGACTTCTGCCCATCTGGAGGACCACTTCTGCCCATCTGGAGGACCACTTCTGCCCGTCTGGAGAACCACTTCTGCCGGCTTCGTTGAGGACATCTTGCCGCTTGGATGAAGACTTCTCCCGGTAAGTGAATCTTCGGGGGTTAGTGTTAGGATTTTTATAAGGGTGTATTGGGTGGGTTTATTTTTTAGATTAGGGACTTTGGGCCGCAATAGAGCTAAATGCCCTTTTAAGGACAATGCCCATCCAAATGCCCTTTTCAGGGCAATGGGGAGCTTAGGTTTTTTTAGTTAGTATTTTATTTGGGGGGGTTGGTTGTGTGGGTGGTGGGTTTTACTGTTGGGGGGTTGTTTGTTTGTTTTTTACAGGTAAAAGAGCTGATTTCTTTGGGGCAATGCCCTGCAAAAGGCCCTTTTAAGAGCTATTGGTAGTTTAGCTTAGGCTAGGGTTTTTTTATTTTGGGGGGGCTTTTTTTATTTTAATAGGGCTATTAGATTAGGTGTAATTAGTTTAAAGATCTGCAATTTGTTTTTTATTTTATGTAATTTAGTGTGTTTTTTTGTGATTTAGCTAATTTAATTTATTTAATTGTATTTAATTTAGGGAATATATTTAATTGTAGTGTAGTGTTAGGTGTTAGTGTAACTTAGGTTAGGTTTTATTTTACAGGTAAATTTTTATTTATTTTAGATAGGTAAATAACTATTTAATAACTATTCTACCTAGTTAAAATAAATACAAGCTTGCCTGTAAAATAAAAATAAACCCTAAGCTAGCTACAATGTAACTATTAGTTATATTGTAGCTAGCTTAGGGTTTATTTTACAGGTAAGTATTTAGTTTTAAATTGGAATAATTTAGTTAATGATAGTAATTTTATTTAGATTTATTTAAATTATAGGGGGTGTTAGGGTTAGGGTTAGACTTAGGTTTAGGGGTTAATAAATTTAATATAGTGGCGGCGACATTGGGGACGGCAGATTAGGGGTTAATAAATATAATGTAGGTGGTGGCGATGTTAGGGGCAGCAGATTAGGGGTTAATAATATTTAACTAGTGTTTGCGAGGCGGGAGTGCGGCGGTTTAGGGGTTAATATGTTTATTATATTGGTGGCGATGTCCGTAGCGGCAAATTAGGGGTTAAACATTTTATTTTAATGTTTGCGATGCGGGAGGGCCTTGGTTTAGGGGTTAATAGGTAGTTTATGGGTGTTAGTGTACTTTTTAGCACTTTAGTTATGAGTTTTATGCTACGGCGTTGTAGTGTAAAACTCATCACTACTGACTTTAGAATGCGCTAGGGATCTTGGAGGTAGAGAGTGTACCGCTCACTTTTTGGCCTCCCAGGACAGACTCATAATACCGGCGCTATGGAAGTCCCATAGAAAAAAGGGTTTACAACATTTACGTAAGCCAAAAAGTGTGCGGGGCCCCTAAACCTGCAAGACTCGTAATAGCAGCGGTAGTAAAAAAGCAGCGTTAGGACCTGTTTACGCTGCTTTTTTACCTTAACGCACAACTCGTAACTTATCGCACTTTTCCTGTAATGTGAAAAATTTCCACTGTCTCCGGAGAATCTGTGGTAGTAGGATCCAGAAATTGACCCTGCAACATGCTACACAGCAGTTTTTTAATTAGTCCAGAAACTCATGTATATCTATCCCTAACTTTCCATGGCAAATGAGATTAGATAAATATACCTAAAGTACATTTCAAAATGTGTATCTATAAACTGCAAAATAATGCAAACATTGCTAATGAATGACTGTTAAAAACACTTGCTTATGTAGTGTACATCATTTGCAGAGCAGGAATTAATTGCTGACATACTTCCCACATAAAAATATGACATAAAGGTAAAAATAAAGGCACAGTAAACTCGAAGTACTTTTTCTAATATAGTATTGGAGTCATGGGTGCGGCCATTTTAAAATCTAGCACAATTGCACATGCGCAGCTATACTCTCCGTCAGATACCTGCAGTTCCAAAATAGCTGCACTCATGATTAGAGAGAGGTGCATGACGTATTTAGTGTTTAATGTCCCTTTTAAGTGTATAAATCAAATAGAGCCGGGTTCTTTAAACTTTTTTTTCCCACGACCCAGTGCCATGATATCACATACCTTCGCTACCCTATTTTTATGCTGGGGGGCAGAATTATCAAGGTCCGAACGGTCCCTGATGTCCCTGTTTCCACACAAGCCTTCAGGCTTGCCGGCAGTGGCGTCGCTACCTTCTGAATATATATATATATGCACACAGTCTTTTCATATGCGCACCTTCTGAATATATATATATGCACACAGTCTTTTCATATGCACACCTTCTGAATATATATATATGCACAGTCTTTTCATATACACACCTACTGAATATACATATATGCACACAGTCTTTTCATATGCGCACCTTCTGAATATATATATATGCACACAGTCTTTTCATATGCACACCTTCTGAATATATATATATGCACACAGTCTTTTCATATACACACCTTCTGAATATATATATATGCACACAGTCTTTTCATATGCGCACCTTCTGAATATATATATATATGCACACAGTCTTTTCATATACGCACCTTCTGAATATATATATATGCACACAGTCTTTTCATATGCGCACCTTCTGAATATATATATATGCACACAGTCTTTTCATATGCGCACCTTCTGAATATATATATATGCACACAGTCTTTTCATATGCACACCTTCTGAATATATATATATGCACAGTCTTTTCATATACACACCTACTGAATATACATATATGCACACAGTCTTTTCATATGCGCACCTTCTGAATATATATATATGCACACAGTCTTTTCATATGCACACCTTCTGAATATATATATATATGCACACAGTCTTTTCATATGCACACCTTCTGAATATATATATATGCACACAGTCTTTTCATATGCGCACCTTCTGAATATATATATATGCACACAGTCTTTTCATATGCGCACCTTCTGGATATACATATATGCACACAGTCTTTTCATATACACACCTTCTGAATATACATATATGCACACAGTCTTTTCATATGCACACCTTCTGGATATACATATATATGCACACAGTCTTTTCATATACACACCTTCTGAATATACATATATATGCACACAGTCTTTTCATATACACACCTTCTGAATATACATATATATGCACACAGTCTTTTCATATACACACCTTCTGAATATACATATATATGCACACAGTCTTTTCATATACACACCTTCTGAATATACATATATATGCACACAGTCTTTTCATATACGCACCTTCTGAATATACATATATGCACACAGTCTTTTCATATGCACACCTTCTGAATATACATATATGCACACAGTCTTTTCATATGCACACCTTCTGGATATATATATATATATATATATATATATATATATATATATATATATATATATATGCACACAGTCTTTTCATATGCACACCTTCTGAATATATATATATGCACACAGTCTTTTCATATGCACACCTTCTGGATATATATATATGCACACAGTCTTTTCATATGCACACCTTCTGAATATACATATATGCACACAGTCTTTTCATATGCACACCTTCTGGATATATATATATATATATATATATATATATATATGCACACAGTCTTTTCATATGCACACCTTCTGAATATATATATATGCACACAGTCTTTTCATATGCACACCTTCTGAATATATATATATGCACACAGTCTTTTCATATGCACACCTTCTGAATATATATATATGCACACAGTCTTTTCATATGCACACCTTCTGAATATATATATATGCACACAGTCTTTTCATATGCACACCTTCTGAATATATATATATGCACACAGTCTTTTCATATGCACACCTTCTGAATATACATATATGCACCCAGTCTTTTCATATGCGCACCTTCTGAATATACATATATGCACCCAGTCTTTTCATATGCGCACCTTCTGAATATATATATATGCACACAGTCTTTTCATATACGCACCTTCTGAATATATATATATATATATATATATATATATATATATATGCACACAGTCTTTTCATATACGCACCTTCTGAATATATATATATATATATATATATATATATATATATATATATATATATATATATATATATATGCACACAGTCTTTTCATATGCGCACCTTCTGAATATATATATATATGCACCCAGTCTTTTCATATGCGCACCTTCTGAATATATATATATATATGCACACAGTCTTTTCATATACGCACCTTCTGAATATATATATATATGCACCCAGTCTTTTCATATGCGCACCTTCTGAATATATATATATATATGCACACAGTCTTTTCATATGCGCACCTTCTGAATATATATATATATGCACCCAGTCTTTTCATATGCGCACCTTCTGAATATATATATATATATGCACACAGTCTTTTCATATACGCACCTTCTGAATATACATATATGCACACAGTCTTTTCATATACACACCTTCTGAATATACATATATGCACACAGTCTTTTCATATGCACACCTTCTGGATATATATATATGCACACAGTCTTTTCATATACGCACCTTCTGATATACATATATGCACACAGTCTTTTCATATGCGCACCTTCTGAATATACATATATGCACCCAGTCTTTTCATATGCACACCTTCTGAATATACATATATGCACCCAGTCTTTTCATATGCACACCTTCTGAATATACATATATGCACCCAGTCTTTTCATATGCGCACCTTCTGAATATATATATATGCACACAGTCTTTTCATATGCGCACCTTCTGAATATACATATATGCACCCAGTCTTTTCATATGCGCACCTTCTGAATATATATATATGCACACAGTCTTTTCATATGCGCACCTTCTGAATATACATATATGCACACAGTCTTTTCATATACACACCTACTGAATATACATATATGCACACAGTCTTTTCATATGCGCACCTTCTGAATATACATATATATGCACACAGTCTTTTCATATACACACCTTCTGAATATATATATATGCACACAGTCTTTTCATATACACACCTTCTGAATATATATATATATATATATATATATATATATATATATATATATATATATGCACACAGTCTTTTCATATGCACACCTTCTGAATATATATATATGCACACAGTCTTTTCATATGTGCACCTTCTGAATATATATATATGCACACAGTCTTTTCATATGCGTACCTTCTGAATATATATATATGCACACAGTCTTTTCATATACACACCTTCTGAATATTCATATATGCACACAGTCTTTTCATATGCACACCTTCTGAATATACATATATGCACACAGTCTTTTCATATACACACCTTCTGAATATTCATATATGCACACAGTCTTTTCATATACACACCTTCTGAATATTCATATATGCACACAGTCTTTTCATATGCGCACCTTCTGAATATACATATATGCACACAGTCTTTTCATATACACACCTTCTGAATATACATATATGCACACAGTCTTTTCATATACGCACCTGCTGAATATATATATATGTGCACACAGTCTTTTCATATACACACCTTCTGAATATATATATATACAGGGAGTGCAGAATTATTAGGCAAGTTGTATTTTTGAGGATTCATTTTATTATTGAACAACAACCATGTTCTCAATGAACCCAAAAAACTCATTAATATCAAAGATGAATAGTTTTGGAAGTAGTTTTTAGTTTGTTTTTAGTTATAGCTATTTTAGGGGGATATCTGTGTGTGCAGGTGACTATTACTGTGCATAATTATTAGGCAACTTAACAAAAAACAAATATATACCCATTTCAATTATTTATTTTTACCAGTGAAACCAATATAACATCTCAACATTCACAAATATACATTTCTGACATTCAAAAACAAAACAAAAACAAATCAGTGACCAATATAGCCACCTTTCTTTGCAAGGACACTCAAAAGCCTGCCATCCATGGATTCTGTCAGTGTTTTGATCTGTTCACCATCAACATTGCGTGCAGCAGCAACCACAGCCTCCCAGACACTGTTCAGAGAGGTGTACTGTTTTCCCTCCTTGTAAATCTCACATTTGATGATGGACCACAGGTTCTCAATGGGGTTCAGATCAGGTGAACAAGGAGGCCATGTCATTAG
This sequence comes from Bombina bombina, assembly GCF_027579735.1. Taxonomy (NCBI): domain Eukaryota; kingdom Metazoa; phylum Chordata; class Amphibia; order Anura; family Bombinatoridae; genus Bombina; species Bombina bombina. The sequence continues at coordinate 185,476,411 of NC_069509.1, forward strand.
ATTTTCTTCTTTTATACCCTTTCTTGCCAGCCACGCTGTGGAGTACTTGGATGCGTGTGATGGAGCATTGTCCTGCATGAAAATCCTGTTTTTCTTGAAGAATGCAGACTTCTTCCTGTACCACTGCTTGAAGAAGGTGTCTTCCAGAAACTGGCAGTAGGACTGGGAGTTGAGCTTGACTTCATCCTCAACCCGAAAAGGCCCCACAAGCTCATCTTTGATGATACCAGCTCAAACCAGTACTCCACCTCCACCTTGCTGGCGTCTGAGTTGGACTGGAGCTCTCTGCCCTTTACCAATCCAGCCACGGGCCCATCCATCTGGCCCATCAAGACTCACTCTCATTTCATCAGTCCATAAAACCTTAGAAAAATCAGTCTTGAGATATTTCTTGGCCCAGTCTTGACGTTTCAGCTTGTGTGTTTTGTTCAGTGGTGGTCGTTTTCAGCCTTTCTTACCTTGGCCATGTCTCTGAGTATTGCACACCTTGTGCTTTTGGGCACTCCAGTGATGTTGCAGCTCTGAAATATGGCCAAACTGGTGGCAAGTGGCATCTTGGCAGCTGCACGCTTGACTTTTCTCAGTTCATGGGCAGTTATTTTGCGCCTTGGTTTTTCCACACGCTTCTTGCGACCCTGTTGACTATTTTGAATGAAACGCTTGATTTTTCGATGATCACGCTTCAGAAGCTTTGCAATTTTAAGAGTGCTGCATCCCTCTGCAAGATATCTCACTATTTTTGACTTTTCTGAGCCTGTCAAGTCCTTCTTTTGACCCATTTTGCCAAAGGAAAGGAAGTTGCCTAATAATTATGCACACCTGATATAGGGTGTTGATGTCATTAGACCACACCCCTTCTCATTACAGAGATGCACATCACCTAATATGCTTAATTGGTAGTAGGCTTTCGAGCCTATACAGCTTGGAGTAAGACAACATGCATAAAGAGGATGATGTGGTCAAAATACTCATTTGCCTAATAATTCTGCACACAGTGTATATATATACACACAGTCTTTTCATATGCGTACCTTCTGAATATATATATATATGCACACAGTCTTTTCATATACACACCTTCTAAATATATATATATGCACACAGTCTTTTCATATACACACCTTCTAAATATATATATATGCACACAGTCTTTTCATATACACAACTTCTGAATATACATATATGCACACAGTCTTTTCATATACACACCTTCTAAATATACATATATGCACACAGTCTTTTCATATACACACCTTCTGAATATATATATATATATATATATATATATATATATATATATATGCACACAGTCTTTTCATATACACACCTTCTGAATATTCATATATGCACACAGTCTTTTCATATACACACCTTCTGAATATACATATATGCACACAGTCTTTTCATATACACACCTTCTGAATATACATATGTGCACACAGTCTTTTCATATACACACCTTCTGAATATACATATGTGCACACAGTCTTTTCATATACACACCTTCTGAATATACATATGTGCACACAGTCTTTTCATATGCACACCTTCTGAATATATATATATGCACACAGTCTTTTCATATGCACACCTTCTGAATATATATATATATGCACACAGTCTTTTCATATACACACCTTCTGAATATATATATATATATATATATATATATATGCACACAGTCTTTTCATATACACACCTTCTGAATATACATATATGCACACAGTCTTTTCATATACACACCTTCTGAATATACATATGTGCACACAGTCTTTTCATATACACACCTTCTGAATATATATATATATGCACACAGTCTTTTCATATGCGTACCTTCTGAATATACATATGTGCACACAGTCTTTTCATATACACACCTTCTGAATATACATATATGCACACAGTCTTTTCATATACACACCTTCTGAATACATATATATGCACACAGTCTTTTCATATGCGCACCTTCTGAATATATATATATGCATTTTGTGATTGCAGTGAGAGGGAAAGTGAGATAGAAATCTAAGTGCTTTTGCTTTGATTTTTCTCATACATTTACTGAATAAAGGGACAGGAAACCCCAACATTTTATTTCATGATTTGGAAAGAACATACAATTTTAAACAACTTTCCAATTTACTTCTATTATCAAATTTGCTTCATTATCTTGTTATACTTTGCTGAAGAAACAGCATTACTAGCAACTAGCTGAACACATCTAGTTAGTCAATCACAAGAGACAAATGTGTGCAGGCACCAATCAGCAACTAGCTCCTACTAGTTAGGATATGTGCGTATTCTTTTTCAACAAGGGATACCAAGAGAACGAAGTACATTTAAAAATAGAAGTAAATTTAAAAGTGTCTTAAGATTACATGCTCTATCTGATTCATTATCTGATCTATCTGATTCAGTCAAGTTTATTTTTGACTTTCCTATGCCTTTAATTACAGGGAATTAATAACAGAGCCCTGGTTTTTCTGAATACCAGCCGTAATACCAGTTTAGTCAACGCGTTTCGGTCCCCGGGGACCTTTCTCAAGTCTTGAGAAAGGTCCTCAGGGACCGAAACGCGTTGACTAAACTGGTATTACGGCTCAGGTTCATTTGGTAAGTTTGATACCAATATTATCCACATATAGTAGCGTTATTGCACTATGTCTATTTTTATCTTTTTTTTAGGACATCCCAAAGGCTTTTTTATTGGATTTTCCCCAAAGTCATCTGTCACTAACTATATATTCACCAAAATGTCACGCATATGGTGTAATCTTTTTTATCCAAAAAAAAATTTCTAAGAAAAGGAACACTCTCTCCCACCATCAGTATATGGGATTTATTTTTGGGACCATATTTAGGATTACAACACAGTTATCAGATACATTTACTTTTTTCCAACTAATCTTTTTTTGGATTTTATATATATATATATATATACATTTTCTTTTTGGATTAGGTGTACACCGATCTATCCACTACTTTTTGCATTACATAATTTTAATATCACTCGATTTTTACATCACTCGTTTTCTTTTGAACACCTTTTTTTGCATTTTTTATATTTTTACATTTTTATTATCACATTTTTATATTTTTTATTTTTCATTTTTGGATTTTTATCTATACTATTCATTACGGATCAACTTTACTTAAGTGCACAGAAACAATCACCATTATTTTGGATTACACAGACTTTCAAACTCTTTTTACACATTTCATTGAGAATACTCCAGAGGAACACCCCCATGGGAGTATTGTATAGTCTACAATAATTGTGGATTAGGACTTTTTTCTAGTTAGCCATTGTTTTTACCTGCTGTTTTAAACTGTTTCACATTGTCTTACATTGTTTTATATTGTTGCAACAGCAATTTGTAGGTTCAGTCTGATACCTCATCCATTTGAGTGGTCAGTTTGATACATCATACACTGATAGATTAGCCACAATATTCTTTTCTATCATTCAATGTATTAGCTATATGTTTTATTTGTGATTCATTCGTTATTGATTTTATATAGGCCTTTTTTATTGTGTAATAAATTGTTGCTTTATACATACTTTACATAATATTTTGTATTGTATTCACCACTTTTTATCCCAATTACCCTGTATATCTGCATATCTTTGGATTCCACCTTCAGCTTTCAACCCTTTTTTAGGGTTGTTACAGCGCTCCCTCTAAGCAATTCTTTTACCCATGGTATGCAGAAGCTGTTGTGTGTTGTGCACTTCCTGGCATCCGGCTCATTCCAGTCAACAGAGGGCTTGGTGTCTGGTCTAGCGCAGTCCACCTTCTCCAGGCTCCTAGGGGAGGTTTTGACTTTTCTAGATAACCAGACACAGCGATACATTCATTTCCCCCGTACCCCCCGGGAATGGAACAGTCTTAAACAAGGCTTCTATCGACTGGGGGGTATTCCCAATGTCATGGGGGCAATTGATTGCACACATGTGCGTATGGTCTGTGATACCAATCTGAAATTCACACATGTATATGCAGGCTTTCCAGGGAGTGCCCATGATTCCTACATCCTGCTCCAGACCTCCTTATTCCAGCTCTTTTATTCTGGAACACTCTTGGGAGGTTGGCTACTCGGTGAGTATGCACTAACTTCATTCTGTCAGTGTTTTTCTCTTAAAGGGACACTAAACCCAAAATAATTATGTCATGTTTCAGATAGAGCGTGCAAATATAATCAACTTTCTAATTTACTCCTATTATCAAATTTTCTTCATTCTCTTGCTATCTTTATTTGAAAAAGAAGGCATCTAAGCTAAGGAGCGAGACAAATTTTGGTTCAGAACCATGGACATCATTTATCCAACAATCAGCAAGGACAACCGATGTTGTTCACCAAAAATGGGCCCACATCTAAACTTATATTCTTGCTTTTTAAATAATAATACCAAGAGAATGAAGAAAATTTGATAATAGGAGTAAATTAGAAAGTTGCTTAAAATTCCATGCTCTATTTGAATCACAAAAGAAAAAAATTGGTTACAGTGTCCCTTTAAGGTTTATTTGTGTATATGATTTGGCTGATTTTGTGTTTTAAAGCCACAGCCTAATAAGATGGGTTGAGCTTGTAGGTATAATCAGATATCATTACTTTATCACATTGTGTACATACACCTGCTTCTTTGTATTATATCTGTCCATAAACCAATCACCAATACTTGTAGAGAACAATGGAAAATTAACATTTTATTACCTTATTTCTTCTATAACCCACTGGGAGTGTAATTTCTTCTACTGGCTTTGTTAACACAGCTTGGCCTGGAGGCAAAAAACTTTCAGGATGGGAGGGGATACCAAAGGATAAATAAACTATATTAACTGCCAATATAAGGGTAATTTAAATACTTGGAGACAATATAATACACTCCAGCAGGTAAAGTGGATAATTGGGAACAAATTAAAAGGGGAGACATTTTTGGAGCCAACTGTCCCTTTAATTTAGGTTTTAATTTAAGGGGATATGTTATTAAAATGGAATGTTCTATCTGAATGAAGGAAAATATAACTTTGTCTAGAATAATCCTATCATCAAAGTATATTGCTTACAATGCACCAATTTAATGTTCTAGAAAAATATATCTTTTAAATTAAATCCCTGTTATGTCCCTTTAAGCACATGATGAACCTGTAGTAATCAGAATACATATGTTGCATGATAGGTGACGCAGGGTACGGCTGCAGACCATGGCTGTTAACCCCCTTGGCACACCCCCTTACAGAGCCACAACTCAGGTACCAGGAGGCCCACGTACATACCAGGAATGTAATCGAAAGGAGCTTTGGCCTACTCAAAACAAGATTCAGGTGTCTGGATGTGACAGGCAGAGCTTTACAGTATAACCCCAACAAAGTGTGTTCCATTGTCAATGCATGTTGTATTATAAATAACATTGCTGTGGACACACGCATATTGGGGGACATTGAACCACAACAATATCAGCAGATGGTTCCTGTACCTGAGGGTGTGGACAGGGGGACACTGAGGGGGAATAAAGTGAGGGACTTTATCATCCATGAATACTTCAGCTGTAAGTTACTTGTTCATAAGCACAGTAAACCGTAATATTCACATGTATTATGATGTTTGACACTACCTCACCAACCATTGCATGTGTATATATCATGTCTTGCAGAATTACATACTGCGGATTTCCATTGCACGTAAGTGAAAATACTACATCCCACCCCCTTCCCTTAACCTGCCTAATTACTGATAATGTCTCATTGTTTAATTCATATTTAGGTCACAATGAATTTTGGAATAATCTTCAGATGAAGGATGGATATGGATGTTCATACTTGTTCAACTATGTTTACACCTTCTGTAAATAAATTATTATTATATATACATATATATATATATATATATATATATATATATATATATATATATATATATATACACCCATGTGTCAATTTATATTGGATGTGAGAAACATTGATGTACATCTTATAAGTGAATATTATATTATATGTACCCTTCATACACAACTATGTGATGTCAGTTATAGAACATGAATATGTCATAAACATGATAATCTCACCTGTTTTTGTTTATTTGCTATTTCAACACAGGTCATATTATCATGTTTTAACAATATTAATGTAATAAAACACACCTCACATTGATGTGTATGACAATTACATGATAAATAACAAAGGACAATGTTTATGGTGAACTATAATAATATTTATTTTTTCTTTGGCTTTTTGGATGAGGAAGCTGAGGTGCCTGTAGTGGATTGCATTGTTCTCCTTGTTTTAGCAGATTCTGGTGTTTCTGCTGGTGTGCTGGCCACAGATGATAGGCTGGAGGCAGTGTACTGCTTGTGTGTAAAGTGCTCAACCAACACACCCAAGAGTTGATTTTGTTCTCTCCATCTATTGTCCATCTGCATCTGCATATCAGACTGAATTTGCATCATCTGTGACTGGTTTTGAACACTTGCACATAACGATGCTGCCATGTCCCTCTGCAACTCTATGCTACGTTTGTGTAACCTCTCTTGGCTCTTGAAGAACCTCTCTTGGCTCCTGAAGAACCTCTCTTGGCCTCTTTGTATGCTCTCAGTGCTTGTTATGAGCCTCCTCTGGAGTGCAATGTATTCCTCACCCAGGGGAGAATACAATGCATCCACAGGCTCTTGAGCAACAGGGCTGGCAGTCGCTTGAGGGGCAGGTTCAGCTGTATCCTCTGCTGCTTGACAGCAGGTGCAGCTGTATCTTCTGCTGCTTGAGGGGCAGGTGCAGCTGTATCTTCTGTTGCTTGACGGGCAGGTGCAGCTGTATCTTCTGGTGCTTGAGGGGCAGGTTCAGCAGTATCTTCTGGTGCTTGAGGGGCAGGTTCAGCAGTATCTTCTGGTGCTTGAGGGGCAGGTTCAGCTGTATCTTCTGGTGCTTGAGAGGCAGGTGCAGCTGTATATTCTGCTGCTTGAGGGGCAGCTGTAGTTTCTGCTGTATTTCCATCTGCAGATGGTGGAGATCGTCCCATGGAAGAGGATGGTGGAGCTCGTCCCATGGAAGAGGATGGTGGAGCGCTCATGGATGATTGGTAGTCCCACTGATGACCAGTGTGTGACCAGTCAGCCTCTACAATCGGCACTTCTTGTGACATAGTCTGTGGGTAATAGCCATGACTGACATGAGATTGTGTTGTGGGGGGTGTAAATACATGGACCCTTTGTGGCTGTCTTGGCTCCCCCTCAAAACCAAAGGAAGGATATTCCTCTGGCCCGGAATCTTGCCAGGGGTCATATGGCAATGGTGGTGGCATCACTCCCGGGTCCTCAACTGAAGCCATCCAACCATGCTCATGCCTGAGAGCACGCTGTTCATGCGGTTGCCTGAAGACTGGTGGTGGTGGCATGGCTGTTTGTATCCTTGTGACAGAAGGTTCTGAGGAGGAGTTAAAGGATGAGAGGGATTTGTACAGTCAGATATATGTCCATGTGGGCATACAATGTACATTGATACATGCTAGGGTCTATACTGATTCACATGTAAAACTCTATAACATGCATGTGCACATTGTGGGTTGGTCTATGAGGGATTTGAATATGAGCAGTATACAGGGATGTGTTTCATACAATAGTTAGGTGTACATGTCAATGATGAAATAATGTGTTCTTTAAGTGACACTATGGTCACACAATTTACTTTAGCTTGATCTAGGCACCAAACCTGCTTTATTGAACAAAATGTATTGGGATGGCTAAAGTGTCCATTTAATGAAAACTATACATGTGGCTTGTGGCCTGTGTTACTCTGAGACATGTTACTATTGCACTATTCCACCTCACATCATGAATTGCATTGTGTTATGTAGCAGTAATGTCAAGTATAATTGTAGATGTTTTTGTTAGTACTCCAAATACCATGCTCCTCATCATGTCCATGAATGTTTAATATTACAGGATGTTGTATCACAACTACATATAATACATGTGTGTGTGATGTTACTCACCAGCATGATGTGCTGTGGTTGCAACCCCTGAGTCACGAGCCCCTGGAAGTCCACGGACTGCTGTGATACTCAGGGACCTGCGTATCATCTCCTGCCAGGTGTTGTAATCTAGTTCCAGGGCTGGGTCACCGCCTGTTGCCTTCTGGTGGACAGCTTCCTGCCCCATCTTCTCTTTCACCCGCCTCTTGCAGTTGTTCCACCTCTTCTTAAGGCCCTCTACAGTCTTCCTCTGCGAGGCCACACTGTTGACGGCATCCTCTTTTCTTGGCACTTCCTTTGCCCTTCTCCTGCCCAAAGAGGTCCCTATAATTGTCCATGACAGCCTGGACTAGGGCAACATTTTCATCAAATGTGAAGTTATGAGATCTCTGCCTCTCATCCTCCATGGCCACTTGGCTTCCTCCCTGTGATATCCCTGGCAGTGTGGGTTCCTCCCTATCCTCTCCCTCCTCCCCCCTTCTGTCCCCATGTGCACCCTCTGTCCCTCTCCTGTATGTGCCTGGTATCTGGGGCTCTCCAGAATCTCTCCTCCCATCATCCCTTCTGGCTCTCCCTCTCCCCACTCCACTTACTCCCTGTCGGGGGGCCCACTGTTCCTCCTGTCCTCTCCAATCCTCCTCTCCCTGCCACTCCTCTCCCCTCCTCCCCTCATCCCTACCTCTCCCTGCCATCCTCACACTAATCACACTACACACACTCCCACTCACTTCCAGTTCAGTCACACACAATCACAACCAAACACTCAGCCTATCACACTGTAAAAATAAAATATATGTGAGGTGTTAGAAAAAAAAAGTGGGGTGTATTTGTATATGTATGTATGCAATGTATGCAATATGTCAGAATATGTGTAAGTGTACAAGGTTACTCAATCCACCAATGCGACCTAACTATTTCTTCTGTTTGCGCCTCTCTTTCTACTCTCACTTAACCTCCACTACTGGGCCATGTGTTGTAGCTCAACGAACAATTCAAACACACGCAAGAAAATTGCGGCTGCGCATGCGTTTCTATAGGGATTTTGAATTTCGTAATTATGTGTCGCATTTTTAATGTAATAACATTTTAGATTTTACGCGTGTTATCCTAATTTGCATAAAACTACTCTTTATTGAGATTTTGCGCGGACATAATACTGGCGTAAGTTACTGGCGATAACAGAAATGTGTATTTGCGCACATTTCTGAACATCGCCAATTTATCCGACTTACGCCACTTAGGAATTGCCGGCGCCGTATATGTAATACCCCGATGTGCAAGGTAAAATTACGGGCGGCGTGGGTTTCTGTGCTTACGCTGAAACCTGCGCCTTATATTGGATCGGGCCCATGATTTGAGGCATAGTACTGCAGTGTTGGAATTCTGTATTTGAATATTAGAATAAAATGATTCAGCCCAGCAAAGCTAAACTGATTAGTGTTAGGACCAGTCTATTTTGGGACACCTTGTAAGTGGTGACTGGCTTAGCAGAATATGGCCATATTGTGGCCTAGATTTAGAGTTCGGCGGTAGCCGTCAAAACCAGCGTTAGAGGCTCCTAACGCTGGTTTTGGGCGCCCGCTGGTATTTGGAGTCAGTGATTAAAGGGTCTAACGCTCACTTTACAGCCGCGACTTTTCCATACCGCAGATCCCCCTACGCCATTTGCGTAGCCTATCTTTTCAATGGGATCTTTCTAACGCTGGTATTTAGAGTCGTTTCTGCAGTGAGCGTTAGAGCTCTAACGACAAGATTCCAGCCGCCTGAAAAAAGCAGGAGTTAAGAGCTTTCTGGCTAACGCCGGTTTATAAAGCTCTTAACTACTGTACCCTAAAGTACACTAACACCCATAAACTACCTATGTACCCCTAAACTGAGGTCCCCCCACATCGCCGCCACTCGATTAAAATTTTTAACCCCTAATCTGCCGACCGCCACCTACGTTATACTTATGTACCCCTAATCTGCTGCCCCTAACCCCGCCGACCCCTATATTATATTTATTAACCCCTAACTTGCCCCCCACAACGTCGCCGCAAGCTACTTAAAATAATTAACCCCTAATCTTCCGACCGCAAATCGCCGCCACCTACGTTATCGCTATGTACCCCTAATCTGCTGCCCCTAACATCGCCGACCCCTATGTTATATTTATTAACCCCTAATCTGCCCCCCACAACGTCGCCTCCACCTGCCTACACTTATTAACCCCTAATCTGCCGAGCGGACCTGAGCGCTACTATAATAAAGTTATTAACCCCTAATCCGCCTCACTAACCCGATCATAAATAGTATTAACCCCTAATCTGCCCTCCCTAACATCGCCGACACCTACCTTCAATTATTAACCCCTAATCTGCCGACCGGAGCTCACCGCTATTCTAATAAATGTATTAACCCCTAAAGCTAAGTCTAACCCTAACACTAACACCCCCCTAAGTTAAATATAATTTTTATCTAACGAAATAAATTAACTCTTATTAAATAAATGATTCCTATTTAAAGCTAAATACTTACCTGTAAAATAAATCCTAATATAGCTACAATATAAATTACATTTATATTATAGCTATTTTAGGATTAATATTTATTTTACAGGCAACTTTGTAATTATTTTAACCAGGTACAATAGCTATTAAATAGTTAAGAACTATTTAATAGTTACCTAGTTAAAATAATAACAAATTTACCTGTAAAATAAATCCTAACCTAAGATATAATTAAACCTAACACTACCCTATCAATAAATTAATTAAATAAACTACCTACAATTACCTACAATTAACCTAACACTACACTATCAATAAATTAATTAAACACAATTGCTACAAATAAATACAATTAAATAAACTATCTAAAGTACAAAAAATAAAAAAGAACTAAGTTACAGAAAATAAAAAAATATTTACAAACATAAGAAAAATATTACAACAATTTTAAACTAATTACACCTACTCTAAGCCCCCTAATAAAATAACAAAGACCCCCAAAATAAAAAATTCCCTACCCTATTCTAAAATACAAAAATTACAAGCTCTTTTACCTTACCAGCCCTGAACAGGGCCCTTTGCGGGGCATGCCCCAAGAATTTCAGCTCTTTTGCCTGTAAAAAAAAACATACAATACCCCCCCCCAACATTACAACCCACCACCCACATACCCCTAATCTAACCCAAACCCCCTTAAATAAACCTAACACTAATCCCCTGAAGATCTTCCTACCTTGTCTTCACCATCCAGGTATCACCGATCCGTCCTGGCTCCAAGATCTTCATCCAACCCAAGCGGGGGTTGGCGATCCATAATCCGGTGCTCCAAAGTCTTCCTCCTATCCGGCAAGAAGAGGACATCCGGACCGGCAAACATCTTCTCCAAGCGGCATCTTCTATGTTCTTCCATCCGATGACGACCGGCTCCATCTTGAAGACCTCCAGCGCGGATCCATCCTCTTCTTCCGACGACTAGACGACGAATGACGGTTCCTTTAAGGGACGTCATCCAAGATGGCGTCCCTCGAATTCCGATTGGCTGATAGGATTCTATCAGCCAATCGGAATTAAGGTAGGAATTTTCTGATTGGCTGATGGAATCAGCCAATCAGAATCAAGTTCAATCCGATTGGCTGATCCAATCAGCCAATCAGATTGAGCTCGCATTCTATTGGCTGTTCCGATCAGCCAATAGAATGCGAGCTCAATCTGATTGGCTGATTGGATCCGGATGTCCTCTTCTTGCCGGATGTCCTCTTCTTGCCGGATAGGAGGAAGACTTTGGAGCACCGGATTATGGATCGCCAACCCCCGCTTGGGTTGGATGAAGATCTTGGAGCCAGGACGGATCGGTGATACCTGGATGGTGAAGACAAGGTAGGAAGATCTTCAGGGGATTAGTGTTAGGTTTATTTAAGGGGGTTTGGGTTAGATTAGGGGTATGTGGGTGGTGGGTTGTAATGTTGGGGGGGGGGTATTGTATGTTTTTTTTTACAGGCAAAAGAGCTGAAATTCTTGGGGCATGCCCCGCAAAGGGCCCTGTTCAGGGCTGGTAAGGTAAAAGAGCTTGTAATTTTTGTATTTTAGAATAGGGTAGGGAATTTTTTATTTTGGGGGTCTTTGTTATTTTATTAGGGGGCTTAGAGTAGGTGTAATTAGTTTAAAATTGTTGTAATATTTTTCTTATGTTTGTAAATATTTTTTTATTTTCTGTAACTTAGTTCTTTTTTATTTTTTGTACTTTAGATAGTTTATTTAATTGTATTTATTTGTAGCAATTGTGTTTAATTAATTTATTGATAGTGTAGTGTTAGGTTAATTGTAGGTAATTGTAGGTAGTTTATTTAATTATTTTATTGATAGGGTAGTGTTAGGTTTAATTATATCTTAGGTTAGGATTTATTTTACAGGTAAATTTGTTATTATTTTAACTAGGTAACTATTAAATAGTTCTTAACTATTTAATAGCTATTGTACCTGGTTAAAATAATTACAAAGTTGCCTGTAAAATAAATATTAATCCTAAAATAGCTATAATATAAATGTAATTTATATTGTAGCTATATTAGGATTTATTTTACAGGTAAGTATTTAGCTTTAAATAGGAATCATTTATTTAATAAGAGTTAATTTATTTCGTTAGATAAAAATTATATTTAACTTAGGGGGGTGTTAGTGTTAGGGTTAGACTTAGCTTTAGGGGTTAATACATTTATTAGAATAGCGGTGAGCTCCGGTCGGCAGATTAGGGGTTAATAATTGAAGGTAGGTGTCGGCGATGTTAGGGAGGGCAGATTAGGGGTTAATACTATTTATGATAGGGTTAGTGAGGCGGATTAGGGGTTAATAACTTTATTATAGTAGCGCTCAGGTCCGCTCGGCAGATTAGGGGTTAATAAGTGTAGGTAGGTGTCGGCGACGTTGTGGGGGGCAGATTAGGGGTTAATAAATATAACATAGGGGTCGGCGATGTTAGGGCAGCAGATTAGGGGTACATAGGGATAACGTAGGTGGCGGCGGTTTACGGAGCGGCAGATTAGGGGTTAAAAGTGTAATGCAGGGGTCAGCGATAGCGGGGGCGGCTGATTAGGGGTTAATAAGTGTAAGGCTAGGGGTGTTTAGACTCGGGGTACATGTTAGAGTGTTAGGTGCAGAAGTAGGAAGTGTTTCCCCATAGGAAACAATGGGGCTGCGTTAGGAGCTGAACGCTGCTTTTTTGCAGGTGTTAGGTTTTTTTTCAGCTCAAACAGCCCCATTGTTTCCTATGGGAGAATCGTGCACGAGCACGTTTTTGAGGCCGGCCGCGTCCGTAAGCAACTCTGGTATCGAGAGTTGCATTTGCGGTAAAAATGCTCTACGCTCCTTTTTTGGAGCCTAACGCAGCATTTGTTTGAACTCTCGATACCAGAGTTAAATTTATGGTGCGGCCAGAAAAAAACCCGCGGAGCGTTAACAGCCCTTTTACCGCCAAACTCCAAATCTAGCCGTGTGTGACTAAGATCCCAACTTTATTTAAAAATGTAATGCATACAGGCAAAATTTCTTGCAGCATAATTATATGTTAATAATATTGCGTGACAATGATCCCAATTTTATTTTAACAATTTTAAGAATATTTAGCAAGCAAAAATATTTTTTGCAGCATATATAAATATGTTATAAATATATGGACTTAAGTGTTTGGATGTGCGCCAATACTTGTTGTTGTTTTATATATATATATATATATATATATATGCGTGCCCTCTCGCTCCATTCTGGAGCTGACCCTGCTTTGGACCAACCTATCCAATGCTGGTACTGATCCCATGTCATTCCCCCTACATGCAACACAATAATGTGAGGCTGCCCCCACCTCCTGTGTGCGTCTTGTAGAAGGGCTGGTAATTCCTCCCATGTCAGGCCCCTACGACCTAACCATCAAAAGTTGTCCCTGTACATTGCAAATCCAAGCTGCTGGCCACCCAGTGGATAAATGAATGCCCGAACTGGAGGGGAATTCTCACCTAACACACCTGGCAGAACATGATTAAACTACATTATCACATTTGCCTGCACTGCATTGGCAGTCCCCGACTGCCCCCCCCCCCCCCTTGTAGATTAAACCTTAACAACCCAACACAAATTTCCAACTAAAATGTATTTATTTTTATCCATTGGGCAGAGGCCTGATGTATGTTTTGTAACTCCCTGACTTCCAGCGCCCTATGCATTTGATCTCAGTCATGGAAGACCCGAGTGCCACCGTGCTAATGGCAGCCCCTATAGGAAATGAGTGTGGAGCGATTCTAGATGGGTCCAACCCCAGCTTTTCCGCTGTTCTTGCAAGAACCTTGCGGAACTGAAATACGGACAACCAGCTACCATCCTCATGTACAAGGAATTGCTGGCAACCCACCGGCCTAACCTTAATAAATTCCCCAACGCTTTGCACAGGGCAGCATTCTGGTAATTCATGCCTAACAAGGGAAAACCATGCCCCTTTACTTTCTTGATCCGTTTTGGACCGAGGTACTAACAGAAATAGCCCCTCTTCCAATGTCTTTTTTTATGCATTGGGCAGAGGCCTGATGTATGTTTTGTAACTCTCCGACTTCCAACACCCTATGCGTTTGATCTCAGTCATAGAAGACCCTTGTGCTGCCGCGCTAGTGGCAGCCCCTATACGAAATGAGTATGGCGCAATTCTAGACGGGGCCAACCCCAGCTTTTTCACTGTTCTTGCAAGAACCTTGCGTAACTGAAATACGGACAACAAGCTACCTCCCTCATGTACGAGGAATTGCTGGCAACCCCCCTGGCCTAACCTTACTAAATTCCCCAACGCTTTGTACAGGGCAGCATTCTGGTAATTCATGCCTAACCAGGGACAACCATGCCCCTTTACTTTCTTGAATAGTTTTGGACCGAGGTACTAACAGAAAAAGATGTCCTTATGTGTCCCAGTTGTATGGAAGAAGCAACTAATTCCCCTAATTGCAACTCCCCTGCAAAAAGCTGTACGGAACAGTAAAACCTCGTACTCAGAGGAACAAACTGTCCTCAGTTCCAACACCAGATGCCTCAGATGAAGCGGTGTGATCGGATCGTCCCTCTCCGATCTTTAGGGCTAGGGTCCAGCCTACCCCAACCCTTCAAGACTTGACGAACCAGAAACGATTTTGAGTGATCAGTATTACCTAACGCTTTATTAAAGAAAGCTACCACAGCTAATCTACTACCCACTCCCAATCTAGAGATCCCCTCCTGTCTCAAGCATGCCAACCAGTCAAGCACCTGTACCTGAGAGGCTTGATGCACCTTGAACCCTTTCTGGTGACAGAATGTCTCCCATCCTCTCCAATGGCTCATGTATGGTTTCCAGGTCTTAGGCGCCAATGATGCCCAAACTAAGGGGAGAATGGGAGGGCATGTTAATCCAGTTGCTGCTGCCTTGGCCGCTATCCTCTTAACTGCTCGAGAGAGTGCATCAGCAATCATGTTATGCACCCCTGGGACATGTCTGGCAGTAAAGCAAATGTTAAGCTGCAAGCAGCGTAGCACTAACTGTCTTTAGTATGTCGCTACCACCGGAGAGGATGGGGATAATCTGTTTATGGTGTAAACCACACTCATATTATCCGTCCAAAAAACTACTGACCTGTTCTCTAGTGTATGCTCCCAAATTTCCATGGCAACTACAATTGGGGATAGCAACTACAATCAGGTTCTTAGTCAGGCCTGCAGCTACCCAATCCTTGGGCCAGGAAGCTGCACTCCATTCTCCATTTAGGTATGCTCCATAACCGAAACTGCCCGCAGCATCTGTGAATAGATGCAACGACTGGTTTGATATGGGAACTGCCCTCCAAATACAGATCCCATTAAAGGGGGCCAGAAATCTTTCCCAAAGTCTTCTCTTATCTATGCGATGACCTTGACCCTCTTCTGCTGACCCCTGGGCCCTTTCAGCTGGCTCACCAAATGACAGTTAAATACTCTACCCATCGGTATGGCCCTCCCAGCAAAATTAAGTAGGCCCAGTAAAGACTGAAGCTCCTTAATGGAGACCCTATCATCTCTAACCACTTTTTGTACCACCTGTAAGAGGTGGTCGACCTTGTCCCGTGGCAACCTGCACACTGACTGCCATGTGTCTATCTCTATACCTAAATAGGTGAGACAAGTGCATGGACCTTGCGTTTTATCATCCGCAAGTGGCACTCCAAAGTCAACCATCATGTCCTGCATTACCCTCAATTATTTTTCACACTCTGTGGAACCTGCTCTCCCCACTAACAGGAAGTCGTCAAGGTAATGGGCCAAAGCCCCACCCCGACGCCTTCTGTACCACCCAGTGAAGAAATGAGCTGAAACACTCGAACAGTGAACATGATAAGGAGCACCCCATTGGTAGACATCTGTCTACGTAGTATTCCCCTTCAAACTTCATACCCATCAGCCGAAAGGAAGATGGATGAAGGGGCAGGAGCCGGAAAGCTGATTCTATATCTAACTTTGCCATCAATGCCCCCAGACCCTTAGCTCTAACTATTGCCAATGCATCGTCAAATGATTGGTAGTGTACAGAGCTAAGTCCCGGATCAATTGCGTCATTAACTAATGACCCTTTCGGGTATGACAAATGATGTATCAACCTAAACTTCCCTACATCTATTTTTGGTACTACTCCCAAGGGCAAGATCACCATGTCTGGGAAAGGAGGGTCATGAAATGGGCCAGCAACCCTGCCCAATTCCATTTCTTTAGCCAATTTGTCCCTAACCACCTGTGGGAATTCATATGCCGTTTTTACATTTCTGTGAATAGTAGACCCCTCTACCGAACCTAGTACCGGAATCCTAAAACCCTCCACCAAACTCTGATCTCAGCAACTCTGTAGCTTCCTGATCAGGGTAATGCATCAGCCAGGGCACCATTGCAGCTGGCCTAAGTGAAGTTGGTGTTCTTGACACCAGCTCCAATCCTGGAGATAGGCTTCTCTGCCCCTTGCTCCCTCTTCTTGCTGCATTCAATCCCCAGGTAGGGACCGCTGCAGTATTTGCAGATGTGACGAAAGGAACAATTAGATCCTCTGTCACACTGCCTATCCTGGTACTTCCAACACTCCCTGCCACGCTTCTTTTGGCGAAGCACGGAGCGCAAAGTTCCAGGTCGAATGGTTGCTAGAGGGGATGTAGCCCTTCCAGTCCTAATTTTGACCACAGGTGCATGTCCTGTGTTCCAAAATGTAACAACGGGTTACCCAACATTTTTCTGCGGAAGGCCATGTTGTAATCACACCATGCCCCTTCCTTGAATCTATTATGTATATCATTGATAGTATCCTGATATTTAAATAGATTTTGGCCTTGCAGAGGCCATTTGTCCACATAGCAAGTGGCCAGAACTCGAAAGCACTTCAGCCACTCCTCATAAGTCTCTGGCCTGCGTACCTTCTTAGGACCAGTGCTGTCTGCTGCCCTTTCCTTTGCCCTATATGCATCTAAAGACAGTTAAAATATATTCACGTAGTGCCCTTCGGATATCTACTTCACTATTTTTGCCTTAAGGTGCCCATATAAGGAATGCACTAGGCAAGGGTAAGTATCCTCTTGGGCCACTACTTTCCTAGCCACCACTTGACCTTGTGTTCATCCTACAATCCCTTCAGGCATAACCCCTGATGGAACCTCCACCAACCCTGTAACACTAGCTTTAGCTTGGAATGTCCTGCTGCCATTTTCTTAATCCATCTAAACATCTGTTGCTGCCTTTTACCCACTAGCCCCAGGTCCTCCCTGCTATCAGAACCTGAGTCACTAGTAGATGAACCTGTGTCAGCGTGTGTGATGTCTGGAATGAAATAGAGGCCGCCTTGTCCTGAGTTCCTGCTTTCGCTGTCTGTGTTGGTGCTACAGCATCTGCAGTCGGTTCTCTGCTAGGCCCAATGATCACCAATGCCCTAGACACCCCAGCATCCATGCCTGATGATCCACTTTTGTTAATCTGTGAAGATAAAGCATTTTGAGGAGTACTCTGGGTCAAGAATGAGGCCCCAGAGGGGCTGCCCCCATTCCCTGCTCCTTGTCCCACACAGTCTCTCATACCTAGAACTGCCGCTACAGCTCTTCTAATAATTTCCTCATTCACCCCCCCATCCTGGGCGTGCGCATACAACCCAGAAGGGGCCTGTGGCCTAGTACCAGAATGTCTCCCTTGCACACCATGCACAACCGAGCTACCCTGTGTACTATCCATACCACTGTTCATTAATCCCTTGGGCCCATGCGCTCATTATCCCCTGTCACAATATTCAACATCACACTCTCATTCCCTTCATCCATAATCCCTTGTGACCATCCACCATGAGAAACAACCGGACCCTCCTGCATCAACTTCTCTACCATGCCTGTCATGCCTCCCTACAGTGCTCTTATGCACCGCTGGCCTTGCCACCCCATCACCACAAGTGCCTTGCCCGTGTGAGCCGTGCCGCTATATGGCTGATATAGCACCCTTTCAGAGTCGACCCCGCCCCCTGAGACCCCATCCACGACCCGGAGACTCCCCAACTTACTTGGAGTACTCCATTTACGAGGGCAATCTCTGCTGCATGATCTTCTCCTCCTTACGTGATGGCCGTGCTCCTCCCCACTCGATGAGTCATAGGGAGAAATCGCAGGAGACACGCCACGTGAGGGGGCGTGGCCTAATGCCAATGACGGGCCTGGCGAGGAAGAAGGCCGCAATGAGCTGCGATGCCCGCCCCCAGCCCTGGAGTCATCCCGGCCCTCCACAATCCCCTCCGGGCATATCACCACGGCCAAGGACTGGGCAAGGGCCAGGACAGCAAAGTGGGTAACAGCTGTGCCGCAACCCTTCCTCCAGGCCCCAACTGAATCTCTCCTGCATCCATGTAGGCAGGTGCAGGTCCTGGGCAGATAGTGCCCTGAGTGGGAGGGAAGAGCTGTTGAGCTGCAACAGCATGGGTAATAGACGGATTATATGAGTGTGAAGTCCCGAATTAGGCCCCAGCCCTGCCTCTCCTGTGCTACCAAGAGGACCCTGCCCTGATGAACTATCCCTCTCATTCCCTGCAGGGCCCAACTCCCTCCTCACAACCTTCCTGCCTCTATTAAAAGACTTCCTAGGTGGGCTCTTTTAAGGTGTAGGGGGTAACGCATCATCATTGCTCTGATCTCCTCTTTCTCCTGCAGGTCCCCTCTTCCTAGACACCACATCTACAATTTAACAATATCTCTTTGGTGGCACAGACTTTCTCCTGGCTCTATCCATCTTCTACCAGCTTAAATCCAACGAAAAATTCTGCACAGGGAAAATTTCTCCTAGAAGTCTGGAACAGGAAGAGGCCGGGATCACTGCTGCAAGACCCTATAAAGGTAAGCACAAACACCAGCCTCCAAACATGCAACAATGTAACAAACACAACTTAGAACACTCCAGACTTCAAGTTGGTTATTTCTTAGTGTTGCTACAGGCCCACTAGAGGGCCCTCCATTGTCATCTGCTTTGTTCTTGGTTGAGGTTTTCTTAAAAGTGTATCCTCCTAGGTTACTATATGTGCATACAAATTACAATCTATTTCCTCTGCTTGAAAATGCCAATTTAATTTGGTAAATATTTTTTTCAATATAGAACAAATATGTCAATTTTCTTTTACTATATTTGGAAGTGAACATGATACTGTAAGTAAAACTATTTTTTTAAGACTTCTGCAAAATTACTTCTCTAACAATGAACCAACTTGTTAAAGTAACAATTACACCCCTAGGTGCCAAAATATTAGCTAACTCATTAGTATGCCTTGAGTATAAATTGTATGCAGTAAATTTCCCCTTAAAGGACCAGTCAACACTGTAGATTTGCATAATCAACAAATGCAAGATAACAAGACAATGCAATAGCACTTAGTCTGAACTTCAAATGAGTAGTAGATTTTTTTTCTGACAATTTTAAAAGTTATGTCTTTTTCCACTCCCCCTGTACCATGTGACAGCCATCAGCCAATCGCAAATGCATACACGTACCATGTGACAGCAATCAGCCATTCACAAATGCATACACACTTATTCTTGCACATGCTCAGTAGGAGCTGGTGACTCAAAAAGTTTAAATATAAAAAGACTGTGCACATTTTGTTAATGGAAGTAAATTAGAAAGTTGCTTAAAATTGCATGCTCCATCTGAATAATGAAAGTTTAATTTTGATTGAGTGTCCCTTTAATCATCACAAATTGCACTTTCAAAATTCCTCTTTTCACAAACCATTTGGTTTCTAATGTATTTTCTAAAAAATAAACTCAATTTAAACTGTACCAGAATATCACATACTAATAAAGTACAAACATGGGGGCCGATTTATCAATGTCTGTCCGACATGATAAGCTGTAGCATACGCCGTTGGCATTTAACATTGCACAAGCAGTTCTAGTGAACTGCTTGTGCAATGCCGCCCCCTGCAGATTCGCGGCCAATTGGCCGCTAGCAGGGGGCGTCAATCAGCCCGATCGTATAGGATCGGGCGGATTGATGTCAGCAGCCTCAGAGGCGGCGGACCAGTTAAGGAGCAGCGGTCTTATAACCGCTGCTTCAAAACTGCTGTTTCCTGGTGAGCCTGAAGGCTTGCGCGGAAACAGGGGCACCAGGGGCCATTTGGCCCTTGATAAATCGGCCCCAGCGTGTCAAACTGTAGTCACCTCTAGAAGACATATGTAAGTAATAAATATTAAACAAATAATGCAAACTGATTTTTGTTTCTCCAAATAGAATTAAAGGGACATTAAACCCAAACATTTTCTTTCATGATTCAGATAGAGCATACATTTGTAAACCACTTTCCAATTTTACTTCATTCTGTTGCAATCCTTTCTTGAAGAAGCAGCAATGCACTACTGGAAACAAACTGAACACATTGGTAAGCCAATCACAACAGGCATATATGTGCATCCACCAATCAGTAGCTATCTCCCAACTTCTGAGCCTATCTAGATATGCTTGTCAACAATGGACTGATTCTCCCATTCACAAAGACGGTCACTCCCTTGACCTGATTTTTAGCTATCGATGCACCCTCTCAAACTTCACAAACTCCCCCCTTTCCTCTTTCTGACCTCCATCTCCTTACTTGCAGCATATCATCCCTCCCTACAACTCTCCCTCCTTCTGCTCCTCACACCAAACTTCACAGAAGCATTATGTCATTAGATCAACAACAGCTTTCTAATTGCCTCAAACCTCTCCTCTCATCCTTCTCCTCCTTTTCCTGCCCTGACCAATCTATCTGCCACTATAATTCCACCCTTACATCCGTCCTTGACAATCTCGCCCCTCTTACCATAGCTCGGAAATCAAACACTCATCCTCAGCCCTGGCATACTCCTCTGACACGATACCTATGCAGATGTTCCCGTACTGCTGAGCGGCACTGGAGAAAATCTAGGAGTTCAGCTGATTTTCAACATTACAAATTTATATTGAACTCCTACTACTCTGCCCTTAATTTCCATAAGCAACACTACTTCTCTACTCTTATCTCTAATTTTTCTTCAAACCCAAAACGTTTGTTCTCCACTTTCAATACTCTTCTCCGCCCTCCCCCACCTCCTAATACAACTTCTCTGTCAGCTCAAGACTTTGCCAACCACTTCAATAACAAAATCGACTCCATCAGAAATGAAATCAGCTCTCAACATAATTCCATTCTCTCACCCCCTCAAATGCTCTCAATCAACCACAGCCCACATAACCTTAAACTTAGCTCATTCTCCCCTGTTACTGAGGAAGAAGTTTCGGCACTTATACTGCGCTCTCACCTCACTACCTGTCCCCTTGACCCTATCCCCTCACAGCTACTCCCCTCCCTCTCTGCCACCCTTACCCCTATACACACACACACTTTCAACCTCTCCCTCAGCACCGGTATATTTCCCTCATCGCTGAAACATGCACTGGTCACACCAATCCTCAAAAAACCTTCCCTTGATTTTACCTCCCCATCCAACTACCGCCCTATTTCCCTCCTCCCTCTTGCATCAAAGCTTCTCAAAAAACTAGCTTATGCACGCCTATCCCATTTCCTTACAATAAACTCCCTCCTTGACTAATTGCAATCTGGATTTCGTCCCCATCACTCCACAGAGACAGCAATTGTTAAGGTTACCAACGACCTACTTACAGCAAAATCAAAAGGCCACTTCTCTCTGCTTATCCTCCTTGATCTGTCCGCAGCCTTTGACACCATTGACCACCCTCTTTTGCTCCAATCCCTCCAATCCTTCGGCATATGTGACACAGCCCTCTCGTGGCTCTCTTCCTACCTGTCAAACCGTACCATTAATGTAGCCTTCTCTGGGGCCTCCTCTGCCCCGTCACCACTTTCTGTTGGAGTACCGCAAGGCTCTGTCCTCGGTCCCCTTCTCTTCTCAATCTACACGTTATCACTAGGTTCCCTAATAAAGTCCCACGGTTTACAATATAATTTGTATGCCGATGACACCCAAGTCTACTTCTCTGCACCAGACCTTTCTCCTTCCTTGCTAGTCACTAACTGTCTTTCTCACATCTCCAACTGGATGTCCTCTCACTACCTCAACCTAAATCTCTCCAAAACTGAGCTCCTTATTTGCCCCCCTTCTTCTAAACTCTCCATCCCCAATCTTTCTATAACTGTCGACAACTCCATCATTACCCATACCCCGCATGCCCGATGTCTCAGGGTCACATTTGACTCAGATCTTTCTTTCACTCCTCACATTCAGTCATTGGCTAAAACCTGCCGCTTCCACCTTAAAAACATCTCTAAAATTAGACACTTCCTTACACAAGACACAACTAAGATTTTAGTCCACTCTCTCATTCTCTCCCACCTCGATTACTGCAACTCTGTCCTCTCTGGTCTCCCCACCTGCCGCCTAGCTCCTTTACAATCCATAATGAATGCCTCTGCCAGACTCAACTTCCTTACACGTCGCTCTTCATCTGCTGCACCTCTCTGACAATCCCTTCACTGGCTTCCTCTTGCCTCTAGGATCAAACACAAAATTCTCATTCTGACATACAAAGTCCTCAACTGCACTGCTCCCTCCTATATCTCAGACCTTGTATCCAGATACTCTCCCTCCTGCCCCCTTCGCTCTGCTCACGACCTCCTACTCTCCTCCTCTCTTGTCACCTCATCACATTCCCGTTTCCAGGACTTCTCCAGACTGGCTCCCATCTTGTGGAACTCACTGCCTCGCTCCACAAGACTCTCTTCTAGTTTTAAAAGCTTCAAGTGCTCCCTAAAAACTCTACTGTTCAGGGATGCATACAACCTACGCTAACCTTTCTTTATACCAGTTCCTCTCCTCCATTGCTATCCCCTGAACCCCCTTTAGCATGTAAGTCTAAGATTCCAGCTGTTTGTTGATCACCTTCTTAAGAGTTGACTACAACAGTGCAACTCTTGGCAGGGCCCTCTACCCATTTGATCCCTATAATTGTTTTGTTGTACTCCGCATTTGTTTATAGCGCTGCAGAATCTGTTGGCGCTCTATAAATAACCGATAATAATAATAATAATAACAAAGGATACAAAGAACAACTCAAATTAGATAAAAGATGTACATTGGAAAGTTGTTTAAATTTGTGTGCTCTTTCTGAATCATGAAAGAAAAAGATTGGGTTTCATGTCCCTTTATTAAAACAAATACAGTAATATTTTAAGATTTTGACACACACTGTAGTTTGTCGTAGGTAGGAAAAGGTACTCAATAGGATACTGCTCAGTCAACCCAGATTTCTCAATTGGCAATTTAATAATGACTTATGTAATATATTATACTGATCAAATCCCATGATAATAATTGACAGCTGCAATACTAGTGATATGTTGCAATACATTCAGTACTAACTGTACATTTGCCAATAATACAATTTACAACAAATGCCAGTAAAGGATAATAGATTTCAAATTCAAGTCATGAAGCCATAAGGTGTATAAACTCCAAATTGTACCATTGTGAACAGTGATGTAACAAAATGCTGTAATTCCCCAATTGTCATATCACTTTCATGACAATGAATGTGTTTTTTATGCAGTTTTGTATCTCTGTGAGCAGTTAAAGGGACATAAGTCACTAAATAATTGCTAGATAGAATGATGCAGTCAAAGAAAAGATTAGTATGAGAATAGCATGTAGATGTATTTTTTAAAGTTTAATTACCTTTTTAAATATTGACAAAAATGTAACGTTTTAAAGGGTTAACAAACACTCTCTAGTCTGTTCTAGCCCTAGAAAAAATGCCCATAACTCCCCATTAATCCTACCCACTCTAAACAATCTCCAAGCTGATACCACCTAACATTAATTTATTTGGGAAATCTTAGGAAACTCCAACACAAACAATTTAAAATCCCAGAATACAATTTAGCAAAAATTAAGCTAAAGAAATCAGTATTAATATTACCAGTCTCTTTCAGTAACGTGGTTCAAATATTATACAGAGGCAAAACTTAATAAAGGAACAGGCCTAAAAGAGGCTGCTCCTAGGTGGTGACTCGCCATAGAACAAGCTATTGAGCTATTGTTCATTCCTGGTAGAGCGATTCTCTCTTTGTATGTAAAGGAACATTTATTCTGAGCAAAACAATGAGTGACAGTGCATTAATATAAAAAGTAAACAAACTGTTTTTAACATAAAATGCAGAAAAAAACAGAACCTAATAAATGTATAGTTTCTGCTTCCAGGGAGATGGATTAGAGAATCCTCAAAATATGCTGTAGCAGTCTCTCACATTAAAATAATAAACTTATATAGTTGGAATCAAAGTTATATACTCTTAAGTCTGATATCAGATTTCTTGACCAAACCTCCTTCTAGAGGGGCAAGGAAATACCCACCACTCACTTTTATGACATGAGAGATAGCTCTAAATCCCTGTCTTAAATTATAGAACACCTTATAACTTCTGTTATGAATATCTAGTTCATATATACAGATACGCAATTGTGATGTCATGAGGATTATTTTGATACCAAATATGACATGTCCAGCAAAAGAGGTGTCTGAAAGGCCTAATATTCATAAAATCATATTTTAATTTGATCTAGCAATAACCCTTAATTGACCTCAGCTCTCTCTCTTCTCTCTCTAGGTAGAGGGCAGAGGTTTTAATCATGTCTCTGACATCTCTGCATTATATAAATCACCCTCTGTGTTAGGTTGGTTTGTTTAACTGACCTTAGGCCATGAAGTTTCTCTAGTGAGGCTTGCAGATTTTTATGAAGGGGCTCTGGCTTTCGAAGAAATAAAAACACAGGATGACATTTGTTTTGAACAAACAATTTATCACACAAGCTAAAAATGTAACCGTGTAAAACTAAAACCAAAACCATGAGACCTTCATGATACTCATTCATACAAGTTGATGGACATACTCTTGTGTGATTAGTTGTGCAAGAGAGGGGGTGGGGCTTCACAGGCATTTGCTGAAATCTTTGTTCATCTGCTACAAGATAAATTAAACTATATGGGCTTCATTTATTAAGCAGCGGGATCTGCTTCAGAGGCCCATTGTTTCAGGCTCGCCTGAAACGGAAGTTAAGAAGCAGCTGTAATAAGAACGCTGTTCCTTAACCTCTCCACCACCTTTTAGGTGGCAGATTGATATCATCACAATCCGATAAAATCTGATTGACAGTCCCTTCTCACTGCAATTGGCCGCCAGTGAGCAGGGGGCAGCATTGCACAAGCATTTCAACAGAAATGCTTGTGCAATAATAAATGCAAACAGCATATGCTGTCGAGCGGACATGATTCGCTATAGTATTATCTAAATAAAAGCTGTGCAAACAAGAGCCAGCAGCAGAAATCAACCACAAATAGAGTTGGGAGAGAGAACCCAGTTCGTAAGAAAGGGTGTATCTGCAGCAGCTTTCAATACAATAAACTTCTGTTTTTTTAAACCTGACCTCAGACCTCCCTAACAGGTCACATTGTGAGGATATCTGAACTGGAGCACAGGTGAAATAATCAGCTGATTAGTAAACAGTTATTGTACCTGCTCTCACCCAAGGTAATCCTGAAAACCTGACCTGTTAGAGAGGCCCGAGGGCGGGTTTGAAAACCAGTGCAATAAACCAATCTTCTGCTTCCTACAAACATTTCCTCTTCAATTTCTGATCAATTCTATGCATACATAAAAAATCACTTTAATGACCATTTAATAATATACCCTGATTCTAATCTTATAGCGTTACAAATCATTTAATACATTTTATATTAATTCTGGCGCTTCTCTATATTCACATGTTGGCTCTGATATTGAATATAACAAAAAAAAACAAGTTACAGCTTGCTTAATGTGTTCCTTTCTAGCTAGCAAATTACTATAGAGTCACTATGAGAAAATCAGATATACCATATTATTAACACCCACTGTCTAGCCCTCTGGCGCTCTGTCTTATATCCTTGTTTGTTGTACAGAAGACAGATTCTGTGTGCAGTATTGTGTGTACTTGTTTGTATATAATCCTGTGTCATAATGCCTGTATAGTTATATACTTCTGTATTATAATGTCTGTATAGTTATATACTCCTGTATTATAATGTCTGTATAGTTATATACTCCTGTATAATGCCTGTATAGTTATATACTCCTGTATAATGCCTATATAGTTATATACTCCTGTATTATAATGCCTGTATAGTTATATACTCCTGTATAATGCCTGTATAGTTATATACTCCTGTATTATAATGCCTGTATAGTTATATACTCCTGTATTATAATGCCTGTATAGTTATATACTCCTGTATTATAATGCCTATATAGTTATATACTCCTGTATTATAATGACTGTATAGTTATATACTCCTGTATTATAATGCCTGTATAGTTATATACTCCTGTATTATAATGCCTGTATAGTTACATACTCCTGTATTATAATGCCTGTATAGTTACATACTCCTGTATTATAATGCCTGTATAGTTACATACTCCTGTATTATAATGCCTGTATAGTTACATACTCCTGAATTATAATGTCTGTATAGTTATATACTCCTGTATTATAATGCCTGTATAGTTATTTACTCCTGTATTATAATGTCTGTATAGTTATATACTCCTGTATTATAATGCCTGTATAGTTATATGCTCCTGTATTATAATGTCTGTATTGTTATATACTCCTGTATTATAATGTCTGCATAGTTATATACTCCTGTATAATGCCTGTATAGTTATATACTCCTGTATTATAATGCCTGTATAGTTATATACTCCTGTATTATAATGCCTTTATAGTTATATACTTCTGTATTATAATGTCTGTATAGTTATATCAAGGCTCAAAAATTCCACTCGCCAACTCGCATTTGGCGAGTGAAATTTATGCAGTGGCGAGAAAGTTTTAGTTCAGCAGGGTGGAAACTCATGTTGCAGATCTGGCTCACTAATGATCTGGCTCACTAATTAAAGAGTGGTTTCCCAGGCAGTGGCAGCTCTGAAGCAGCCGCCTAATTAGAGAGCCCGCACTGAGTCTGATAATCTCCACAGACGTCTTCTACCCCCTGCCATCCTCACACATCACCGCCATGCTTGTTGATTGTGGCGGGCCTGGTCACGCCCACTTCATTGTCAGGATGCAGGGCAGCGCTGAACGCGCTCAATTCAAAGTGGGAATTTGTAAGCTAGCGAGTGGAGTGTGGACCGGACCGGTGGCGACTTCAATGTGGCAGTAAGTGTGACAAGGAGAGGGGTGTCGCATCCAGGAGACTCAGGAACAAGTGAGTAGAGCAGTTCCTGGCACCGGGCAGGTAGATTGTTCCCACTGTTAGCCCTGCTGCGGGCTAGCAGTGCACAGGACCCGGTCACCTAAAAAATACGTCACACCACAGTTGTAAATTTACAGCAGTTTTGTCATGTAGGGCTAAAAAAAACATCTCTAGCAGTCAATGGGTTAAATGCTGGCAAATACTGCAGCACAAATGTACACACAGCAACCCCTCCCTACTAAACACTTTTTAACCCATGCGGAAGTAGTAGCCTGTGTAAGCAGGGAATAGTGCTGAACTGAAACAAACAGCAGACAGCCCCTTTTCAGTGTAAAACAAGAAGCTTACCTCTCGCAAAGACATGTCTGGAAACAGAACTGGAGAAAGTCCCCTCCCCTCTGGTTGTGCGAACATGAATGTGACTATGTATAAATCTATAAAAATAACTTATACCTAGCAATATTTCTACAGTCTACAGAGTTAACACGGTATTGAAACGTGTGCTCCCTGCCACAGTGTGTGTGTGCTCCCTGTCACAGTGTGTGTGTGTATGTGCTCCCTGTCAATGTGTGTGTGTGTGCTCCCTGCCACAGTGTGTGTGTGCTCCCTGTCACAGTGTGTGTGTGTGCTCCCTGTCACAGTGTGTGTGTGCTCCCTGTCACAGTGTGTGTGTGTGTGTGCTCCCTGTCAGTATGTGTGTGTGCTCCCTGTCAGTATGTGTGTGTGCTCCCTGTCACAGTGTGTGTGTGTGCTCCCTGTCACAGTGTGTGTGTGTGTGCTCCCTTTCACAGTGTGTGTGTGTGTGTGTGTGCTCCCTGTCATAGTGTGTGTGTGTGTGTGCTCCCTGTCACAGAGTGTGTGTGTGTGCTCCCTGTCACAGTGTGTGTGTGCTCGCTGTCACAGTGTGTGTGTGCTCGCTGTCACAGTGTGTGTGTGCTCCCTGTCACAGTTTGTGTGTGTGTGTTCCCTCTGTCACAGTGTATGCTCCCTATCAGTGTGTGTGTGCTCCCTGTCACAGTGTGTGTGTGTGCCCCTTGTCACAGTGTGTGTGTGCTCCCTGTCACAGTGTGTGTGTGTGTGTTTCCTCTGTCACAGTGTGTGTGTTTGTGTGTGTTCTCTCTGTCACAGTGTGTGTGTGTTCTCTGTTTCAGTGTGTGTGCCACTAGCTCCTAATTAAATGTGGGCGCTGAAAAGAATGGTTGAAGTAGTGGGCCTGACGTGGGTATGCAGTGGGTGGGTGAGTAGGCGTGGCCTGGGTATGCAGTGGGCGGGTAATGGGTGGGATCAGAAGTGGCGAGTAACATTTTTGGCCTGGCTAGTAGCTTAGGACCTGAAATTTTGAGCCCTGGTTATATACTCCTGTATTATAATGTCTGTATAGTTATATACTCCTGTATTATAATGTCTGTATAGTTATATACTCCTGTATAATGCCTGTATAGTTATATACTCCTGTATTATAATGCCTGTATAGTTATATACTCCTGTATTATAATGCCTGTATAGTTATATACTCCTGTATTATAATGCCTGTATAGTTATATACTCCTGTATTATAATGTCTGTATAGTTATATGCTCCTGTATTATAATGCCCAGAGGCGTAACTAGAAACCACAGGGCCCAGGTGCAAGAATCTAAGAAGGGCCCCCCCCCACCGCCCCTCCAAAAAAGGGTGAATTTAATACATATTTTTTTTTTTTTACATTTTACACAAAAAAAAATGTGAATCAGATTACGTCTGCAAAAGGAGGTACCCTGTGCCCACAGTCTGTGAGATGGTCTGACCCCCTATTACTGTATATATATATATATATATATATATATATATATATATATATATATATATATATAGTGACACTATTTAATCCCCAGTACTGTATATAGTAAGTTAGTCTGTAATCTGCCGGTGAAATGGCTGGCCTGACCCTACCCGCCCAGTACTTTATAAAGTGACCACAGTAGTCAGTGACATGGTCCAGCCCCCATACTGTATATAGTGGTACTGTATAGTGACAATGTTTACCCCCTGCCCCCCCATGCTGTAGTAACAAGGTCTGTAATTTGCTGGTTCCACAAACATACACACACACACACACATACATGCATAAATACACACACAGTCACATACATACATACATACACACACACACACACACACATACATGCATAAATACACACACAGTCACAAACATACACACACACATACATGCATAAATACACACACAGTCACAAACATACACACACACACACACATACATGCATAAATACACACACAGTCACAAACATACACACACATACATGCATAAATACACACACAGTCACATACATACACACACATACATGCATAAATACACACACATACATGCATAAATACACACACAGTCACAAACATACACACACACACACACACATACATGCATAAATACACACAGTCACAAACATACACACACACACACACACACACACATACATGCATAAATACACACACAGTCACAAACATACACACACACACACACATACATGCATAAATACACACACAGTCACAAACATACACACACACATACATGCATAAATACACACACAGTCACAAACATACACACACACACACACACACACATACATGCATAAATACACACACAGTCACATACATACACACAAATAAACACCAATGGGTAAAACAGAAACACTAACCCCTGTAGTCATGTCACATTCACATAATATCAGTGCAGGCAGTGGTAGGTTAACGTTTTTAATTAAAAAAAAACAAAAAAAAACACCTGTATAGTTATATGCTCCTGTTTTATAACACCTGTATAGTAATATGCTCCTGTGTCATAATGCCTTTATAGTTATATGCTGCTGTATAATGCCTGTATAGTGTTTATCGTGTTTGTTTGTACACGTCAGGTGTAGCACTCGTATTACTATTATTACGTATTATTATTAGTTGAAATTAAACACGATTGCTTGAGCACAATTAAAGTTAATGCTCATCAGGATATCGAGACATCAGAGCACTGTTTAACTCTTTCTTGAAACAAAAAAGTGTCACAAAACACATCATAAATACATTATAATGTACAGTTACACTCATAATAACTCCATCTAATAAAAATTATAAAAGATCTCAAAGATATGAGGTCTCAGATGTTATAAAAAGAACGGCTGCAAAGGGCTTTAACATAGAAATACATACATATACATGTCTAAAGATGAATATATATATATATGTGTGTGTGTGTATAAGTGTGTAGATATGTGTTTATATGTGTTTTTATGTATTTACAAATATAAATATACACATATAAACACATAAATACATATGTACACACACACACATATATATATATAAGTGCATTGGAGCCCTTTGCAGGTAAGTAGGGAAAAACCATGTAAAATCATATATATATATGCAATATTCATTTTTAATAAAGTGTTATACTGTGTATTTACTGTAAATAGTTCACATTCCAATTTTCTGAATATTGGGGAATATGTGTTATATGTATTTATAATTAGATATTCCTACATATATCTGTATATATCTATACCTATAGTTAATTGTGTGTGTGTGTGTATATATATATATATATATATATATTTATATATACACATATAAAATCCCACTAGGAAATGCACTCCATGTTAACTGTTTTACATCAGCCAGGGTGCATATGTCAATAAAAAATATCCACAGATCCAAAAAAGACAGCACTCACTGGGCTTTTAAAAATAAAAAATAACTTTTAATGGTCAAAGGGTTAAAAAAAAGGGGGAAGGCATGACGTTTCGATGCCGTACTGGCATCTTTATCAAATGTCCCAAATTCGTAGAAGTGGTGCTTCAGAGAAGACACATCAGCTATGTGATGTCCCAAGGAAAGTGTGTGAGAACTGACTATACTGCCGTAATTTATAGTCCCTCCTGTCAGTGATTGGAATTGTATTCAGCTGTTCAGCATAACGTGTTCGTGCTGCGTGAGGCATCCACCACGTATTCTTTATAGTTGATTGGAATCTTCAGATGTAAACATCGCTACTTGTTCCGGCATAGAAGCCTTGTGGCTAATTAGCATACACGTCATAGCATTAGCTACTCTCCGCCCTGTGAACCTGCGTCACACGTATCAGATGTCTGTGTCAGAAAACAAGAAACTGAATGTATACGCACAATGGAGATGAATGAGGTGGGTCTTGAGCCAATCGGGAGCCATCATTTTTGTGTCAAAACACTGGGGGTATGAAACGGATACATTTACATGAGCTCCTATGCTAACATAAGGGATTAAAGGCCTATCGGTCTGTTTCCAGCAAAAGAGGAACTTAACACTATATTTATATATATATATATATATATATATATATATATATATATATATATATATATATATATATATATATATATATATATATATATATATATTCAACCACTGCTTAATTACTGAAATAAGACATAGACAACTTCTTGTTGGGAAAATGTTTTGACCGTCACAGGTCACACAGGTCAAAATGTATTTTATTAACTCTTAACTTGCTCTAAATATGAACCAACAGATGACTATGATGGCGGCAACAGAGATCAAACTAACCCAGTACCACAGGAGATCAACGCCCCGCCCCCCACCCCCAACGGGGTCAACAGTTTACGTGGCTCTGCCCACCGGAGATGTAACTGAGAGGTTCCTGAGATCACGTGACCCCCCCATGTGGTGGGGGGAGGGAGAGGGGTTACCTCCTGCGCACTTGAGGTCTACCACCTCCCCTCGCCAACTTTACCATCACTCCCTCTAGCGACCTTCTCCAACTCAACAGGGCCGTGACCTCCCGCAGCCAGGGTGCAAATGACTTCTCCACCTGTTGTAAGGTCCCTCTGCCCCAAGCCGCTCAAACCCAGTGGCCAGAGGTAGGAGAGTCTTATCTTACCGCTATGGTCTTATGTAGGCTTAGATATATTATTCATAGCCCTGCCATTGGCTGTTGTTTATTCCGCTGCCATCTGCCAAAGGAAACCAAAAAAAAGGGGGAAGGGAGGGAGGGAAACTTCTCAGCCTCTGGATCCAGATGAAGAAAGAGGAAGCAGCAATGCCTGGTATTCAGCTTATAAGTTAAGTAGAGGGGAGGAGGGGGCCCATCCCTTAGTCCTGCAATTTTATTGCCCCAACTATGCCCACCCTCTTCTCCTATCTCACATTCCTTTAGCCTTAACCCTTAGCATGCTTCAGGCCCATGCTGGTCCCTGCACTTCCTTAAGGGATTAAAGGCCTATCGGTCTGTTTCCAGCAAAAGAGGAACTTAACACTATATTTATATATATATATATATATATATATATATATATATATATATATATATATATATATATATATATATATATATATATATATATATATATATATATATATACAACCACTGCTTAATTACTGAAATAAGACACAGACAACTTCTTGTTTGGAAAATGTTTTGACCGTCACAGGTCAAAATGTATTTTATTAACTCTTAACTTGCTCTAAATATGAACCAACAGATGACTATGATGGCGGCAACAGAGATCAAACTAACCCAGTACCACAGGAGATCAACGGCCCCCCTACCCCCAACGGGGTCAACAGTTTACGTGGCTCTGCCCACAGGAGATGTAACGGAGAGGTTCCTGAGATCACGTGACCCACCCCCCCCCCCATGGGGTGGGGGGAAACTTCTCAGCCTCTGGATCCAGATGAAGAAAGAGGAAGCAGCAATGCCTGGTGTCCAGCTTATAAGGTAAGGAGAAGGGAGGATGGGGCCCATCCCCTAGTCCTGCAATTTTATTGCCCCAACTATGCCCACCCTCTTCTCCTATCTCACATTCCTTTAGCCTTAACCCTTAGCATGCTCCAGGCCCATGCTGGTCCCTGCACTTCCTTTTATATGCTATGATAGGAGCTTGAGATAATAAAACCCATACAACATCCTAATATTAAAATGTATACTAGGTATATAGATGATTTGTTCCTGGTATGGAATGGTAGTGTAGAGAGTCTAAATAAGTGGGTTGACAATCTCAGTCATAGCACAACACCCATACGTTTCAAGATGGAATATGATGTTAACCAAATACACTTTCTTGATCTCAATATTTTTAAAGTAGAAAATGATCAGGTTATGAGGTTTGGTACCTCACTGTATACCAAATCTACGGATAGGAATTCATTGTTGCTAGCCTCTGGTTACCACCCTCGTCACCAGAAGATGGGGATAATTGCCTCTCAACTCACGCGAGTAGTAAGAAATAACTCTGAGCAAGAATTATGTGCATCTCAACTTGACTCCATGTGTCAAAAATTAGAAGCAAGAAACTAGGACAAAAAGGACATTATCAGTGCCAGACAAGTATTGGTTTCTGTAGGTGCAGTTTGTACAGTGAGAGTGAGGATTCTGTAGATGCAGTTTGTACAGTGAGAGTGAGGTTTTTGTAGATGCAGTTTGTACAGTGAGAGTGAGGTTTTTGTAGATGCAGTTTGTACAGTGAGAGTGAGGTTTTTGTAGATGCAGTTTGTACAGTGAGAGGGAGGTTTTTGTAGATGCAGTTTGTACAGTGAGAGTGAGGTTTCTGTAGATGCAGTTTGTACAGTGAGAGTGAGGTTTCTGTAGATGCAGTTTGTACAGTGCGAGTGAGGTTTCTGTAGATGCAGTTTGTACAGTGAGAGGGAGGTTTCTGTAGATGCAGTTAGTACAGTGAGAGTGAGGTTTCTGTAGATGCAGTTTGTACAGTGAGAGTGAGGTTTGTGTAGATGCAGTTTGTACAGTGAGAGTGACGTTTCTGTAGATGCAGTTCGTACAGTGTGAGTGAGGTTTCTGTAGATGCAGTTTGTACAGTGAGAGTGAGGTTTCTGTAGATGCAGTTTGTACAGTTAGTGAGGTTTTTTGGAGATGCAGTTTGTACAGTGAGAGTGAGGTTTCTCTAGATGCCGTTTGTACAGTGAGAGTGAGGTTTCTGTAGATGCAGTTTGTACAGTGAGAGTGAGGTTTCTGTAGATGCAGTTTGTACAGTGAGAGTGAGGTTTCTGTAGATGCAGTTTGTACAGTAAGAGTGAGGTTTCTGTAGATGCAGTTTGTACAGTGAGTGAGGTTTTTGTAGATGCAGTTTGTACAGTGAGAGTGAGGTTTTTGTAGATGCAGTTTGTACAGTGAGAGTGAGGTTTTTGTAGATGCAGTTTGTACAGTGAGAGTGAGGTTTTTGTAGATGCAGTTTGTACAGTGAGAGTGAGGTTTTTGTAGATGCAGTTTGTACAGTGAGAGTGAGGTTTTTGTAGATGCCGTTTGTACAGTGAGAGTGAGGTTTCTGTAGATGCAGTTTGTACAGTGAGAGTGAGAGTTTTGTAGATGCAGTTTGTACAGTGAGAGTGAGGTTTTTGTAGATGCAGTTTGTACAGTGAGAGTGAGATTTCTGTAGATACAGTTTGTACAGTGAGAGTGAGGGTTTTGTAGATGCAGTTTGTACAGTGAGAGTGAGGTTTCTGTAGATGCAGTTTGTACAGTGAGAGTGAGGTTTTTGTAGATGCAGTTTGTACAGTGAGAGTGAGGTTTTTGTAGATACAGTTTGTACAGTGAGAGTGAGTTTTTTGTAGATGCAGTTTGTACAGTGAGAGTGAGGTTTCTGTAGATGCAGTTTGTACAGTGAGAGTGAGGTTTCTGTAGATGCAGTTTGTACAGTGTGAGTGAGGTTTCTGTAGATGCAGTTTGTACAGTGAGAGGAAGCTTTATGTAGATGCAGTTTGTACAGTGAGAGTGAGGTTTCTGTAGATGCAGTTTGTACAGTGAGATTGAGGTTTCTGTAGATGCAGTTTGTACAGTGCGAGTGAGGTTTCTGTAGATGCAGTTTGTACAGTGAGAGGAAGCTTTATATAGATGCAGTTTGTACAGTGAGAGTGAGGTTTTTTGTAGATGCAGTTTGTACAGTGAGAGTGAAGTTTCTGTAGATGCAGTTCGTACAGTGAGAGTGAAAATTCTGTAGATGCAGTTTGTACAGTGAGAGTGAGGTTTTTTGTAGATGCAGTTTGTACAGTGAGAGTGAGGATTCTGTAGATGCAGTTTGTACAGTGAGAGTGAGGATTCTGTAGATGCAGTTTGTACAGTGAGAGTGAGGTTTTTGTAGATGCAGTTTGTACAGCGAGAGTGAGGTTTTTGTAGATGCAGTTTGTACAGTGAGAGTGAGGTTTTTGTAGATGCAGTTTGTACAGTGAGAGTGAGGTTTTTGTAGATGCCGTTTGTACAGTGAGAGTGAGGGTTTTTACAGTGAGAGTGAGGTACAGTGAGGGTATCTACGGATAGGAATTCATTGTTGCTAGCCTCTGGTTACCACCCTCGTCACCAGAAGATGGGGATAATTGCCTCTCAACTCACGCGAGTAGTAAGAAATAACTCTGAGCAAGAATTATGTGCATCTCAACTTGACTCCAGTGAGAGTGAGGTTTCTGTAGATGCAGTTTGTACAGTGAGAGTGAGGTTTCTGTAGATGCAGTTTGTACAGTGAGAGTGAGGATTCTGTAGATGCCGTTTGTACAGTGAGAGTGAGGTTTCTGTAGGTGCAGTTTGTACAGTAAGAGTGAGGTTTCTGTAGATGCAGTTTGTACAGTGAGTGAGGTTTTTGTAGATGCAGTTTGTACAGTGAGAGTGAGGTTTTTGTAGATGCAGTTTGTACAGTGAGAGTGAGGTTTTTGTAGATGCAGTTTGTACAGTGAGAGTGAGGTTTTTGTAGATACAGTTTGTACAGTGAGAGTGAGGTTTTTGTAGATGCAGTTTGTACAGTGAGAGTGAGGTTTTTGTAGATGCAGTTTGTACAGTGAGAGTGAGGTTTTTGTAGATGCAGTTTGTACAGTGAGAGTGAGGTTTCTGTAGATGCAGTTTGTACAGTTAGTGAGGTTTTTTGGAGATGCAGTTTGTACAGTGAGAGTGAGGTTTCTGTAGATGCCGTTTGTACAGTGAGAGTGAGGTTTCTGTAGGTGCAGTTTGTACAGTAAGAGTGAGGTTTCTGTAGATGCAGTTTGTACAGTGAGTGAGGTTTTTGTAGATGCAGTTTGTACAGTGAGAGTGAGGTTTTTGTAGATGCAGTTTGTACAGTGAGAATGAGGTTTTTGTAGATGCAGTTTGTACAGTGAGAGTGAGGTTTTTGTAGATGCAGTTTGTACAGTGAGAGTGAGATTTTTGTAGATGCAGTTTGTACAGTGAGAGTGAGGTTTTTGTAGATGCAGTTTGTACAGTGAGAGTGAGGTTTCTGTAGATGCAGTTTGTACAGTGAGAGTGAGGTTTTTGTAGATGCAGTTTGTACAGCGAGAGTGAGGTTTTTGTAGATGCAGTTTGTACAGTGAGAGTGAGGTTTTTGTAGATGCAGTTTGTACAGTGAGAGTGAGGTTTTTGTAGATGCCGTTTGTACAGTGAGAGTGAGGGTTTTTACGATGCAGTTTGTACAGTGAGAGTGAGGTTTTTGTAGATGCAGTTTGTACAGTGAGAGTGAGGTTTTTGTAGATGCAGTTTGTACAGTGAGAGAGAGGTTTCTGTAGATGCAGTTTGTACAGTGAGAGTGAGGTTTTTGTAGATACAGTTTGTACAGTGAGAGTGAGTTTTTTTGTAGATGCAGTTTGTACAGTGAGAGTGAGGTTTCTGTAGATGCAGTTTGTACAGTGAGAGTGAGGTTTCTGTAGATGCAGTTTGTACAGTGCGAGTGAGGTTTCTGTAGATGCAGTTTGTACAGTGAGAGTGAGGTTTCTGTAGATGCAGTTTGTACAGTGAGAGTGACGTTTCTGTAGATGCAGTTTGTACAGTGAGAGTGACGTTTCTGTAGATGCACTTCGTACAGTGTGAGTGAGGTTTCTGTAGATGCAGTTTGTACAGTGAGAGTGAGGTTTCTGTAGATGCAGTTTGTACAGTTAGTGAGGTTTTTTGGAGATGCAGTTTGTACAGTGAGAGTGAGGTTTCTCTAGATGCAGTTTGTACAGTGAGAGTGAGGTTTCTGTAGATGCAGTTTGTACAGTGAGAGTGAGGTTTCTGTAGATGCAGTTTGTACAGTGAGAGTGAGGTTTCTGTAGATGCAGTTTGTACAGTAAGAGTGAGGTTTCTGTAGATGCAGTTTGTACAGTAAGAGTGAGGTTTCTGTAGATGCAGTTTGTACAGTGAGTGAGGTTTTTGTAGATGCAGTTTGTACAGTGAGAGTGAGGTTTTTGTAGATGCAGTTTGTACAGTGAGAGTGAGGTTTTTGTAGATGCAGTTTGTACAGTGAGAGTGAGGTTTTTGTAGATGCAGTTTGTACAGTGAGAGTGAGGTTTTTGTAGATGCCGTTTGTACAGTGAGAGTGAGGTTTCTGTAGATGCAGTTTGTACAGTGAGAGTGAGAGTTTTGTAAATGCAGTTTGTACAGTGAGAGTGAGGTTTTTGTAGATGCAGTTTGTACAGTGAGAGTGAGATTTCTGTAGATACAGTTTGTACAGTGAGAGTGAGGGTTTTGTAGATGCAGTTTGTACAGTGAGAGTGAGGGTTTTCACGATGCAGTTTGTACAGTGAGAGTGAGGTTTTTGTAGATGCAGTTTGTACAGTGAGAGTGAGGTTTCTGTAGATGCAGTTTGTACAGTGAGAGTGAGGTTTTTGTAGATGCAGTTTGCACAGTGAGAGTGAGGTTTTTGTAGATACAGTTTGTACAGTGAGAGTGAGTTTTTTGTAGATGCAGTTTGTACAGTGAGAGTGAGGTTTCTGTAGATGCAGTTTGTACAGTGAGAGTGAGGTTTCTGTAGATGCAGTTTGTACAGTGTGAGTGAGGTTTCTGTAGATGCAGTTTGTACAGTGAGAGGAAGCTTTATATAGATGCAGTTTGTACAGTGAGAGTGAGGTTTTTTGTAGATGCAGTTTGTACAGTGAGAGTGAAGTTTCTGTAGATGCAGTTCGTACAGTGAGAGTGAAAATTCTGTAGATGCAGTTTGTACAGTGAGAGTGAGGTTTTTTGTAGATGCAGTTTGTACAGTGAGAGTGAGGATTCTGTAGATGCAGTTTGTACAGTGAGAGTGAGGATTCTGTAGATGCAGTTTGTACAGTGAGAGTGAGGTTTTTGTAGATGCAGTTTGTACAGTGAGAGTGAGGTTTCTGTAGATGCAGTTTGTACAGTGAGAGTGAGTTTTTTGTAGATGCAGTTTGTACAGTGAGTGTGAGGTTTCTGTAGATGTAGTTTGTACAGTGAGAGTGAGGTTTCTGTAGATGCAGTTTGTACAGTAAGAGTGAGGTTTCTGTAGATGCAGTTTGTACAGTGAGTGAGGTTTTTGTAGATGCAGTTTGTACAGTGAGAGTGAGGTTTTTGTAGATGCAGTTTGTACAGTGAG
This sequence comes from Bombina bombina, assembly GCF_027579735.1. Classification (NCBI taxonomy): domain Eukaryota; kingdom Metazoa; phylum Chordata; class Amphibia; order Anura; family Bombinatoridae; genus Bombina; species Bombina bombina. The sequence goes on from NC_069509.1 coordinate 185,515,472, forward strand.
AGTGAGGTTTTTGTAGATGCAGTTTGTACAGTGAGAGTGAGGTTTTTGTAGATGCAGTTTGTACAGTGAGAGTGAGGTTTTTGTAGATGCAGTTTGTACAGTGAGAGTGAGGTTTTTGTAGATGCCGTTTGTACAGTGAGAGTGAGGTTTCTGTAGATGCAGTTTGTACAGTGAGAGTGAGAGTTTTGTAGATGCAGTTTGTACAGTGAGAGTGAGGTTTTTGTAGATGCAGTTTGTACAGTGAGAGTGAGATTTCTGTAGATACAGTTTGTACAGTGAGAGTGAGGGTTTTTACGATGCAGTTTGTACAGTGAGAGTGAGGGTTTTTACGATGCAGTTTGTACAGTGAGAGTGAGGTTTTTGTAGATGCAGTTTGTACAGTGAGAGTGAGGTTTCTGTAGATGCAGTTTGTACAGTGAGAGTGAGGTTTTTGTAGATGCAGTTTGTACAGTGAGAGTGAGGTTTTTGTAGATACAGTTTGTACAGTGAGAGTGAGTTTTTTGTAGATGCAGTTTGTACAGTGAGAGTGAGGTTTCTGTAGATGCAGTTTGTACAGTGAGAGTGAGGTTTCTGTAGATGCAGTTTGTACAGTGTGAGTGAGGTTTCTGTAGATGCAGTTTGTACAGTGAGAGGAAGCTTTATGTAGATGCAGTTTGTACAGTGAGAGTGAGGTTTCTGTAGATGCAGTTTGTACAGTGAGATTGAGGTTTCTGTAGCTGCAGTTTGTACAGTGCGAGTGAGGTTTCTGTAGATGCAGTTTGTACAGTGAGAGGAAGCTTTATATAGATGCAGTTTGTACAGTGAGAGTGAGGTTTTTTGTAGATGCAGTTTGTACAGTGAGAGTGAAGTTTCTGTAGATGCAGTTCGTACAGTGAGAGTGAAAATTCTGTAGATGCAGTTTGTACAGTGAGAGTGAGGTTTTTTGTAGATGCAGTTTGTACAGTGAGAGTGAGGATTCTGTAGATGCAGTTTGTACAGTGAGAGTGAGGATTCTGTAGATGCAGTTTGTACAGTGAGAGTGAGGTTTTTGTAGATGCAGTTTGTACAGTGAGAGTGAGGTTTCTGTAGATGCAGTTTGTACAGTGAGAGTGAGTTTTTTGTAGATGCAGTTTGTACAGTGAGTGTGAGGTTTCTGTAGATGTAGTTTGTACAGTGAGAGTGAGTTTTTTGTAGATGCAGTTTGTACAGTGAGTGTGAGGTTTCTGTAGATGCAGTTTGTACAGTGAGAGTGAGGTTTCTGTAGATTTGTTTCTGTAGGTTTCTAGACATTTGTTAAATCGGCCTCAAGGGCTAAATTACAAGTGGAGCGCTATGTAACCTTGCGCTAGAGGTAAGCTATTTGCAAACGTCAGGTAGTATTCGTATTACAATTTGAAAGTAAAATGTTTTCACTCACACGCTAATCAGATGCGTGCAAAAACCTGAACTTAGGATATTGTGCATGCGTTAACCTATTCCCCCATAGATGGCAATGAAGCAAAAAAATGTGGAAACCCAATCACATATTCTCAAGTGCAATAACCCGACATGAAAATATGAATATTTCACATTCCAATGTTCCTAAAATAGCAGAATATGTTCTATTTATTCATGAATACATATTTCTAGATTTTTATTTATACAATATTTATCTCTACATATATATATACAGATCCAAAAAAGACAGCACTCACTGGGCTTTTAAAAATAAAAATAAACTTTTAATGGTCAAAGGGTTAAAAAAAGGGGGAAGGCATGAGTGAGGTTTCTGTAGATGCAGTTTGTACAGTGAGAGTGAGGTTTCTGTAGATGCAGTTTGTACAGTGAGAGTGAGGTTTCTGTAGATGCAGTTTGTACAGTGAGAGTGAGGTTTTTGTAGATGTAGTTTGTACAGTGAGAGTGAGGTTTCTGTAGATGCAGTTTGTACAGTGAGAGTGAGGTTTTTGTAGATGCAGTTTGTACAGTGAGAGTGAGGTTTCTGTAGATGCAGTTTGTACAGTGAGAGTGAGGTTTCTGTAGATGCAGTTTGTACAGTGAGAGTGAGGTTTCTGTAGATGCAGTTTGTACAGTGAGAGTGAGGTTTCTGTAGATGCAGTTTGTACAGTGAGAGTGAGGTTTTTGTAGATGCAGTTTGTACAGTGAGAGTGAGGTTTCTGTAGATGCAGTTTGTACAGTGAGAGTGAGGTTTCTGTAGATGCAGTTTGTACAGTGAGAGTGAGGTTTTTGTAGATGCAGTTTGTACAGTGAGAGTGAGGTTTCTGTAGATGCAGTTTGTACAGTGAGAGTGAGGTTTCTGTAGATGCAGTTTGTACAGTGAGAGTGAGGATTCTGTAGATGCCGTTTGTACAGTGAGAGTGAGGTTTCTGTAGGTGCAGTTTGTACAGTAAGAGTGAGGTTTCTGTAGATGCAGTTTGTACAGTGAGTGAAGTTTTTGTAGATGCAGTTTGTACAGTGAGAGTGAGGTTTTTGTAGATGCAGTTTGTACAGTGAGAGTGAGGTTTTTGTAGATGCAGTTTGTACAGTGAGAGTGAGGTTTTTGTAGATACAGTTTGTACAGTGAGAGTGAGGTTTTTGTAGATGCAGTTTGTACAGTGAGAGTGAGGTTTTTGTAGATGCAGTTTGTACAGTGAGAGTGAGGTTTTTGTAGATGCAGTTTGTACAGTGAGAGTGAGGTTTCTGTAGATGCAGTTTGTACAGTTAGTGAGGTTTTTTGGAGATGCAGTTTGTACAGTGAGAGTGAGGTTTCTGTAGATGCCGTTTGTACAGTGAGAGTGAGGTTTCTGTAGGTGCAGTTTGTACAGTAAGAGTGAGGTTTCTGTAGATGCAGTTTGTACAGTGAGTGAGGTTTTTGTAGATGCAGTTTGTACAGTGAGAGTGAGGTTTTTGTAGATGCAGTTTGTACAGTGAGAATGAGGTTTTTGTAGATGCAGTTTGTACAGTGAGAGTGAGGTTTTTGTAGATGCAGTTTGTACAGTGAGAGTGAGATTTTTGTAGATGCAGTTTGTACAGTGAGAGTGAGGTTTTTGTAGATGCAGTTTGTACAGTGAGAGTGAGGTTTCTGTAGATGCAGTTTGTACAGTGAGAGTGAGGTTTTTGTAGATGCAGTTTGTACAGCGAGAGTGAGGTTTTTGTAGATGCAGTTTGTACAGCGAGAGTGAGGTTTTTGTAGATGCAGTTTGTACAGTGAGAGTGAGGTTTTTGTAGATGCCGTTTGTACAGTGAGAGTGAGGGTTTTTACGATGCAGTTTGTACAGTGAGAGTGAGGTTTTTGTAGATGCAGTTTGTACAGTGAGAGTGAGGTTTTTGTAGATGCAGTTTGTACAGTGAGAGAGAGGTTTCTGTAGATGCAGTTTGTACAGTGAGAGTGAGGTTTTTGTAGATACAGTTTGTACAGTGAGAGTGAGTTTTTTTGTAGATGCAGTTTGTACAGTGAGAGTGAGGTTTCTGTAGATGCAGTTTGTACAGTGAGAGTGAGGTTTCTGTAGATGCAGTTTGTACAGTGCGAGTGAGGTTTCTGTAGATGCAGTTTGTACAGTGAGGAAGCTTTATGTAGATGCAGTTTGTACAGTGAGAGTGAGGTTTCTGTAGATGCAGTTTGTACAGTGAGATTGAGGTTTCTGTAGATGCAGTTTGTACAGTGCGAGTGAGGTTTCTGTAGATGCAGTTTGTACAGTGAGAGGAAGCTTTATATAGATGCAGTTTGTACAGTGAGAGTGAGGTTTTTTGTAGATGCAGTTTTTACAGTGAGAGTGAAGTTTCTGTAGATGCAGTTCGTACAGTGAGAGTGAGGTTTCTGTAGATGCAGTTTGTACAGTGCGAGTGAGGTTTCTGTAGATGCAGTTTGTACAGTGAGAGGAAGCTTTATGTAGATGCAGTTTGTACAGTGAGAGTGAGGTTTCTGTAGATGCAGTTTGTACAGTGAGAGAGAGGTTTCTGTAGATGCAGTTTGTACAGTGAGAGTGAGGTTTTTGTAGATACATTTTGTACAGTGAGAGTGAGTTTTTTTGTAGATGCAGTTTGTACAGTGAGAGTGAGGTTTCTGTAGATGCAGTTTGTACAGTGAGAGTGAGGTTTCTGTAGATGCAGTTTGTACAGTGCGAGTGAGGTTTCTGTAGATGCAGTTTGTACAGTGAGAGGGAGCTTTATGTAGATGCAGTTTGTACAGTGAGAGTGAGGTTTCTGTAGATGCAGTTTGTACAGTGAGATTGAGGTTTCTGTAGATGCAGTTTGTACAGTGCGAGTGAGGTTTCTGTAGATGCAGTTTGTACAGTGAGAGGAAGCTTTATATAGATGCAGTTTGTACAGTGAGAGTGAGGTTTTTTGTAGATGCAGTTTTTACAGTGAGAGTGAAGTTTCTGTAGATGCAGTTTGTACAGTGAGAGTGAGGTTTTTTGTAGATGCAGTTTTTACAGTGAGAGTGAAGTTTCTGTAGATGCAGTTCGTACAGTGAGAGTTAGGATTCTGTAGATGCAGTTTGTACAGTGAGAGTGAGTTTTTTGTAGATGCAGTTTGTACAGTGAGAGTGAGTTTTTTGTAGATGCAGTTTGTACAGTGAGAGTGAGGTTTCTGTAGATTTGTTTCTGTAGGTTTCTAGACATTTGTTAAATCGGCCTCAAGGGCTAAATTACAAGTGGAGCGCTATTTAACCTTGCGCTAGAGGTAAGCTATTTGCAAACGTCAGGTAGTATTCGTATTACAATTTGAAAGTAAAATGTTTTCGCTCACACGCTAATCAGATGCGTGCAAAAACCTGAACTTAGGATATTGCGCATGCGTTAACCTATTCCCCCATAGATGGCAATGAAGCAAAAAAAGTGGAAACCCAATCACATATTCTCAAGTGCAATAACCCGACATGAAAATATGAATATTTCACATTCCAATGTTCCTAAAATAGCAGAATATGTTCTATTTATTCATGAATACATATTTCTAGATATTTTTTTTTATATAATATTTATCTCTACATATATATATATATACAGATCCAAAAAAGATAGCACTCACTGGGCTTTTAAAAATAAAAAATAACTTTTAATGGTCAAAGGGTTAAAAAAAGGGGGAAGGCATGATGTTTCGATGCTGTACTTGCATCTTTATCAAATGTCCCAAATTCGTAGAAGTGGTGCTTCAGAGAAGACACATCAGCTATGTGATGTCCCAAGGAAAGTGTGTGAGAACTGACTATACTGCAGTAATTTACAGTCCCTCCTGTCAGTGATTGAAATTGTATTCAGCTGTTCAGCATAACGTGTTCGTGCTGCGTTAGGCATCCACCACGTATTCTTTATAGTTGATTGGAATCTTCAGATGTAAACATCGCAACTTGTTCCGGAGTAGAAGCCTCATGGCTAATTAGCATATACGTCATAACATTAGCTACTCTCCGCCCTGTGAACCTGGGTCCCACGTATCAGATGTCTGTGTCAGAAAACAAGAAACTGAATGTATACACCCAATGGAAATGAATGAGGCGGGTCTTGAGCCAATCGGGAGCCATCATTTTTGTGTCAAAATACATTTACACAAGCTCCTATGTCACTTCAAAGACATTGTTAGAGATCGGGCTCCACATAAAGTGGAAAGGTCCGTTCTACATATATTATCTTCCCCTTTATTATTGTGTTGATGTTATCGATATGGTTGACGCTGTAAAAAAATATTAAATATGGCTGATACACACTGGATGAACGATGAGCCAATATTTCAAAACTAGAAACTATGGATAATCAGTGCCCCACATATAGCAGGTTCATCCCTTGGTCTGGGTTGGTTGATGTTTACAATGTATATAGCAGGGTGATGTAAGTGATACACTCAAAGTTCGAAACCCAATGGTGTAGACATAAGGTGAATTGGCAGTCCATACCCCACATATAGCGGGTTCAACCTTTGGTCTTTATGAGTTATCCCCATTGATTTATTGAGTGGTGGATGTCCAGCAGCACCTGGTTCAACGTCCAATATAAAGTGGAGGGCTAAAGAGATGTGGATAGAAAAGAGTGAAGAAAAAATTAAAATGCATATGTATGCAAGTAAGTGAAGGTCCCCCTGCTTCCAGTGTAAAAAGAATAATAGATACATTTATATGTACTTTGTGTTACTGAGGAGACCATCCACAATATTTAGCCTATAAAAGGTCTGAAGTCAAGTTTAATGTTCAGTCCCTTTGGGGACATAGTGTCCAACATGTAAATCCATCTGGATTCCAATTGTAGTAGCATTCTGGCTCGGTCACCCCCCCCCCTCCTCAATGGTGGAAGGCGATCAATAATCATGCATCGCAAACTTGACAAATTATTTTTCTGTGTGGCAAAATATCGTGCAACTGGGAGATTGGATTTGCCTTTCTTTAGTGCCTCTCTGATCGAGAATCTGTGGTTGGCCATCCTGTCCTTAAACGGGGTGTTCGTTTTGCCCACATAAAACAAAGAACATGGACAAATCAGTATATAAATGACAAAAGTGCTGTTGCACTTGAGGCAATGTCGTATAGTGTAACATTTGTTCTTGTGTGGGTGTTGAAAAGAGTCTCCTGTCTGCATAGAATTACAGGTGACACATTCACCACATCAAAAACATCCTTTTCTTCTCGGTTGTAACCATGAGTCCATCTGGTGACTACCCTTCGGGTCCGTCTTTACAAGCAGGTCCCTGATGTTTTTTGGTCGTCTGTAGACCAGTCTTGCTGGTTTCTGTTTCCACTTAGCCAGGCTTTTGTCTGTTTCAAGGATGTCCCATCTCTTGCGAACAGCATCTTGAATAGTAGAATGTAAGGGAGTGAAATTTGTAATGAAGTTTAATTGTTGGTCTGTAGTCATAGACATATTTTTTTTCATTACAAGAGTCTCTTGATTAGAGAAACCTCACTCTCACTGTACAAACTGCATCTACAAAAACCTCACTCTCACTGTACAAACTGCATCTACAGAAACCTCACTCTCACTGTACAAACTGCATCTACAGAAACCTCACTCTCACTGTACAAACTGCATCTACAGAAACCTCACTCGCACTGTACAAACTGCATCTACAGAAACCTCACTCTCACTGTACAAACTGCATCTACAGAAACCTCACTCTCACTGTACAAACTGCATCTACAGAAACCTCACTCTCACTGTACAAACTGCATCTACAGAAACCTCACTCTCACTGTACAAACTGCATCTACAGAAACCTCACTCTCACTGTACAAACTGCATCTACAGAAACCTCACTCTCACTGTACAAACTGCATCTACAAAAACCTCACTCACTGTACAAACTGCATCTACAGAAACCTCACTCTTACTGTACAAACTGCATCTACAGAAACCTCACTCTCACTGTACAAACTGCATCTACAGAAACCTCACTCTCACTGTACAAACTGCATCTACAGAAACCTCACTCTCACTGTACAAACTGCATCTACAGAAACCTCACTCTCACTGTACAAACTGCATCTACAGAAACCTCACTCTCACTGTACAAACTGCATCTACAGAAACCTCACTCTCACTGTACAAACTGCATCTACAGAAACCTCACTCATGCCTTCCCCCTTTTTTTAACCCTTTGACCATTAAAAGTTAATTTTTATTTTTAAAAGCCCAGTGAGTGCTGTCTTTTTTGGATCTGTATATATATATGTAGAGATAAATATTGTATAAATAAAAATCTAGAAATATGTATTCATGAATAAATAGAACATATTCTGCTATTTTAGGAACATTGGAATGTGAAATATTCATATTTTCATATCGGGTTATTGCACTTGAGAATATGTGATTGGGTTTCCACTTTTTTTGCTTCATTGCCATCTATGGGGGAATAGGTTAACGCATGCACAATATCCTAAGTTCAGGTTTTTGCACGCATCTGATTAGCGTGTGAGTGAAAACATTTTACTTTCAAATTGTAATACGAATACTACCTGACGTTTGCAAATAGCTTACCTCTAGCGCAAGGTTACATAGCGCTCCACTTGTAATTTAGCCCTTGAGGCCGATTTAACAAATGTCTAGAAACCGACAGAAACAAATCTACAGAAACCTCACTCTCACTGTACAAACTGCATCTACAGAAACCTCACACTCACTGTACAAACTGCATCTACAAAAAACTCACTCTCACTGTACAAACTACATCTACAGAAACCTCACACTCACTGTACAAACTGCATCTACAAAAAACTCACTCTCACTGTACAAACTGCATCTACAGAAACCTCACTCTCACTGTACAAACTGCATCTACAAAAACCTCACTCTCACTGTACAAACTGCATCTACAGAATCCTCACTCTCACTGTACAAACTGCATCTACAGAATCCTCACTCTCACTGTACAAACTGCATCTACAGAATCCTCACTCTCACTGTACAAACGGCATCTACAGAATTTTCACTCTCACTGTACGAACTGCATCTACAGAAACCTCACTCTCACTGTACAAACTGCATCTACAGAAACCTCACTCTCACTGTACAAACTGCATCTACAGAAACTTCACTCTCACTGTACAAACTGCATCTACAAAAAACCTCACTCTCACTGTACAAACTGCATCTATATAAAGCTTCCTCTCACTGTACAAACTGCATCTACAGAAACCTCACTCGCACTGTACAAACTGCATCTACAGAAACCTCACTCTCACTGTACAAACTGCATCTACATAAAGCTTCCTCTCACTGTACAAACTGCATCTACAGAAACCTCACTCGCACTGTACAAACTGCATCTACAGAAACCTCACTCTCACTGTACAAACTGCATCTACAGAAACCTCACTCTCACTGTACAAACTGCATCTACAAAAAAACTCACTCTCACTGTACAAACTGTATCTACAAAAACCTCACTCTCACTGTACAAACTGCATCTACAAAAACCTCACTCTCACTGTACAAACTGCATCTACAGAAACCTCACTCTCACTGTACAAACTGCATCTACAAAAACCTCACTCTCACTGTACAAACTGCATCTACAAAAACCTCACTCTCACTGTACAAACTGCATCTACAAAACCCTCACTCTCACTGTACAAACTGCATCTACAAAACCCTCACTCTCACTGTACAAACTGTATCTACAGAAATCTCACTCTCACTGTACAAACTGCATCTACAAAAACCTCACTCTCACTGTACAAACTGCATCTACAAAACTCTCACTCTCACTGTACAAACTGCATCTACAGAAACCTCACTCTCACTGTACAAACGGCATCTACAAAAACCTCACTCTCACTGTACAAACTGCATCTACAAAAACCTCACTCTCACTGTACAAACTGCATCTACAAAAACCTCACTCTCACTGTACAAACTGCATCTACAAAAACCTCACTCACTGTACAAACTGCATCTACAGAAACCTCACTCTTACTGTACAAACTGCATCTACAGAAACCTCACTCTCACTGTACAAACTGCATCTACAGAAACCTCACTCTCACTGTACAAACTGCATCTACAGAAACCTCACTCTCACTGTACAAACGGCATCTACAGAAACCTCACTCTCACTGTACAAACTGCATCTCCAAAAAACCTCACTAACTGTACAAACTGCATCTCCAAAAAACCTCACTCTCACTGTACAAACTGCATCTACAGAAACCTCACTCTCACTGTACAAACTGCATCTACAGAAACCTCACTCACACTGTACGAACTGCATCTACAGAAACCTCACTCTCACTGTACAAACTGCATCTACAGAAACCTCACTCTCACTGTACAAACTGCATCTACAGAAACCTCACTCTCACTGTACAAACTGCATCTACAGAAACCTCACTCTCACTGTACAAACTGCATCTACAGAAACCTCCCTCTCACTGTACAAACTGCATCTACAGAAACCTCACTCGCACTGTACAAACTGCATCTACAGAAACCTCACTCGCACTGTACAAACTGCATCTACAGAAACCTCACTCTCACTGTACAAACTGCATCTACAGAAACCTCACTCTCACTGTACAAACTGCATCTACAGAAACCTCACTCTCACTGTACAAACTGCATCTACATAAAGCTCCCTCTCACTGTACAAACTGCATCTACAGAAACCTCACTCTCACTGTACAAACTGCATCTACAGAAACCTCACTCTCACTGTACAAACTGCATCTACAGAAACCTCACTCGCACTGTACAAACTGCTTCTACAGAAACCTCACTCTCACTGTACAAACTGCATCTACAGAAACCTCACTCTCACTGTACAAACTGCATCTACAGAATCCTCACTCTCACTGTACAAACTGCATCTACAGAAACCTCACTCTCACATTTGTGTGTGTGTGGGGGGGGGGGGTTCTGCAATTGGATTGAATGACAGAGGAATAAAATAATTAGATTTTCACAAGTGCTGGTTGTTACTATATTAGAAGAGAAACCCTTGTTATTTAGGCAGCAGCCAACACAATTTTTGGACTATTTATTGCAGTTAATCTACTATATTACATTTCATTTTATAATGACAAATTATTTATTTTGATTGCCATTTATGATCTTTTTGTGAAATATTGTACAACCTTTTCAGACGGTTTGTCATCAAATATCTAAATCTGTGCAATATTTAAGCATGTTTAAAAAGTTATTTGACATTTTCATTTTGAAACTACAGGAAAATACAATCAGTCTGTGGGAACACACCTGCCGCTCCATTGGTTATAAGGGGCACAACCCACGAGAATAAAAAAAAATGTTTATTTCAGCACACGAATATCACATTTTTGGAAATAAAAAGTAATGGATAATACTTTCCCTTTTAGCTACAACAAAGTAATACAAATCATTTCAATGTCCCTTTTAATGTTAAATGAGACCAGTTTTAAATTCTTCATCCTGGAAAATGTAATTGAGAAATCAGGTGAAGCACAGATGGGACTTACTTGACTAGGCGTGAAATGACAAATTGCATTCATTTATCTGCAAAGGTGCTGAGCAAAACACTGACTCTTGTGTTTAATGATCTGGTAACAGGGAAGGTTCAGTTCTACACTTCCAGCACTCAGAACCATTTGGTGAAGCTCATATGAAGAGCTGAAGACAGAGTGCTGTGGAGCTGGCAGTGCAAACGTAGCTGATTCGTATCATTTCTCACTGGGATTTTCCCTTCAATCTAAAATTAAGACCCACATCACCTGCTTAGAGTGGCACAGGGCTCTGTTTAATACATTGGGGAAGATTTATCATATGTTGGATGGACATCGCTAAGGGGCCTATCTATCACGTATGGAGCTTGAAGGGCCGTGTTTCTGGCGAGCCTCCAGGCTCGCCAGAAACACCAGTTATGAAGCAGCGGTCTAAAGACCGCTGCTTCATAACCTGTCCCCCTGCTCTGAGGAGGCGGACAGACATCGCAGGAAATCAACCCAATCAAATACGATCGGGTTGATTGACACTTCCTGCCTAGCGGACGCGAATCTGCAGGGGCAGCGTTGCACCAGCAGTTCACAAGAGCTGCTGGTGCAATGCTGAATGCGGAGAGCGTATTGCTCTCCACATTCAGCGATGTCTGTTGGACAGACATTTGATAAATAGGTCCCCAAATGTCTAGTGAAATGCTTGTGCAATGCCGCCACCTGCACATTCACGCTAGCATGGGGTGTCAATTATCCTGATAGTATCCGATCGGTATAATTATTGTCCGCCACCTCAGAGGTGGCGGATGGCTTAAGGAACAGCAGTCTTATGTCCGCTGCTTCTTAACTTTTGTTTCTGGCAAGCCTGAAGGCTCGTGCGGAAACAGCTGCATCCGCAGCACGATAAATATTCGCCTAAATTTGGTTCTAGATGGACCAGAGAGAGGCAGAGTGTGACAGAAGGAAATAGTGAACAAATAAAGTGCCATTCCTGGGTGCAGTGTCTCACAGGAGGTACAGAAAGCTACACCAGGTTTTTACAGATATCCCTATCTTTTGTACCGTTTTTGTCTTTTGTACTCTTCTTTAGAAACTTAGCAAGTCAGATCTCTTGTGCAAAGCTTGCTGCTGTACAGAGCTCTGCAGGGGTCAAAATCTGCCCATTTAACACTAGATTACCAGTGGGTCACGATTAGCAATATCACACCCGCATGCTGGGTTAGTGCGAGTGGAGACCTGGAGGCCGAATTATCAAAGGTCTTGCGGACCTTACCCGACAGTGCGGATCAGGTCCGCCAGACCTCGCTGAATACGGAGAGCAATACGCTCTCCGTATACAGCATTGCACCAGCAGATCACAAGAGCTGCTGGTGCAACGTCGCCCCCTGCAAACTCGCGGCCTATTGGCCGCCAGCAGGGGGTATCAATCAACCCGATCATACTCGATCCGGTTGAATTCCGCCGATTTCTGTCCGCCTGCTCAGAGCAGGCGGACAGGTTATGAAGCAGCGGTCTTTAGATCGCTGCTTCATAACTGCTGTCAGGCGAGTCTGAAGACTCGCCAGAAACACGGGCCCACAAGCTCCTTACGGAGCTTGATAAATGGACCCCCTGGGGTCCGATTTATGAAAGTGCAAGCGTACATGATACAATGTAGCGTATCACGTCTGACACAAATCGATAAATGCCGACAGCATATGCTGTCAGCATTTATCATTGCACAAGCAGTTCTGGTGAACTGCTTGTGCAATGCCGCCCCCTGCACATTCCGCCCCCTCCATTCAGAGCTTGATAATTCGGCCTCCTAGCGTAAAGAATAAGAGTTAAATAAAAATGTGCACCAAACACAACACAAATACATAAAATAAAGTGTTACGCTCATGCATACACTATCTAATAAAAATATTCATTTAATATTATTACATTTTTTATATGACAAGGGGTAGAATGCTATAGCTATAGGGGTCTATTTATGAAATGTCTGTCTGACATGATCCGATCAGCGGATCATGCCCGACAGACATCGATGAATGCGGAGAGCAATACGCTCTACGCATTCAGTATTGCACCAGCAGCTCTTGTGAACTGCTGGTGCAACGCCGCCCCCTGCAGATTTGCAGCCAATCGGCCGCTAGTAGGGGGTGTCAATGAACCCGATCGTATTCGATCGTGTTGATTTCACGCAATCTCTGTCCACCTCCTCAGAGCAGGCGGACAGGTTATGGAGCAGCGGTCTTTAGACCGCTGCTTCATAACTGGTGTTTCTGGTGAGTTTGAAGTCTAGCCAGAAACACGGCCCTTCAAGCTCCATATGGAGCTTGCTAAATGGGCCCCATAATGTATATATACTGTTTATATATATTTCGTGTGCAATATTCTTAAATTCTGCTTTTTGCACTTCTGGTTAGTGCAAGAGCGAACTTTTTATTTTCAACACGCAATACAAGCGCAACCAGCGCACAAATGTTACTTCTTGCAAAATAAACGTGAATGATAAGTGTAAGGTTGGTAGATGGATGAAGGTCTATTTGCCAGTTCTCGGAAAAGTCAGATTTCTGCTCTTCCCGTTTTGTTTCTCAGGAAGATTCCCAAGCTTCCTGACATCCACGGTTTTGTTCAGGCTTTGGCACGGTGTGATTAAGCAATTTCTCCTCTTTGCGGCCTTAACTTGGTGTTAAAAGATTCGCAGGCACCTCCTTTTGATTAAAGTAAAGTATATGCATAAAGTAGATATTAAAGGGACAGTCTACACCAGAATTGTTATTATTATAAAGATAGATAATAACTTTATTAAGTATTTCCCAGTTTTGCACAACTGTTAATACATTTTTTACCTCTGTGATTACCTTGTATATAAGCCTCTGCAGATTGCCCCTTTATTTAAGTTCTTATGACAGACTTGCATTTAAGCCAATCATTGCTGACTCCTGGGTAACTCTACGGGCATGAGCACAATGTTATCTATATGGCACAAATGATCTAACGCCCTCTAGTTGTGAAAAAAAAATGCCAAAATGCATTCAGATAAGAGGCAGCCTTCAAGGGCTAAGAAATTAGCATATGAGCCTACCTGGGTTTAGCTTCCGACTAAGAGTACCAAGAGAACAAAGCAAAATTGATGATAAAAGTACATTTGAAAGTTCTTTAAAATTACATGTCCTATCTGAAGTTTATTTTTGACTTGACTGTCCCTTTAACATTCTTTCTTGGAAGGTGTTGTTCCCTTTAGCTAGCTCCTATGCTTGAAGAGTTTCCAAATGATCTGCTCTTTCTTGTGACCCTCTGTATCTTATCTTTTATAAGGCAGTCTTAAAGTGAAGGTCAATTTTGATGAATTAAAGTGCCCTTGTTTTTAATAGGATTATTAAAAACCGGGCACTAATTCATCAAAATTTACCTTCACTTTAAGGACTAAGTTTGATTTTTTTTTGCCTAAAGTTGTAACTTCAGACAACATCAGTAGGGAAATTGTTGTTCCTTCTTTGTGTCCTAATCCCAAGAATGCTTCAGAGAGAATCTTGCTAATTTGGATGTTGTTAGAGCATTGAAGTATTATATTGATGCTTCTAAGGATTTCTGACAAACTTCTTGTTTCTTTGTTAACTTTTCTGGTTCTAGGAAAGGACAGAAGGTTTCTGCTGTTTCTTTGCCCTCTTGGTTGAAACCTTTGATGCATAAGGCTTAGAGGCAGGTCAGCCTCCACTGAAATGGATAACTGCTTATTCTACTAGGTCAGTTGCTACTCCTTGGGCTTTTGAGAATGAGGCTTCAGTTGCAAGGCAGCTACTTGTTCTTCTTTGCATACTTTTACTATATTCTACCATTTTGATGTTTTTGTTTCTTCTGGGCAGCCTTTGGTAGGAAGGTGTCCAAACTTGATTTTTTTTTTTGCCTGATTATTTAAATTTTTAGTGCATTAAAATGCCCTGGGTTTTTGTGTTGTTGTGGATTTAGTTTTTCAGTTTAAAGAGATGTTTCTAAATCCCTCCCTTTATGTTTCATTACTCGTGGACGCCACAGCTTTGGTATTAATTCCTATGAGTAATGGATTGTGGACTCTCACCACCTGTATGAATGAAAATATAATTTATGGTTACCTGATAAATTCATTTCTTTCATGTGAATGAGAGTTCACGAGACCCACCCAATAATTTTTGGGTTCTTTTTTTTTCTTGAGCACATCTTTTTTCCCTTCTCTTTTTTTTTGCTCTTATTGCTATTTCCTACCTCATTGTGCTTGGCTATACATTAGATTAAGGCACTTGTGAGGTGGGAGGGGTTTTATAGAGCTCTTGGGGTTTGGGAATCTTTGCCCCCTCTTAGTGGTAGGGAAATGTAATTACCAGGAGTTATGGAATGTGGACTCTCACCACCATGAAAGAAATTAATTTATTCGGTAAGCATAAATTATGTTTTTAATATAATTTACATGTGTTTTGTTATGCATATATTCTAGCCTTTACAGTTTACGTCAGGTCTCCAAGTGAGCTCATTTTTTTCAGCACTATTATGTGTTGTGCTCAAGCAAAAATCGTAACTCACCACTTGTAATATAAGTGATAATCACGCACCTTGCGCTACCTATTGAAAGTATAGGAAGCGCTAAAAATGTTTGGCCACATTAACATTCTCTGTTAAATCTTTTTTACCTTTCAATTTTAATACCAGAATATTCTTAATGCTCGGTCATTATATGGCACACACTGCACTATTGATTGCACTACTCCTGTAATACAGGCCATAATATGGCAACAATATTGTTCCACATAAGATTATTGGCTGGGGTAAAATTCCCCATTACCTAATAATAATTTTATGCACGCTACCCAACCTGCACAAAGAACCGAAGCCGAGCAGAGTTAACGTACGAGTGGGAGTGATAAATAGCGCTCATATTCTAGCCCAGAGTGTATAACTGTATCATATTTTGCAGGACAATCTCAGGTCTTTGTTAGGGTTGCCACGTCAGCCATGTTTTTCTGGACACTTATGAGTTACACATGATGCGGCGTGTACCGAGGGGAACATGCATTGCAACTCTGGACAGCCCACAAATAGTGATCCTGGACAGCACTGATCATGTTCCTCCCTGAACACCCTGCAACATGTGTAACTCATAACTGTCCAGGAAATCATGGTCAAGGTGGCAACCCTAGTCTGTGTCTGTGCAGTGCTGTTGTATTTTGTCATAAATGCTTATGAGGTTCCTAAAGTTCTGCAAAGGCAGCAACATGGTCACAATTCATCGAGCATCGCTTTACCTATATTTTTCATAATTAATGGTGCAACCTCTTTAATTCTATAGCTGTATGAGATACCCAATACATAATATCTTCACATAAAACGTCAACTGCTTGCAATGAAGAAACAATCATTACAAACTCAACACATTGTTAACATGCTGGCCAAATGGTTTATGTGAATGTTTGTTTTAGTAAACTATTAACATGTCAGTTTTGTTCTGGTAAACTAGTCCTTCTAGTTAAAAGAAAGGTCTCATGGGCTGGTCCTGCATATCCCAGGGTGTTCTCAAGGGGGTATCAGCCATGAGCAGTGACATATTGGTAACGTTTAGATCTAATGACATTCCAGCCACCAAATTGGCGTTGATGATCTTGCAGCACAGTGTTTGTGATTGTATAATCAAAGAAGTGGAAAACAGCACACCTGAATCTTCTCTTGTGGGGCACGGAGCAACAGACTTGCCAAGTACATGATTAAGAGCCATGTTGGCTTGAAACGTTGTATGCTTGGACCCAGGATAAGACAATAAAGGTCTTTTAACTAAGATGGTGGCTGGAGTTTTTTGAAGTTTGTGATTGTATACCCTGCCCCCAGCAGCTGCTCTAGTGAAACACATGGTTGTGTGCCATTTGGAAATGATGCCACCTTTGAGCACACAGAGAACCCACGTGCCTCATTCCTGTAGCTGGCACTGGAAAAGGCTTTACTCCTCTGTACTCTTGGGAGGAGCAGACTCATACATTTCTGGGTCTCGGAAGGTATTTAACTTTGTGCAGCAGCAAACAACTGTCAGGGTATCTGTGAGTGTCATTAAATTATATATATATATATATATATATATATATATATTATATATACTCGTTAGTTTTCTAATCTGGGAGCTAGGCTATACAGCCAATCAAAGATCTAATATGTCCTGATGAAGGCTCGGATAGGTGCCAAAACGTTGACAATTCTGTGTTGATGAATGAATAAAGTCTTTTTATTTGAATTTACAAATCCTGAGAGTGCCCTTCTTGACACAGATCTACATATCTACATTTTTAGGATTGCACCCCGGTCTACTACACACCAGCTTGGTTGGAGTGCTGGGCCACTGGCTAGTTATTATAATATATATATATATATATATATATATATATATATATATATATATATATATATATATATATATATATATATATATATATATATTAATATATATATTAATATATATATATATATATATATATATATATATATATGATAAGACAAAATAATTCATTTATATATGAAGCTATATTTTATCAGATATTACTGTAAGATTACAACTCTTACAGATTGCTGAATACACATCTCAAAGCTCAATGCAGACAAGATGTTTCAAAGCTACAAAGAGATCATTTGTTCCCTAACTAGAAAGTAGAAGCTTCAAAAGATTCCTTACCTCATTACTAAATGAGATTAGATATTTTCAAACAAGATAAACATGATACCTAGATACGGATGCTACCTGGGGTGAGAGGGATGCTGAGTCTGTACTTTAGTAGAGATACTGTATGCTCAGAAACCCAGGATATTGCAAATGAACAGATCCATGTGACAATCAGCATGATGATACAGTAGGTCCTCTTTGAAGTCACAATACACATCTTGTCTGGAAACAAAGAAAGACACTTGCAAGCATGTGGAAATGCTGTGACTTAAAATTCATATGAAATTACTTATGTTTAAGCTTAAAGGGACATAAAACCCCAAAATGTTCTTTCATGATTCAGATAGAGAATACAATTTTAAACAACTTTCCAATGTACTTCTATTATTTAATTTGCTTTCTTCTCTTGTTATCCTTTGCGGAAATGTTTTTCTAGGCAAGCTCAGGAGCAGCAAAGAACCTAGGCTCTATCTGCTGATTGGTGGCTGAATATATATACCGATTGTCATTGGCTCACTCATGTCTTCAGTTAGATACCAGTAGTGCATTGTTGTTACTTCAGCAAATAATACCAAGAGTATGAAACACATTAGATAATAGAAGTAAATTAGACCTAGATTTGGAGTTTGGCGTTAGCCGTGAAAACCAGCGTTAGAGGCTCCTAACGCTGGTTCTAGGCTACCGCCGGTATTTGGAGTCACTCAAAATAGGGTCTGACGCTCACTTTTCATCCGCGACTTTTCCATACCGCAGATCCCCTTACGTAAATTGCGTATCCTATCTTTTCAATGGGATCTTTCTAACTCCGGTATTTAGAGTCGTTTCTGAAGTGAGCGTTAGACATCTAACGACAAAACTCCAGCCGCAGGAAAAAAGTCAGTAGTTAAGAGCTTTCTGGGCTAACGCCGGTTTCTAAAGCTCTTAACTACTGTACTCTAAAGTACACTAACACCCATAAACTACCTATGTACCCCTAAACCGAGGTCCCCCCACATCGCCGACACTCGAATAAATTTTTTTAACCCCTAATCTGCCGACCGCCACCTACGTTATCCTTATGTACCCCTAATCTGCTGCCCCTAACACCGCCGACCCCTGTATTATATTTATTAACCCCTAATCTGCCCCCCACACCGTCGCAGCCAGCTACCTACAATAATTAACCCCTAATCTGCCGACCGCAAAGCGCCGCCACCTACGTTATCCTTATGTACCCCTAATCTGCTGCCCCTAACACCGCCGACCCCTATATTATATTTATTAACCCCTAATCTGCCCCCCACAACGTCGCCTCCACCTGCCTACACTTATTAACCCCTAATCTGCCGAGCGGAGCTCACCGCTATTCTAATAAATGTATTAACCCTTAAAGCTAAGTCTAACCCTAACACTAACACCCCCCAAGTTAAATATAATTTACATCTAACGAAATTAATTAACTCTTATTAAATAAATTATTCCTATTTAAAGATAAATACTTACCTGTAAAATAAATCCTAATATAGCTACAATATAAATTATAATTATATTATAGCTATTTTAGGATTTATATTTATTTTACAGGTAACTTTGTATTTATTTTAACCAGGTACAATAGCTATTAAATAGTTAATAACTATTTAATAGCTAAAATAGTTAAAATAATTACAAATTTACCTGTAAAATAAATCCTAACCTAAGTTACAATTAAACCTAACACTACACTATCAATATATTAATTAAATAAACTACCTACAATTACCTACAATTACCTACAATTAACCTAACACTACACTATCAATAAATTAAGTAAATACAATTCCTACAAATAAATACAATTAAATAAACTAGCTAAAGTACAAAAAATAAAAAAGAACTAAGTTACAAAAAATAAAAAAATATTTACAAACATAAGAAAAATATTACAACAATTTTAAACTAATTACACCTACTCTAAGCCCCCTAATAAAACAACAAAGCCCCCCAAAATAAAAAATGCCCTACCCTATTCTAAATTACTAAATTTAAAAGCTCTTTTACCTTACCAGCCCTGAACAGGGCCCTTTGCGGGGCATGCCCCAAGAAGTTCAGCTCTTTTGCCTGTAAAAAAAAACATACAATACCCCCCCAACATTACAACCCACCACCCACATACCCCTAATCTAACCCAAACCCCCCTTAAATAAACCTAACACTAAGCCCCTGTAAGATCATCCTACCTTGTCTTCACCTCACCAGATATCACCGATCCGTCCTGGCTCCAAAATCTTCATCCAACCCAAGCGGGGGTTGGCGATCCATCATCCGGTGGCTGAAGAGGTCCAGAAGAGGCTCCAAAGTCTTCATCCTATCCGGGAAGAAGAGGCGATCCGGACCGGCAACCATCTTGATCCAAGCGGCATCTTCTATCTTCATCCGATGACGACCGGCTCCATCCTGAAGACCTCCACCGCGGACCCATCTTCTTCCGGCGACGTCCAACTGAAGAATGACGGTTCCTTTAAGGGACGTCATCCAAGATGGCGTCCCTCGAATTCCGATTGGCTGATAGGATTCTATCAGCCAATCGGAATTAAGGTAGGAATATTCTGATTGGCTGATGGAATCAGCCAATCAGAATCAAGTTCAATCCGATTGGCTGATCCAATCAGCCAATCAGATTGAGCTCGCATTCTATTGGCTTATCGGAACAGTGTTAGGTTTAATTGATCGGAACAGCCAATAGAATGCGAGCTCAATCTGATTGGCTGATTGGATCAGCCAATCGGATTGAACTTGATTCTGATTGGCTGATTCCATCAGCCAATCAGAATATTCCTACCTTAATTCAGATTGGCTGATAGAATCCTATCAGCCAATCGGAATTCGAGGGACGCCATCTTGGATGACGTCCCTTAAAGGAACCGTCATTCTTCAGTTGGACGTCGCCGGAAGAAGATGGGTCCGCGGTGGAGGTCTTCAGGATGGAGCCGGTCGTCATCGGATGAAGATAGAAGATGCCGCTTGGATCAAGATGGTTGCCGGTCCGGATCGCCTCTTCTTCCCGGATAGGATGAAGACTTTGGAGCCTCTTCTGGACCTCTTCAGCCACCGGATGATGGATCGCCAACCCCCGCTTGGGTTGGATGAAGATTTTGGAGCCAGGACGGATCGGTGATACCTGGTGAGGTGAAGACAAGGTAGGATGATCTTCAGGGGCTTAGTGTTAGGTTTATTTAAGGGGGGTTTGGGTTAGATTAGGGGTATGTGGGTGGTGGGTTGTAATGTGGGGGGGGGGGTATTGTATGTTTTTTTTTACAGGCAAAAGAGCCGAACTTCTTGGGGCATGCCCCGCAAAGGGCCCTGTTCAGGGCTGGTAAGGTAAAAGAGCTTTTAAATTTAGTAATTTAGAATAGGGTAGGGCATTTTTTATTTTGGGGGGCTTTGTTGTGTTATTAGGGGGCTTAGAGTAGGTGTAATTAGTTTAAAATTGTTGTAATATTTTTCTTATGTTTGTAGATATTTTTTTATTTTTTGTAACTTAGTTCTTTTTTATTTTTTGTACTTTAGTTAGTTTATTTCATTGTAATTATTTGTAGATATTGTATTTAATTAATGTATTGATAGTGTAGTGTTAGGTTTAATTGTAGGTAATTGTAGATATTGTATTTAATTAATTTAATGATAGTATAGTGTTAGGTTTAATTGTAACTTAGGTTAGGATTTATTTTACAGGTAATTTTGTAATTATTTTAACTAGGTAACTATTAAATAGTTATTAACTATTTAATAGCTATTGTACCTGGTTAAAATAATTACAAAGTTGCCTGTAAAATAAATATTAATCCTAAAATAGCTACAATGTAATTATAATTTATATTGTAGCTATATTAGGATTTATTTTACAGGTAAATATTTATCTTTAAATAGGAATAATTTATTTAATAAGAGTTAATTAATTTCGTTAGATTAAAATTATATTTAATTTAGGGGGGTGTTAGTGTTAGGGTTAGACTTAGCTTTAGGGGTTAATACATTTATTAGAATAGCGGTGAGCTCCGGTCGGCAGATTAGGGGTTAATAATTGAAGTTAGGTGTCGGCGATGTTAGGGAGGGCAGATTAGGGGTTAATACTATTTATTATAGGGTTAGTGAGGCGGATTAGGGGTTAATAACTTTATTATAGTAGCGCTCAGGTCCGGTCGGCAGATTAGGGGTTAATAAGTGTAGGCAGGTGGAGGCGACGTTGTGGGGGGCAGATTAGGGGTTAATAAATATAATATAGGGGTCGGCGATGTTAGGGCAGCAGATTAGGGGTACATAGGGATAATGTAAGTAGCGGCGGTTTACGGAGCGGCAGATTAGGGGTTAATAATAATATACAGGGGTCAGCGATAGCGGGGGCGGCAGATTAGGGGTTAATAAGTGTAAGGTTAGGGGTGTTTAGACTCGGGGTACATGTTAGAGTGTTAAGTGCAGACGTAGGAAGGGTTACCGCATAGCAAACAATGGGGCTGCGTTAGGAGCTGAACGCGGCTTTTTTTCAGGTGTTAGCTTTTTTTTCAGCTCAAACAGCCCCATTGTTTCCTATGGGAGAATCATGCACGAGCACGTTTTTGAGGCTGGCCGCGTCCGTAAGCAACTCTGGTATCGAGAGTTGAAGCTGCGTTAAAAATGCTCTACGCTCCTTTTTTGGAGCCTAACGCAGCCTTTATGTGGACTCTCAATACCAGAGTTATTTTTATGGTGCGGCCAGAAAAAAGCCGGCGTTAGTTTTTCGGGTCGTTACCGACAAAACTCCAAATCTAGCCGTTAGAAAGTTGTTTAAAATTTTATTCTCTATCTGAATCATGAAAGAAAATGTTTGGGTTTTATGTCCATTTAAGTCATTTAGTAAAATATGTAGATTATGGTGAATGTACCAATATGTATATGTATTTGCTGTTTTGAATAATTAGCTGCATTGGTCAATTTAAAATGTGTTCCAAAACCTCAGAATAATAACACTGCTTCTTTTATTTCAGGCATCTTATAAACCAGTGAGATTCAAAATATGAATGAATACAGATGAAATAAGTTATCCTATTAATATGTCATAGATAGGGGTCCATATTTTAAACATTGTTGAGACATGTGCCATAATAAAATGGAATATATATAGTCAATAATAATAATGGTCCTATATATATATATATATATATATATATATATATATATATATATATATATATATATATATATACATATATACCATGATTAAATTGCTACAGAATTCTATTGCAGGTATGTATGATATTTAGAGATATACTCAAAATTATAGCAATATAACAGCAAAATATGAAATGAAATATTGTTAGGGTTCCTGAAAGATTGACTGATGTCATACTGAAATTATTGGTTTATACTACTAGTCCACTCATAAAAATTTGACCTTTTAAGTACATCTTTTGGAATATTATGAGTAGAAAATTATAGTGAGACACGCAAGAGGATGTGTATGTTAAATATGTCTATATAATTAATTACTATAGAATTAATCAGTATGCCATGTGTGGTCTTGAATGATACATATTCAGTATTATTAAATAATCCCATATAGATTGAACGTATTGTTTATTGATAATGGAAAATATAAGTGTATATAATGAAAACATATAAGAGAATATGTATATGTAATATTTACTAAATGTTCAACCACTGCCATCTGCATTACCAAAGGGCCAATAAGGGACAAGTTCTGATTAAGGGCGTAAACAAATCCTGTTGGAATGATTAGAAGTGAAGGAGTGGTTTATCACTGATAAAAGCTGCTACACTAGCTGTGAGAGGGGATGGATACAGACTCAAACAAATTCATAAAGACAATGAGGCCTATTAAATGTCTGTCCGTCATGATCCGATCAGCGGATCATGTCCGACAGACATCGCTGAATGCGGAGAGCAATACACTCTACGCATTCAGCATTACACCAGCAGCGCTTGTGAAATGCTGGTGCAACGCCGCCCCCTGCAGATTCGCGGCCAATCGGCAGAAAGCAGGGGGGTGTCAATCAACCCGATCATATTCGATCGGGTTGAATTGCGGCGATGTCTGTCCGCCTCTTCAGAGCAGGCGAACAGGTTATGGAAGGCTGCACACACTCACACTCTGTCCGCCTCTTCAGAGCAGGCAGACAGGTTATGGAAGGTTATGGAAGGCTCGCCAGAAACACTGGGCTTCAAGCTCCTTACAGAGCTTGATAGATAGGCCCCAAAATCTCTTTGAGACTTTTTGGCTGCAGACTTACTTGGCTGGCACACACCCACTGGGCTAAAACAGAGATACACATGTTACGCTAGTTTCTCTGACTCCATTTTGTTGGGACCCTTTCTTAGGATAAGCAAGATAACTTTGAGACCTGTACCCTTGCAAATAGTGGAATATCCCTTCACGTATGACTAACAAGAAGCCACAGGATATGGAATTTTCATACTGGTTCGCTGGTGATGTATATGGTTATTTTATATTTTAATAGTTTTTGACAAAGGTATTCTATACCTAAATGGTTGCTGTCATTTGTAAGTGTAAATTATAAGTACAGGTAGGGGTTCCATAGTCCTGTGTAGTTTAGAAATAATTATATTGGTGCTAAATGATTGTATTGCTGGAAAAGATTTTGTATTTTTTTGTATTTATAAGTCAGTCTCATTTATTGTGAAATCTCTCAGAAATTGCATATAAAATGGTTATTGTGTTAATAATATACAATTTCTCTGGTTTGTTATAAATTCAGTATTGTAACTTAGTGACTCATATAGTAGCAGTAAATTAGAGTTGCCAGCTAAATATAGATTGCTCTGGTATACTCATCTGTGATATTTTAATAGGAGACTCACTTGGAGCTAAGGTTAATTTTAAGAGATATATATTTTATGGTCTGCTTTGTATACAAAATGTTAACAGCATAAACGTGTCTAATTGATTCATAATCTAGTTTTTACATAAATATATTCAATGTGTCTATAAAGGTAACTGATCAGAACTAAGGATTAAATATTAAATTTTAGTTAGAATTATTGTTGTGTAAATATACCCACATCGTTTGGAGGTTACTGCTGAAATATACCGGTAATAAATTATAATGTAACCTAGGATATATATAACATAACTGGAGTACACAGCTGAGACAATATTTATGGTGATATTCTATTAATAAAATAACTAACATCAACTTACTAATCATTGTTTTTTTGCAGTTTGTTTAAAAGCAAGATTATACTTTTATTTTGATTAGACAATGGGGCCGATTTATTAAAGTGCGAACGGACATAATACGATGTAGCGTATCATGTCTGCCGCACATCGATAAATGCCAACAGCATACGCCCCCTGCACATTTGCAGTCAATCGGCTGCTAGCAGGGGGTGTCAATCAGCCCGATCATATAGGATCGGCCGGATTGAAGACAGCAGCCTCAGAGGCAGCAGATCAGTTATGGAACAGCGGTCTTTAGACCGCTGCTTCATAACTGCTGTTTCCGGCGAGCATGAAGGCTCATGCGGAAACAGGGGCATCAAGATAATTCGCCCCAATGTCTAAATTTGTACAACATGCTGTTAGATATGCATTATATATACTGTGTGTGTATATATATATATATATATATATATAATTGTCCATATGGGACTGCACTCTGTTATCCTCTTTCAGAGCTATGGTCTATAGGTATCAATAGCATCAGAATTTCAGCCCCCACTTTGTAAGGTGCATATATATATATATATATATATATATATATAATGCAATTAAAACACTCACTGGGCTTCAGTCAACTGTGAAGAATGGTATTTTAATAAAGTGATGTTTCGGGGTAAAAGAACCCTTCTTCTGACCTATATATATATATATATATATATATATATATATATATATATATATACATATATATATATATATATATATATATATATATATATATATATATATATATATATATATATATATGTGTGTGTGCAAAATGTCCCTTTAATTAAACACATTCCAGAAATATAATGTGTGAACAAAACGCAAAAGAGTCTGTCTTTATAATTTTTAGATATCTGATGCAAAGATGACATCAGCATAAAGCAAACAATACTCATTTTTCAACAGGTGTGACACACACCACAGGACAGTCGCACCTTTTTAATACATAAATGGTTTTGCAGCTAAGGAACGACACCAGCACAATGCAAATCTCCAGGAAGAGTTAATGATTTAGCTTCATGATCATCAGTGGTTGCCAAAATGCAACGGAAGCAGTGAAACCAGATAACTCACCACACCAGAATATCAAACCAATTTCTCGTGTGTAAGACATTACAGCTACTGTGTTTGTTGTACTGAGATTAATACACAGGGACAGCTAATACCATATTAACCTCACAATGGAAAATGTTTTATTGTACTGTGAGACATTGTAAAAGACCAAGACATTCCCCGAGCAAGATGTAGAAATGTGTATGCTTGTCTGACCTGATCTCTTCTACCCTCAGATAAATGGCAAGTCCTTCTCTTATCTCATGATGCACGTCACAGCCGTCTGCCCAAGAAAACTCAATAGCTGAGTGATATAGGTGTATTCTCTTTTCTTTATTGCATCATAAGTTCATATAATACACAGCACCACTCCCAATATATATATACATTCAGTATATATCCAACATATGTGTGTATATATATATATACCAAAGTTCAATAAGGCATTCTTCGGTACTTGAAACCATCAATTATTTATTAGGTGACGTTTCGGGGTTGTGCCCCTTACTCAGACCACAAAAACAGAATAGGTGTTCTGTTTTTTTGTGTGGTCTGAGGAGGGGGCACAACCCGAAACGTCACCTTATAAATAATTGATGGTTTCAAGTACCGGAGCATGCCTTATTGAACTATGGATTATATACTGCTGTTTAAGTGCACCCTGGAAGCTGCCAAACTGAGGTTGGGAGTGCTGGTCTGTATTGCTTTGTTTAAATAAATGTGTGTGTATATAATATATATATATATATATATATATATATATATATACACACATAAAACAAGTAGAATCTTAAGAATAAACCTAAGAAGCTCAGGGTCTAATAGCGCTCCAGATAAGGGTAATATAATAAAGATCCTATACAAGCCTAATAGGTAGTGTATCCTATGAATGCAACTGGCTGCTGCTATACCAAAGGCGAATAGAGAATCCCCAATTCTCCCTTCTATATGAAAAAGACTTTTCTAAAAACAAGGAAATACACGATAAGCGCTGCCTAGCATAAATATAAACACAAAGAAATTAATAAGCAATACAACGTAATATACAATAAATACAATAAGCTCATCAACAGATAGGATAAATACAATGCATATATATAAAAATAAAATTGTTAAAAATTTATAAAATTACAATGCATCAAATAAACACATAGATAAAAGGATAAAAAGAGCAAATAAACAAATTCATTAAAATCTAGTATAATATCTTCTCAGACAAATACCTCCTAAGGGTGTCCACTTACTTAAATGACCCTCAATCATTATGAGGTAAGTAAAGACATCAACGCCAATATCTCCCACTGTCTTAAAACGATAGCCACTTCACAGTGAGAACGGATCCTTCCTGGCTCTTGGAATCCCAAAGGTGGAGGGAGAAATTTTCAAACCCATTTATCAGGAGGATGGCAAAACCGTATGCAAGCTTTGTATGTGTTCAAATAAAAGGCAAAAAGACCACTGGTAGTGTATTACCTTTTATTAAATAAAACAGCACACCAACAGATGAAACCTACTCACATAAAAGACCTCAATAATATGAGGTATCCGTACAGCGTGATTATAAATAGTGGCATAACCATAAGACAGCAGTGAAATAAAAAGTTCAAATGCAGATAAAGTTCTAACGCGTTTCAAAGGCCTGTATGACTTTCGTCTGCCTTCTTCATCAGAGGTACAACGCTGCTACGGAACCTTCGTGTCTTTTACTGGCACCTGGCGTAATTACATCATAGGGGGTGGACTTCCACTTTCTAAAACATTGAATGCGAGAAAGCAAGTTAAAAAATACATATCGTCATTGAGACATTGCCTACAAGATACAAACAATAAATAGAACTCTTGACATATTCATCCATTTAAAAAATGATTAGACATTCATAGTTAAAGATACCAGAAAACATATATAAAAGAACATACAAATCCTATTCACATTTTAAAAACAAACATGTATGCAAATGAACATTGTATTGACTAATACATGATACCATGAAATCAGCATTGTGACTATATATAGAATTTATATGGATAGTAGAATAATTCATAAAAAATTCACGCAATATTTCCCAATAAGAAAATTAATATTTATATTAATATATACGTTCCTACATATGTAAATACAAAAAATTTGATATACAAATTAGTTAAATTTTTTTAAAAATATTTTACTTTAAAAATGCCCACTTAGATATAAAATAAATTCATACATAATTACTTTCCCGAAATAGTTAGTACTCCAATTGATACCAGCCAGCAAAGCAGGGAAAATTAAAGCTTCATCAAAAACCCATTTAAAGGAAAGAAACTATGTCAATATCCTTATTGAGACCATATGGGACCATACTATTAAACAAATGGATCCAATATGTCTCTCTTTGTCTAAGGAGACGTTCTCTATCCCCACCTCTTTCAATAACCTTAACATGTTCTAGGATAGTGCCCCTTAAGCACATAGGATTTTGATTGTGAACAATCCTATAGTGCTCAGATAGACTGTGAGATTTAAGTCCATCCTTAATATTGGTGATATGTTCATACATCCTTTTTTTAAAGGGGCGGGTCGTACGACCTATGTATGGAAGGTCACAGCTACATTGAATTAAATACACTACATGGTCAGTCTTGCAATTACATAGTGATTGAATAACACACTGTTTGCCATTGGATGTAGAGATAACTTGTTTTGTAAACTTGTTACTATTATAAGCATGTTCACAGGCACAACAATTAAGTCTATTACATTTATAGACTCCCTTAGCCCCACTCCCATTTAGCCAAGTTTTCTTAGAAGGTACTTTCTTCAACTGACTAGGTGCAAGAATGTTTTTAAGATTTTTATTCTTTCTAAAAATAAAACCTGGCTTTTTACCTAATACTTCTTTCAGGATTAGATCTTTTTGTAAAATATGCCAATGTTTCTGAATAATATGTTTTACACCCACTGACCCTTCTTTATATGTTGAAATGAAGTTCATATATTTCATTTTCTCATCAAATGTGTTATTTTTGTATTTATTATTACTTTTATTGTTGTAAATATTTTTTGCCTTCTTGTAAGCTATTTCTATGTTTCTTTCACCATAGCCTTTTTCTAGAAATTTATTTTTTAGACATATGGCTTCCTTCTTAAAATCCTCCATTCGTGAGCAGTTCCTTTTTATTCTTAGGAACTGCGCATATGGGATATTCTTGATCCAACTAGGATGATGGTTACAAGTGGCGTGTATGAAGCTATTGCTTTCCGTCTCTTTTTTATGAAGTTTGCTTTCTATTTTACCTCCTTCGTGAAAGAGATCCAAGTCAAGAAATTCTATCTCTGTCTTATTATATTTTTCTGTAAATTTCAAATTGGCATCATTAATTTTAATAAATTCCAAAAAGTCTTTGAGATCCTTCTCCCCCCCTTTCCAAATAAAAATAATATCATCTATGAAGCGAGTCCAGGCCACTATATATTCCTTGAAAGGGTTGTTCTCCCAGATACATTTTTCTTCCCACAAACCCATATACAGGTTAGCATAGCTAGGGGCAAACTTAGTCCCCATAGCTGTACCGCTAACCTGTATATAGTACTCCTCTTCAAAAAGGAAATAATTTTGTTCCAAAATAAATCTGATGGAATCCAAAATGAATATCTGATTGTTCTTCGGTAGGTTAGTAAGTTTCTTTAACCAATATTGTATAGCTTGTATACCCAGATCATGCGGGATATTGGTATACAAAGCTGTGACATCCGCTGTCACCCATATATAATCCTCTTCCCATTTAATGGGGGTTAGTTTATTAATAGTTACAGATGTATCTCTAATATAGGATTTCATCAGAGGAACTAATGATTGAAGAAAATGGTCAACATACTCTAATAAGGGAGATGTCAAAGAATTAATACCCACCACAATAGGTCTACCGGGGGGATTTATTTCACTCTTATGTATTTTGGGGAGGTGGTAGAACACTGCTACCACTGGATTATCATTCTTTAAAAATTTAAATTCATCTTCACTTAATACTCCATTAAATTTTGCGGTATCCAAAAGATCCACATACATTTTTACAAAAATAGTTGTAGGGTCAATTGGAAGTTTTCTATAAGTTGTTACATCATTTAGAAGTCTTTTCGCTTCACTTACATAATCGCACCTATTTTGAATAACGACTCCTCATCCTTTATCCGCCTCCCTAATAATAATATCTGTATCTTCTCTTAGTTTGTTGATCTCAATTTTTTCTTTCTTATTAATATTATCCTTTTTTATTTTATAGTTTTTGCAATAATCATATAGATCTTGCGTGACTAAACTTTCAAATACGGGGATACAATTCCCCTTTGAGTGTATCGGGTAAAAGGAAGATACAGGACACAAACTCATATTTTTATTGATATTTAACACATTCTCCTGTTGTTCCTCTATAGCAGGCAAGTAATTCCCTACCGAGCCTTCTAGGTCTTCTAAGAGAACTAGTGTTTCCATGTCATCTTTTGTGAGTACATTAATATCAGTACCTCGTGTTAATTTCTGTTGCACTTTTTCAAAGTGTCTACTTAATGTTAGTTTATGAATACATTTATGGAGATCAATGAATAAAGTCCATTTTTCAGAATTCCCATTACATTTTAACTAAAAGTTTTATTTGAAAGATTAAGGGCTCTATTTATCAAGGTCTGGCGGACCTGATCCGACACTGCGGATCAGGTCCGCCAGACCTCGCTGAATACGGCGAGCAATACGCTCACCGTATTCAGCATTGCACCAGCAGCTCACAAGAGCCCCGATGTCTGTCCGCCTGCTCAGAGCAGGCGGACAGGTTATGGAGATTTTTTTCCAATCTCAGACCTTTGGGTATAATGTGATATTTTACATATTTGTACAATCATACCAATTTAACAGTTGTTTCCTATTCAATTTATCTAGTTTCTCAAAGAGATGTTTAGGATTAGTAATCCCCAAATTATCGATTAAAGCTTGTGACTCAGTGTTAATAGAAAGCTTTTTTACCTTATTATTTGTTATTTGTTTGAGTGGGTATTTCCTGATATTTCTGCACCCAGGCAGCTGACACTGGTGGGCTGAGCTGTTGAAAGGAGCCTATATATATATATTTCTAAAAACATCCTAGGTCTGTTGTAAAGAGAATCACATAATAATAATTTAGCGCTGCAGAATCTGTTGGCGGTCTACAAAAAAACGATAATAATAATAATAATAATAATTTGTTTGGTTAACTCCAAAAAAACTGCTAATGGCTACCTGTAAAAATCCCAATATTTATAGGCAAAGCAATCAGTAGAAATTCAGAAGTAAAGGGGTTAAAACTGCAAATAAACTGTAAATATAATTCCTGTTACATAGATGACATTTAATAAGGAGGAACTAGTGTGGTCATAAAGGCACTGTGTGTGAACAGGGAAATGTGATCCTAAAAATATCATTATACTTCTGGTCGTATTAATTAACCAAGAACCTATAAACCCCCCTTTCCAATGTGTGAAATTCTTATCCAATATCCACTGACCTGCCAGTAAGTGTCTAACAGCTGTCATGTGAAAATAATAGCAGGTAACTAGATGTATCCTTGTTTAAGGTGAAAGGGAAGTAAAAATCAGACTTTCTTGATTGTGACAGTGTGTATGAATTTAAAACATTTACAGTTTACTTTTATTATCACGTCAGAGAGAGAGAGAGAGAGAGTTGCAGAATGTTATACAGCCATTACTGGCAATGAAAGGGTTAATAAGTGGCAACTTTTTTAGTGGGTCTGGTCTCAGTAGTTCATTGGAGGGAAAACAAAGTGTAATATCGCCATCTTGTGGTAAAGTTTGATATTGTTTTAAAGCAAAAGTAAAGTCAAAATTAAAGATTCATGATTCAGATAAAGCAGCAGTTTTAAGGCACTTTAAGATTCCCTTCTATTATTAAATTTACTTTGTTCTTTTTGTATCCTTCATTTAAAAGCACAAATACATATGCTCAGCATAGGTAATTCACTATATGGAGTTAACTACTGCTTGATGGCTACATGCATATGTCTCTTGTGATTGGCTCACCAGATGTCTGTGCTAGCTCCCAGTGTGCACTGCTGCTCTGGAGCTGACTGTAACAATTTGTTTAACCCATTTGCAGGAGTTATCTGCAACAATGCAATAATAAAATATTACTATAGTAGAGCATTTTTCTTTTTTTTGCACTTTTGTGTTCCTCTAAACTGTCAATGTCCATTTAAACTTTCATGCTATAGACAGAGCCTATTTGCAGGAGTTAAACACATAGCATTGAAGGGTCACTAGTGTTAAAATAATATTCTCTAATTACTTTGTGCATGTAATGTTAGCTCTATAATGGCCCTTTAATCCAATCTGTAAACTGCGCCACCGACCCTTCCCCCTCCCACTTCTATTAAATATATATATATATTAATTTGTGTTTTCTGCCCTTAACAGTGTGTGCCTTACTTAACTGGGAACCAGAGGGAGCACGTTTGTTCTAATCTCCTACCGGTCCCAGTCATTTGGACAGCGTAGTGTTAATGATTAGCTGCTTGCCATAGCAGGGGGGGAGGGAGCTGGGGGGCTAGTCTTCTAACATTTCCAGGGCCGGTGTCTTCAAATAAACCGACTACCATAGGAATTTGTATACTACGTCACTTCCGGTGAGGTATAATCAGCTGGTGGAGGTTTGTGGCGCTCACTGCGCATGCGCTAGTGGCCCAAACTCCTTACAACAGCTGATGTGAAATACAAGGAATTATGTGGCACACGCACATTACTGGTTACAAAATCACAATGAACAAGCGGTCTGTCATTGGATTTTGTAACCAGAAAGGGTACTAAATACAGTCAACGAACTTGCACATACTTTATCTTTTGCTAAATCTGTATTACAAAATTATTTGCTGAGGTCTAGATTTTTTTGATTAAATGGCAGAAGGATTCAATATATTTTCCTATGTTAGTCAATACAATGTGGCATACTCTTAAAAGGCAATCAAAAAAATCTAGACCTCAGCAAATAATTTTGTAATACAGATTTAGCAAAAGATAAAGTATGTGCAAGTACGTTGACTGTATTTAGTACCCTTTCTGGTTACAAAATCCAATGACAGACCGCTTGTTCATTGTGATTTTGTAACCAGTAACATGCGCGTGCCACATAATTCCTTGTATTTCACATCAGCTGTTGTAAGGAGTTTGGGCCTCTAGCGCATGCGCAGTGAGCGCCACAAACCTCCACCAGCTGATTATACCTCACCGGAAGTGACCGGAAGTGACGAGGTATACACATTCCTACGCGGTAGTCGGCTTACTTTAGAACACCGGTCTGGTTTCCCAGTACGGCCCTGAACTGCAGGAGACTTACAGATGCCAGTGTGTTATTCTTATACTGCTATTGTGTTGTAAAGAACAGGAGACACACAGTTTCTTATTCTTATCCTTCTATTGTGTTATAAAGTGCAAGAGACACACACACCGAGATTACGAGTTTTGCGTTAGAGGCTGTGCGGTGCTAACGAGCAGTTTCCCCTCACCGCTCACTTAAATGCAGCTCTGCTATTATGAGTTTTCAGAAACCCGTCGTTAAAAGACAAGAAGTGAGCGTTGAGCAAAATTCAGCGGTGAGCTGGTGTAACGTGCTTGTGCACGATTTCCCCATAGGAATCAACGGGGAGAGCCGGCTGAAAAAAAGTCTAACACCTGCCAAAAAGCAGCGTTAAACTCAGTAACGCAGCCCCATTGATTCCTATGGGGAAATAAAATTTATGTCTACACCTAACACCCTAACATGAACCCAGAGTCTAAACACCCCTAATCTTACACCTAATCTGCCTCCCCCGACATTGCCGACACCTGCATTATATTATTAACCCCTAATCTGCCGCTCCGGACACCGCTGCCACCTACATTATACTTATTAACCACTAATCTGCCGCCCCCAATGTCGCCGCCACCTACCTACATTTATTAACCCCTAATCTGCCGCTCCCAACGTCGCCGCCACTATATTAAAGTTATTAACCCCTAAACCTAAGTCTAACCCTAAACCTAACACCCACTAACTTAAATATAATTTAAATAAGTCTAAATAAAATTACTATCATTAACTAAATTATTCCTATTTAAAACTAAATACTTACCTGTAAAATAAGCCCTAAGCTAGCTACAATATAACTAATAGTTACATTGTATCTAGCTTAGGGTTTATTTTTATTTTTCAGGCAAGTTTGTATTTATTTTAACTAGGTAGAATAGTTATTAAATAGTTATTAACTATTCAATAACTACCTAGCTAAAATAAATACAAAAGTACCTGTAAAATAAAACCTAACCTAAGTTACACTAACACCTAACACTACACTATAATTAAATAAATTAACTACAGAACTAAATTAAATACAATTACCTAAATTAAGTTAGCTAAAGAACAAAAAAAATAAACACTAAATTACAGAAAATAATAAACAAATTACAGAAATTTAAACTAATTACACCTAATCTATCCCTATAAAAATAAAAAAAGCCTCCCCCAAAATAAAAAAAAAAACCTATCCTAAACTACCAATAGCCCTTAATAGAGCCTCTTGCAGGGCATTGCCCCAAAGTAATCAGCTCTTTTACCTCTAAAACAAAATACAAACAACCCCCCCAACAGTAAAACCCACCACCCACACAACCAACCCCCCAAATAAAATACTATCTAAAAAAACCTAAGCTCCCCATTGCCTTGAAAAGGGCATTTGGATGGGCATTGCCCTTAAAAGGGCAGTTAGCTCTTTTGCCGCCCAAACCCTAATCTAAAAAATACCCTAATTGGAACAGCCAATAGAATGCAAGCTCAATCCTATTTGCTGATTGGATCAGCCAATAGGATTGAAGCTCAATCCTATTGGCTGATTGCATCAGCCAATATGATTTTTTCACCTTTAATTCCGATTGGCTGATAGAATTCTATCAGCCAATCGGAATTCAAGGGACACCATATTGGAACCTTCATTCGGGAAGAAGACTTCGATTGAAGAGGATGCTCCGCGCCGGATGTCTTGAAGATGGAGCTTCGCGCCGGATGGATGAAGATAGAAGATGCCGTCTGGATGAAGAGTTCTGCCCGTCTGGAGGACCACTTCTGCCAGCTTGGATGAAGACTTCCCCCAGCTTTGTTGAGAACTTCTTGCTGCTTGAATGAAGACTTCTCCCGGCTTCGTTGAGGATGGATGCCCGGTCTGCAAAACTGTAAGTGGATCTTCGGGGGTTAGTGTTAGGCTTTTTTAAGGGTTTATTGGGTGGGTTTTATGTTTAGCTTAGGGTTTGGGCAATTGAAAAAGAGTTAAATGCCCTTTTAAGGGCAATGCCCATACAAATGCCCTTTTCAGGGCAATGGGGAGCTTAGGTTTTTTTAGTTAGGGTTTTATTTGGGGGGTTGGTTGTGTGGGTGGTGAGTTTTACTGTTGGGGGATGTTTGTATTTTTTTTACAGGTAAAAGAGTTGATTTCTTTGGGGGAATGCCCCGCAAAAGGCCCTTTTAAGGGCTATTGGTAGTTTAGTTTAGGCTAAAGTTTTTTGTTTTTTTTTATTTGGGGGGGGGGGCTTTTTTATTTTGATAGGGCTATTAGATTATGTGTAATTAGTTTAAATATCTGATAATTTCTTTTTTTATTTTGTGTAATTTAGTGTTGTTTTTTTGTAATTTAGGTAATTTTATTTAATTTAGGTAATTTATTTAATTGTAGTGTAAGGTTAGGTGTTAGTGTAACTCAGGTTAGGTTTTATTTTACATGTAAATTTGTTTTTATTTTAGCTAGGTAGTTAGTAAATAGTTAATAACTATTTAGTAACTATTCTACCTAGGTAAAATAAATACAAACTTGTCTGTAAAATAAAAATAAACCCTAAGATAGATACAATGTAACTATTAGTTATATTGTAGCTAGCTTAGGGTTTATTTTACTAAGTATTTAGTTTTAAATAGGAATTATTTAGGTAATAATAGTAAGTTTTATTTAGATTTATATTAATTATATTTAAGTTAGGGGGTGTTAGGGTTAGACTTAGGTTTAGGGTTTAATAACTTTAGTATAGTGGCGGCAACGTTGGGGGTGGCAGATTAGGGGTTAATAACTGTAATGTAGGTTGCAGCGATGTTAGGGAGAGCAGATCAGGGGTTAATAATATTTAACTAGTGTTTGCGATGCAGGAGTGTGGCGGTTTAGGGGTGAATATGTTTATTATAGTGGCGGCGATGTCCAGAGCGGAAGATTAGAGGTTAATAATATTATTTTAGTGTTTGCGATGCGGGAGGGCCTCAGTTTAGGGGTTAGTAGGTAGTTTATGGGTGTTAGTTTACTTTTTAACACTTTAGTTATGAGTTTTATGCTACAGCTTTGTAGCATAAAACTAATAACTACTGACTTTAGATTGTGTTACAAATCTTGCTGGATAGGCTGTACCTCTCACTTTTTGGCCTCCCAGAAAAAGCTTGTAATATGGGCGCTATGGAAGTCCCTTTGAAAAAAGACTTTACGCAAATTGTGTAAGTTAATTTGCGTTACGGCCAAAAAAGTGTGCGGTGCCCCTAAACCTGCAAGACTCGTAATACCAGCGGTAGTGAAAAATCAGCGTTATGAGCCTTAATGTTGCTTTTTCACCCATACCGCAAAACTCGTAATCTAGCCGACAGTTTGTTATTCCTATCCTGCTATTGTGTTATAAAGTGCAGGAGACATACAGTGTGTTATTCTTCTCCTGCTATTGTGTTAAAAAGTGCAGGAGACACAAAGTTTTTATTCTTATCCTGCTATTGTGTTATAAATTGCAGGAGACACAGTTTGTTATTTGATTTTATTGTCTGGGGACATCTGTTCAGGGCTCTAGCTAATTTTGGTTTTAATGGAAATTTTGTCTAATTTATTCACAAACTATATTTAAACCTATATCTTTTTTGCTGAATAATGGAATCCTTTCTTCTAAGATAACACTGCAGCGAGGCACGAGACAAGGTTGTCCCTTATCACCTCTTCTTTCTAATGTTGCATTGGAGCCTCTGGCAGTCCGATTAAGAGACATCTTAATAGGGATCCCACTTAGTACTCAACAATTAAAAACACTTCTTTATGCAGACGATCTACTGTTGTTTCTGGAAAATATCCATCAATCTATTCCATTAATTTGGCAATGTATTGAAGAATTCAGTTCATTTTCAGGGTGTAAGGTTAATCTAGAGAAAAGTGAATTAATGTGTGTAGGTAAATGCACTGTCCTTCCTGCTAAGATTCCATTTAATGTGGTAGAGGCTATTAAATATCTAGGTTTAGAATTGCATGCAAACCCCAAACATTGGTATTTATGAAACTATCTGCCTCTTTTTCAAAAGATAGAAACAGATATTCAACTTTGAGCCGCCTTCCCGCTATCTATGATGGCTAGGGTTAACCTAATTATAACAATTATTTTTCCACGTCTTCTATATCTTCTTCAAAATGTACCATTATTTATATTAAATAACGATCTGAGTAAGCTTTATGGCTATTTTTCCAAGTTTATCTGGAAGGATAAAAAACCTTGAATGGCTCTTGCTAGATTAATGCAAAATCTGGGAGCCGGCGGATTAGCTCTTCCAGATGTTAGGCTATATAATCTGGCGGTTTTGGTAAAACTTGCCCTACATTGGGTTGCTGAAACTAATATAGACATTTTGTATCTTTCCATCAGCGTTAAAGGCTTCATTGTACCCTTTGATACTTACCCTCAAATGTTGTTTGCCTTATTTCATTTAAGAATATTGTTTTAGCTTGGCACAGGCTTTGCTCGTGTCTGGGCATTGATTTTGCTTTTCCAGAATTTCTGTCTATAACTAGTAATCCACAATTTTCTTCAGGTATTAATCAAAAAGCATTCAAATCTTGGGCTGAAAAAGGTTTAAGCTTAGTGAAGCAACTATTGGATGAAAACTATCAAATGCGTTCTGCTGAATCACTTTTTCATCACTATGAGATACCAAGGTCGAATTTGTTCGCATATTTTTAAATACGACATTACATATCTTCACAGAAGTGTTTTTTTCTGCCTTCAGTGGCATGGTCTGATATCAAGCTCTGCATACAAAAATGTATTGCTGGCGACGCTTCAATCTCAATAATGTATGATATTATATTGACAAAGCAAAGTTTACTATACTTGGATAAGACTTGTAATTTCTGGTTACCAGCTATTTCCACAATTGATCATGAAAAAATTAAACAAAGCTTTAATAATCTTATTAAGTGTAAAATTTTTATGAGCTGGAAAGAATCGCATATGAAACTTATTAACAATTTTATCTATCTCCATTTAAAATATCTAAATTCTATCCTGCAAAGCCGCGTGGTTGCACGCGTTGTGGCAATGTCAAGGCTGATTTATTTCATATGACACACAGTTGTCATCCCTTTGTTCTGATGTAAAGTATATATATATATATATATATATATATATATATATATATATATATATATATAGTATCCACTGGGGTTTAGCAATCACGATATCCCAATCTGGACTGGGGTGCTCAGCAAACTCTTAACAGCTTCCACAAAAAGGAGGCACTCTCCGGATTTAAATGCAAACCTTTTCTTTAATCCATAGGTAAATGTGATGTTTTGGGGTCCCCCTCCGTCCTCAGACCTTACAAAACAAAATGGCTTCTTCAGGGAAAGTCAGTATTTAGTGTGACCTCACTTGGCACTAAGCACATCTTGAACTTTTTTTCAGAGACTGTCCTGAAGTTTTCTGAAGTAATTTTCTTGTATATTATACCAGGCTTCTTTCAGCACTTTTTCAGAGTTCTTCTTTAGATTTAGTTTGTCTTTTATTTATGATCCCATAATCATTCAGGTCTGGACGCTGTGGAGGCCAGTCCATGACTGTCAGGGTTTTATCAGCTGTTTTTCTCTCCAAATAGGATTTAACTGCATTAGCAGTGTTCTTGGGATCATTATCATGCTGAAAAATAAAACTGTTTCCAATCAGGTGATTTCCAGAAGAAATGGTATGATGAATTAAAACCTGTCTGTACTTTTCAGCATTCAGCATTCAGCACTCCACTGGCAGAAAGGCAGCCCCAAACCAGGACAGACCCTCCACCATGTTTCACTGAAGGCCACAAGCCATCATTCTTCCATCTCTCTCCAACTCTTCTTCTCTCAAACTTGGATTCGTCACTCCATGAGTCCATAATACTCTTTTCCACTGATCTTCATTCCAATCTTTGTGAACTTTAGCATATCTTAGTCTTTTCACCCTGTTCCCCTACCGAGAAAAGTGGTTTCTTGGCTGCTACCCTTCCACAAAGACCATTATTGATCAAGCTTCTTTGGACTGTAGAGGGGTCAACTTGGCATCCTGATGAATCTGCCAGATGCTGAGCCAGGTCCTTGTTGACTTCTTCTGGTCTCTCAAAGAAGACATTTTGATAAACTTCTCATCAGAATTTGAAAGTTTTCTTGGCCTTACAGACCTTTTTTTGTCCTTGACCTCTCATGATTCTTCAGATTTCTTTAAAACAGCTTAAATAACACATCTTTAGTACCCAGTTTTTTTTTGCTGATTTCCCTTTGAGAGAGGCCTTGCTGCAAAAGTATAATTTTATGTCTGTCAAATTCTGTGATCTTTGGCATTTTAAATGGAATGATATTGAAAGTTGGTTTTATTAGCAAGCTTCCAATTAATTAAACTCATTCCACGTGTGTATATAATGCTCAAGCATGTCTTGCACAAACCTGGTGTAAAGGACCTTTTTCACAGCAGTTATTTTGACATGAAATAGTAGGACAAATACAGGCGTTAGCAATGATATTTAGACGCCCATTTATCAAGCTCCGTATGGAGCTTGAAGGGCCGTGTTTCTGGCTAGTCTTCAGGATCGCCAGAAACACAAGTTATGAAGCAGCGGTCTAAAGACCGCTGCTCCATAACCCTGTCTGCCTGCTCTGATGAGGCAGACAGGAATCGCTGCAATTCAACCCGATCGAATACGATCGGGATGATTGACACCCCCCTGCTGGCGGCTGATTGGCCGCGAGTCAGCAGGGGGCGGCATTGCACCAGCAGCTCTTGTGAGCTGCTGGTGCAATGCTGAATACGGAGAGCGTATTGCTCGCCGCATTTAGCGAGGTCTTGCGGACCTGATCCGCACTGTCGGCTCAGGTCCGCAAGGTCTTTTCATAAATAGGCCTCTTAGGGTTCAATTACATTTATTTTTACTAGAGTCAGGTTCCTGCTATTGCTCAAGTGTAGCAGGAGGTCACACTAAATACTTGCCACTTAAACCTATAGAAGCAGTTTTAGGATTTTTTTTAATGTTTTTTATGGGGTTTTTAATAATGCACACAGATATCCTGTATTTTCTGGTTGTAATCTAATAAAGAGACTGAAAATAATTATATGTGGTCATTATACTATTGCTAAAATAACAAATTTAATGGTGGCCTAAGACTTTTGCACAGTATTTTATATATAAAATTTTATTTACAAATTAGTTTGTTAGCTACATGTGTAATTCACACAAAAGGGCTAAGCATGTTAAAGGGACATGAAACACAATTTTTTTTCTTTCTTGATTCAGATAGAACATGTTGCTTTAAACAACGTTCCAATTTACTTCTAGTATCTAATTTGTTTTGTTCTCTTTTTAATAGCATACCTAGGTAATCTCAGAAGCAGCAATCCACTACTGGGAGCTAGCTGGTGATTGGCGGCTGCACATATATGCCACTTGTCATTGGCTCACCATATGTGTTCAGCTAGCTCCCAGTAGGGCTGCTCCTTCCACGAGGGCTAGCAATAGATTGAAGCAAATTTGATAATAGAAGTAAATTGGAAAGTTTTTTTTTAAATTGTAAAATTGTATTTTCTATTTGAATCATGAAATAAAAAAAATGTGGGTTTCCTGTTCCTGTGCAGGAACACTAGAGCTCCAAGCAGTGTGCAGACAATGAGCCAATCAGAGACAGTGATACTCATGTAGCAGCTTATTACTGGCTTTGTCCCACTCATGAGCCACAATATTAAAGGGACATGGTATTCAATAATAAAATGTTCCAATTATTCAGATTTGTATTATTACCTCAATGAACCATAATAGATATGATAGTGATTGGCTGCTAGGTGCATATTGCCACTTCTGATTGTTTCACAGTCCTATTACATTGGGGCTCCGTGTATTTAACTATGAACTTACCCCTTAGCTACTAGGGAGCATTGGTGTAATAATGACATCTTGTAATGAATCAGGTCATGTGATTGTTGCAGTGACAAAACATCATAATAATCATGCACTAGTAGTTTTGGGATGTGTATGTAGTGAGTCACATATGTACGTATGCGCAGACAATACGCCTTTCTAATGAAGGGCCTGTATATTTCTGTTGTGTGTCTCTATGTAACTGTACATTGCAACAGCATAAGCTCGTGTGAAACTGACCCTTGTGTAGTGTCTGCTTTATCAGAACTTTACAAATAAATAATAATAATCTGTAAGTGAACATATTTGTAGACCCCATTTGCTAACAGGACAAATCACCATGAGTATCACAGCACAACACTCAGAACACAGATTTGCTCACTGCATGGTACAAATGTCTGGTGACTCAGAGTGTTATTGAAGATGGTTAACACTCTATTAAATGAAACGTGTACGTCACTGACCTCTACAGGTCTCATGTTTCTTTATGTGTGTCACTCACCCACCCACTGTTGGTTGTTACAAGGATACAAGTAATGGGCTGCGCACTCGCTTATCTCTGAGGTGTGTACATGTGACTGCGCATACCTATAGCAGGCTTCTGTTATCTTCAGTGTGACTCAGAAAATCTTCATTATTTCCACTAAAATAGGGAAAGAAAATAATTTGTTTAACCCTCTCGCTGTGTACAATGTGTTGCAGCCAAGGCAATAAAGACACAATATAAGGAATATTTACTGAAGCTCAGATGAAGATTTTAACATCTTTATCATTTTAGTCTGTTTTTTGAAGTTTTAATTTGCTTTGAAATAATTTAAGCACCCTTCTTACTGTAAGCCAGATCAGATTAGGTGCATCAGTTCATCGGATTCATCCTATATACCTGCCCTGACCTCAGTCAGTTTAGATATATTTAATGTGATCTGTATTTAGGTACGCACTACATAAAGAAAATGCCCTAATATTCTTGTCCTGAATCCTGACTTATCGGTGGAAAATACCTGTTTTTGTACTGAATATATTTCTACAAAACACAATTAAATTATTCTTTTTATATGTAGAAATGTGTATTTATGAATAAATAGAACATATTGGGGCATATTTAACAATGTGCGAGAAGACATGATACAAAGTAGCATATCCTGTTCGCTACACATCGCTGCCCATTGATAAATATCGACAGCATTCGCTGTCGGCATTTATCATTGCACCAGCAGTTCTTGTGAACTGCTGGTGCAATGCCGCCCCATTCAGATTTGCGGCCAATCGGCTGCTAGCAGGGGGTGTCAATCAACCCGATCAAATTCAGAGAAGGCGGACAAGTTATGGAGCAGCGGTCTTTAGCGGTCTTGCCCCATTATGTTATGTGAAGAACATTGGAATGGGAAATATTAATATTTTAATTTCTGATTAGTGCATAAATAGGTTAGCGGGTGATCGGTTTGGGCGCAAGTAGGTTTTTTTACCACTTTTTTTTGCTCCATTAACTTCTACGGGGGAAATTGTTAATGTGGTCACAATGTTCTAACTTTGGCTTTTTGCACGCATCGGGTTAGTGCGAGAGCGAAAACTTTTTACTTTCAACTTGTAATACAAGCGCTACCCGACATGTGCAAAAAGTTTACTTTTAGCAGAGTTAGTGTGCAAGCGGGAGCAATAAATACCGCTCCACTTGTAATCTGTTCCAAGTAATTTGTAAATCTATATCCTATATAAAGCATAAGCACCCACTTGAAGCTTTTTATGCCAATGAACCACCACACTCTCCACTAACGGTATGTGCCACTGATATTGTGCCTTTTATTGTATGTCTCACCCAGGAAAACATTCTGCAGATGCTCATGGGGTATAAAAGAAGATTCTGCTGTCTGATTGCGCACAGAACAAGGCGTGATAATCCTTTGGAGCAAGTGGTGTCTAT
This sequence comes from Bombina bombina, assembly GCF_027579735.1. Taxonomy (NCBI): domain Eukaryota; kingdom Metazoa; phylum Chordata; class Amphibia; order Anura; family Bombinatoridae; genus Bombina; species Bombina bombina. The sequence goes on from NC_069509.1 coordinate 185,558,336, forward strand.
TTATCAGATGGATGGCACTTGTTGTATTGCACAATGATACACTGAGAACACCACAGCAATTAGTACTCAGCCCATTTACCAGAGAGCACTGAGCAGTAACCATATATACTCATAGTTCTGAGAGATCAACTGAGATACATGCTTGTTATATAGAGATGCACAGATACTGCGCAAATGCATCCCTGGGTGCAAAATATAGCCACCTTCTAAATGCCCAGATATTACCCCAGGGAGGACCTGTGATTCCCTCTATTTGATGCAACTATATACACCCTCAACTTGTCATGTAGGTGAGAGTCTAATGGAGTATGGAGCCCACCTGTGATCTGTCTATAAACTGATATATCACATAAGGAGATCCTTGTTTCTCAGCTAAATTCTACTGAAATGTGTCTGCTGCTATTACCTCTAACTCTCCTATATTGCCTTCATTTTCTTCTGCATGAAAATTCATCAGCTGAACAAATACCCAAGACAGTATTATCTGCTACTGATACTCATCTTCTACTGCAATACAGTGTGACAACTGGACTTACAACTCAGCAACCGAATCAGCCAATAGGATTGAGCTTGCATTCTATTGGCTTTTTGGAACAGCCAATAGAATGTGAGCTCAATCCTATTGGCTGATTGGATCAGCCAATAGGAGTGAAGCTCAATCCTATTGGCTGATTGCATCAGCCAATAGGATTTTTTCACCTTTAATTCCGATTGGCTGATAGAATTCTATCAGTCAATTGAAATTCAAGGGTTGCCATCTTTGATGATGTCATTTAAAGGAACCTTCATTCAGGAAGAAGACTTCGATTGAAGACGATGCTCCACGCCGGATGTCTTGATGGAGCCGCTCCGCGCCGGATGGATGAAGATAGAAGATGCCGTCTGGATGAAGACTTCTGCCCGTCTGGCCAGCTTTAATGAAGACTTCTCCCGGCTTCTTTGACGACTTCTTGCCGCTTGGATGAAGACTTCTCCCGGCTTCGTTGAGGATGGATGTCCGGTCTTCAAAACTGTAAGTGGATCTTCGGGAGGTAGTGTTAGGCTTTTTTAAGGGTTTATTGGGTGGGTTTTATTTTTAGGTTAGGAGTTTGGGCAGTTGAAAAAGAGCTAAATGCCCTTTTAAGGGCAATGCCCATCCAAATGCCCTTTTCAGGGCAATGGGGAGCTTAGGTTTTTTTAGTTAGGTTTTTATTTGGGGGGTTGGTTGTGTGGGTTGTGGGTTTTACTGTTGGGGGGTTGTTTGTATTTTTTTTACAGGTAAAAGAGCTGATATTTTTGGAGTAATGCCCCGCAAAAGGCCCTTTTAAGGGCTATTGGTAGTTTAGTTTAGGCTAGGGTTTTTTTTTATTTTGGGGGTCTTTTTCATTTTGATGGGGCTATTAGATTAGGTGTAATTAGTTTAAATATCTTATAATTTATTTTTTTATTTTCTGTAATTTAGTGTTTGTTTTTGTAATTTAGGTAATTGTATTTAATTAATGTAATTTACTTAATTGTAGTGTAAGGTTAGGTGTTAGTGTAAGACAGGTTAGGTTTTATTTTACAGGTACTTTTGTATTTATTTTAACTATGTACAATAGTTATTAAATAGTTATTAACTATTTAATAACTACCTAGATAAAATAAATACAAAGTACCTGTAAAATAAAACCTAACCTAAGTTACAATAACACCTAACACTACACTACAATTAAATACAATTAAATAAATTAACAACAATTAAATAAATTACATACATTGAATTTTTATTGTTTTAAAAGATAGATTATCCCTTTATTACCCATTCCCCAGTTTTGCATAACCAACACAGTTATATTAATATACTTTTAACCTCTGTGATTATCTTGTATCTAAACCTCTGCAAACTGCCCCTTTATTTCAGTTCTTTTGACAGACTTGCAGTCTAGCCAATCAGTGCCTGCTCCCAGATAACTTCACGTGCACAAGCACAGTGTTATCTGTATGAAATACGTGAACTAACACCCTCTAGTGGTGAAAAACTGTTAAAATGCATTCTGAAAAGAGGTGGCCTTCAAGGTCTAAGAAATTAGCATATGAACCTCCTAGGTTAAGCTTTCAAGTAAGAATACCAAGAGTACAAAGCAAAGTTGGTGATAAAAGTAAATTGGAAAATTGTTTAAAGGGACACTGAACCCAAAATGTTTCTTTCATGATTCAGATAGAGCATGCAATTTTAAGCAACTTTCTAATTTACTCCTATTATCAATGTTTCTTCGTTCTCTTGCTATCTTTATATAAAAAAGAAGGCATCTAAGCTTTTTTCATGATTCAGCACTCTGGATAGCAGTTTTTGATTGGGGGATGAATTTATCCACCAATCAGCAAGGACAACCTAGGTTGTTCACCAAAAATGGGCCGGCATCTAAACTTACATTCTTGCATTTCAAATAAAGATACCAAGAGAATAAGGAACATTTGATAATAGGAGTAAATTACAAAGTTGCTTAAAATGTCATGCTCTATCTGAATCACAAAAGAAAAACTTTGGGTACAGTGTCCCTTTAAAATTACATGCTCTATCTGAATCATGAAAGTTTATTTTGGCCTAGACTGTCCCTTTAATTATTTGTTTTGCTTCTGAATATAACAAAAATTATATTTGCTCTCAAAAGCAAAACAAGACAATTATTTATTATGTGATCAGTAAACAGCAGATGCTGAATACATTTTAACCTTTTAAAGCCGTTATGCCGTTCCATTCCGTCATAATTAGACTGGGCTTTAAAGCCGTTATGACGGAATGGAACGTCATAACTAACGGCTGTCCTGAAGCCTTCTGTGCTTCAGGGATTTAATCGCGGTCTGGAGGGCGTTCCTAGGATTGTAGGGACGCCCCCCAGATGCGATCCAATAATTGAAATCTCGCGATCGTATGCACGATCGCGTAGTTTCAATTTGTCTACATCGGAACAGTTGTTCCGATGTAGGCACTTTAACCCTGTCACGAAAGGGTTAATGCATTTTCTTTTGGAATGCTATTTCATTTACTGACCACTAGATGGCAAAATGTTTAGCTATTTTACTACTAAATCATTGCAAGCACTGTTGCAATATAATGTCACATGTAAAACACTTGCAATGTGCTTTAGTCCACTCTGACAGCCAAAGGGTTAACATTAATCTTGTGATTTAAGAAATGGAAACTATGTCATTTAAACAACAGTTAAGATGTAATCTGTCAAATTGCAATGTTGTGATTGGGAACTTTAAAGGGATATTAAACCCCAAAAAAATATTTTGTGATTCAGACATTGCATTCAGTTTGGAAAAAAAAAAGTTTCTAATTTGCTTCTATTAACAAATCTGCTTAATTCTCAAGTTATTCTTAGCTAAAGAGATACCTAGGTAGCATCTGGAGACTACATGGGTGGAAATAGTGCGGCCATATAGTGCTCTTGCAGATGTATAACAGTCTTGTAAAACTGCTGCCCTCTAGTGCTCTTGCAGATGTATAACATTCTTGTAAAACTGCTGCCATCTAGTGCTCTTGCAGATGTATAACAGTCTTGTAAAACTGCTGCCCTCTAGTGCTCTTGCAGATGTATAACATTCTTGTAAAACTGCTGCCCTCTAGTGCTCTTGCAGATGTATAACATTCTTGTAAAACTGCTGCCCTCTAGTGCTCTTGCAGATGTATAACATTCTTGTAAAACTGCTGCCCTCTAGTGCTCTTGCAGATGTATAACAGTCTTGTAAAACTGCTGCCCTCTAGTGCTCTTGCAGATGTATAACAGTCTTGTAAAACTGCTGCCATCTAGTGCTCTTGCAGATGTATAACAGTCTTGTAAAACTGCTGCCCTCTAGTGCTCTTGCAGATGTATAACAGTCTTGTAAAACTGCTGCCATCTAGTGTTCCAGAAATGAACATGTTCCTGAGTTTACTTCCTTGATTTTCAATAAAAGATACCAAGAGAATTGAAAAAAATTTGATAATGAATTAAATTAGAAAGTTGTTTAAAAATGTATGTTCTATCTGAAACATAAAAGAAACATTTTCGGGGAGGGCGGAGCCTGCAGGCATCTAAGATGGCTGCGAGTCACTAGAGCTCCTTACGCAGAAATAAGGCAATCTAAGGCAAAATAGGTTATATTTCTGCAAACTAGCATAAAAACTGTGAACCGGAATGCTAAAGTCCCCAAGGGTTACCTGGCAGATCCTGAAACGGCAATCTCGACTACAGCTCGCACAAAGCTTGAAGCAATATTGTGGGGCCTACGCAGACGCGCCAAACTTAAGCACACGCCTGAGACAGTACGGCAAAGCCGTATATACTTTTAACTCCCTGCAACGTCGGAGATATGAAGATCGGGTAATAAGCCCCGCCTGGGACATATATGACAGACCCAAGAGGAGGTCGCACTACAACATTGGCAGTCAAATGTGAGTAACAAATAAAAGACACTGAGATGCCACAGCGCTAATCTTGTAAAGGCATAAATGGTAATGCCCCTGATATAAACATCACCCCACAGTATTTACACAGCAATAAAAAAGGTGCGCTCAGCAACTTTTAAATATATAAGCCTGAGTGGTTCATTCACACTATTACCGGACAAACAGCGTGCAGATGAGCAGTGTTTGCACTCTCTTATTCAAAGGGGTCTGAAGTGGACTTTAGCTTAATGGCAAGGTCGTAGCTTGCAAGTTTATTTAAAGGAGCAATATAGAAATACAAGCTTCAATCAAACCTAGGGGATAAAAGGCAGATAATATTCCTTATTCCGCACATAGTGACACATAGTAGTACTATAGCGCAAGATGGCGTTACGCAAACCTCCAAAAACTGATAAACAATTAAAAAGTAACAGCACCACACAAAGTGCAGTTTCTACCTTCTTTAAAAACACAGAAAAGAAAAAATCTCCACAACACTCTCTAACAGAGGAAGAAGACATAGTTCAATATGCTAACTCCCAACCGGACTCCCCAAAAACACCACAACCTGTCACAGATAGAGATGCAGATCAACCAGCCACCCTTAAAGATATAGCTGCGTTAATTGACCAGGTGAAAAGTTGCATCAAGCAGGAATGTGCTGATCTCAAGAAAGATATTAATGACCTGGGGGCCAGAGTGGAAGCACTGGAAGGAGACCATGAAGATATGTGCACTAACATGACAGAGATTACCCACACCATGTCCCAACATGACACCCTAATTAAAGAATTGGAAAACAAGTTGGATGACCTCGAAAATAGAACGAGACGCTGTAACCTAAGATTTAGAGGCATCCCAGAAGATATCACAGGAGCAGAAATAAAAGATTTCCTACAAGGTCTATTTCACGGTATGCTGCTCTCTTCTGACCATGAAGAAGACCACAATATTCCACTAGAGAGAGCACACCGCTCCCTGAGACCGAAGCCTCAAGAAGATCAACCACCCAGGGACATCATAGTGTGCTTTCAAAGTTATCAGGACAAAGAAAGGATTTTATCTATTGCCAGACGACAATCCCACCTAATTCACCAAGGATCAAAAATTCAAATATTCCAAGATCTCTCGTTTCGAACATTACAGCAAAGGAAAACTTACAATGAGCTAACTGCACATCTACGTGGCTTAAAAATCCCTTATAGGTGGGGATTCCCGGTTTCTATCATAGTCCAGAAAGAAGGACGACGCTACGAGTGCAAAGACCCTTTGCACACACAACACTTCTGCAAACAACTGGGGATTCCCGCCCCTACACTTGGGGGACCAGAAAATATGAGACAGCATCAAGAAGAACCACACCTCCCAAAAGAACAATGGAAGAACTGGCAGTCTTCAACAAAGACACCTCCACGAAAGCGCCAAACAACCATCCCTGCTGAAATCCAAGATCACCGCTGATGAGTTAAGGTCGGGGTAAGATTTGATCTACATTGACTCACGTACGCTCCTTTTTCTATGAGTGATCATTGTCCCATTTTTACACATGATCTCTCTTGATGATTTATGGCCAACAGCCCCCACAACAGTAGAAAATTGGCTACCTTTGTACATCAACATAGAGACGCCATAAGAGAAAGTATGTTTTCTCAGCCCATTGAGCGGTAGTAAAGATTGAGCACCAGACTTTAAAAACTTGTGGCTTAAAACTTACATGGGCTTTTGAAGCTGTGGTAGATGGCTGCATTAGCTATAAAGGGGGGGGGGGCAAATTATGTGGTAAGTGTGGGTAAAGGTACAGTTAAGTTATACGGGAGATTGTATTTTGTTAGTTCTCCGATATTTTCCTCTTTGAGTATTCATGTTATTGGAGCCTTTACAAATTTGTACTGTTACTTTGTTGTTGATTGTTAAATGGAGATGTTCAACAGTTCTGGTTTATATACACCACAGGTAAGACATATGACCTAATGTACATAGATCATAGCTATCAGCCTTATTTCTGTGATTTGTTCCTCACTCTTTTTTCTTTTACTCTACTTTTCTTCTTTTTTCTCTCTTGCTCTACACACAGTAGAGTAGTTTGTTGTTACACTTAAACACAGTTCTTTGTTACAACACAAACACTCACACACACACCTTACAGACACACGCACTCACAAGTCTAAATTTACCTACAGCTCAACTCACAGCTCCTGTACGGACGCAACCAAAAATAAGAGAGAGTACACAGCTTTAACCCAAGCCCATTTACTTATCTACACTCTGTGAATGACCATGATAGCCACAGACTCTCTGGGGGAGTTTACGATAGCAACACAAAATGTTAAGGGATTTTTATCCGCAGAGAAGAGATCCATAGCATTTCATGATTTTTTCAAGAAAAAAATAGACATCATATTGACACAGGAAACCCATTTTAGAAAGCACAGAGAACCAACCATTTCCAATAGATACTACACCCAACATTTTAACAGCTCAGGTGCAGATGGTAAAAATGGAGTTTGCACCTCAGTCAGACGTGGAATACCATTTGAGGTATTAGACAGCTACCGAGATAAAGAAGGTAGGATCCTGATCCTAGTGTGCTTGCTATACAACAGACCCATCACTTTGGCCAACATATACGCACCTAATAGGCCCTCACCTCCTTTTTTCAGATTAGTAACTAGATCTCTGCTGGACATTGCAAAAGGGCCAATTCTGCTGGGGGGTGACTTGAACTTCCCTATATGCCCTCCCCTCGATACCGCTTCTGGGAAATCCTATATTCCTATTAGACATATAAAATCTAATTACATGACTCTCCAGATTCCCACACTATTTGACACTTGGAGGCTGGTCCACCCAGAAACCAAAGACTATACTTTTTTTTCACACCCCCAATGTAGTTACTCAAGAATAGATTACATCCTATGCTCTCAAAATATGCTCATGAACCTTAAACACTCCAAAATCTCACATACCTCATGGTCCGATCACAGCATGGTTCTAACATATTTTACATGGGCGTCTAAACCCAAGCCTAGAAACAATTGGAGACTTAATGACAATATATTTACTGACACCACAGTAGTGGAGACTATTGACAAACGCACAGAGGAATTTTTTCTACACAATGACCCTACAGCCACGTCTGTAGTAAATAACTGGGAAGCATTTAAGTGCACTATCAGAGGAGAAATAATCCAACATACACATAGACTCCGCAAACAAAGATCCGCAGTTTACCTCTCCCTTATAGATAAGTTAAAGCAGGCAGAAAGCGCACATAAATTAGACCCAAAATCGACCCAGAGACTAAACGAGTTGACCACGGCTAGGATAGCACTGAATACACATTTGACTCATAATTCACACCTGAGAGCTTTGACCACTAAAGCCAAATTTTTCATTGAAAGCAATAAGGCAGGGAAAATGCTAGCTAGGTTATTAAAAAAGAAAAAACTGCAGGCACACATTCGCGGAATACGAGGCAAGGATGGTACCACACAACATCAAAACAACGCTATTGTTGACAGCTTCGCCGACTACTACCGGTCTTTATATAATTTAAGCAAACAGAACACCTGTAGCAAATTAGAGTTAATACAGAACTATCTTTCTAAAATAGAGGTCCCGAAGATGACTGACACAGATAAAGAATATATAGAAACACCCATTACCTTACAAGAGGTTTTAGACACCATTAACTCACTACCAGCAGGTAAAGCACCGGGTCCAGATGGTCTCACCTCTAAATTTTATCAACTATTCAAAATCCACCTAGGAAAACAACTACTAACACTCTACCAAGACATAGATAATGGCTCACAATTCTCCCAACCGCTACTAGAAGCATCCATTACTGTGATACCAAAACCAGGAAAGGCAGATGATAAAGTTCAAAACTACCGACCAATTTCTTTAATCAATATAGACATGAAAATATATGCAAAATTGTTAGCCACAAGACTAAATAGCATACTCCCCCAGATCATTAATAACGACCAGGTAGGTTTTGTACAAGGACGGGAAGCAAAAGATAACACCACTAGAATACTCCATACACTACAAGACGTGACGGACAATAAGACACCCATGACATTCTTATCCACAGACGCCGAAAAGGCATTTGACAGAGTTGACTGGGACTTCATGTGGGCGACATTGAAGAAATTCGACTTCCCCTGTAAATTTATAAATAGAATTAAAGCCCTGTACACAACTCCCTCAGCCAAAGTAATAGCCAATGGTACTCAATCCAAAAGCTTTTTAATTAGGAACGGTACGAGACAGGGATGTCCCCTCTCTCCCCTACTATTCATTCTTACTGTAGAACTTCTAGCGACTATAGTCAGAAAACACCCTGATATCAAAGGTTTCACATACGGTCCATATACTCAGAAATGTTTACTCTTCGCTGACGACATTATATTTACATTGACGGAACCTAAGACCTCTTTACCCCCTTTACTAGAAATCTTTCGGGAATATAAACAGGTCTCAAATTTTTCAATCAATTTGGATAAGTCCATGTTGATGCCCATCAATTTGGATGAGTCAACTACTCATTATATCACCGAACACACACAATTCGATTTAGTCAAGTCGATTATCCCGGATAACCCGTCGGAGATTTATAATAAAAATTTTGCACCTTTGTATGAGGGAATGGGCCAACTACTTGGCACATGGCACAAACAGGGACATTTATCATGGATGGGGCGCATAAATGCGATTAAAATGTCAATAATACCCAAATATCTCTACCTATTTCAAACATTACCCATAGGTATCCCCCAACACTTCTTTAACACGCATCAAAAACTAATAGAGTCCTTTATCTGGGCATATGGCAAACCGAGAGTAGCGAGAAAGAATTTGTACCTTGCCAAAGAGGACGGGGGATTGAATGTCCCGATCCTTAGAAATTATTATTTAGCGACTCTCCTTGCGCGTATAGTAGCATGGTGTCACAACAGTCCATCAAAACAATGGGTCCATATGGAAGCACAACTAGCAGGCTCACTTAATATGTCTAATCTACCATGGCTACTGAAAAAACACAGGCCAAACCAAGCAGGGACTAACATATTTATCAGAACCACTCTGGAAGCTTGGAACAAAACACTTAAAGAACAAAACAACCTTTCCACACAGATCTCCCCTCTATCTCCTATATTTCAAAACCCTTACTTCTTTCCAGACAGTTTAGAGGGCTTGGTAGACTCCCCCTCTACTTGCATAAATGTTCCTATACATGCGTTAATACAAAACGGCTTGTTCAAGAGCCAACACGACCTAAAGGAGAAAATAGGACCTCCTTTTGACAAATGGTATGTATACTTGCAAACTAGACACTCAGTTATGTCGGATCTACGAAAAAATTAGCTTTTAAGACCCCTTACACCCTTTGAGAAATTGTGCACATCAGATAGCATAACGAGCTCACATGTCTCACTGATTTACGCAATACTGAACAAAAAAACGCCTAACACAAGACCGTCATATACAAAACAATGGGAACATGAGCTACAAATAGAAATTACTGATGAACAGTGGTCTCACTCTTTCACCTCCACTAAAAAATCTTCCATTTCACTTCATATAGTAGAACTAAACTATAAGATATTGTCTAGGTGGTATCTTACCCCACATAGGCTGTGCAAGATCTTCCCTTCAACGTCACCTTTATGCTGGGGACACTGCGGGGAAATAGGGACCATAACACATATTTGGTGGTCGTGTCCCAAATTGAAACCATTCTGGGACCAGGTAACTTCATATATAAGAGATAAAATAAAATTTAACATAACATTAAATCCTGCAATGGTTCTGTTGAATCAAACCCCTAACTTAGGCTGTGTATACAGAGAGAAATTATTATCCTGCATGTTAAATTGTGCGAAGCGATTGATCCCTAGAATGTGGAAAAAAGAAGAGATCCCAAATCTAACACAATGGATTTCGGAGGTCACAATGGTATTAAAGCTGGAAAAAATGCATTACAGCTATACAGGGGAAAAAAACTTCATCCTAGAAGTTATATTCCTTTGGGAGCTAGACCCCGCTAATATTGAGTAGACATTCTGGGTATTGTCAAACCAGAGGTATAGGCTGAAGTGTCAAATACAGATGTGGCCTGCTATAATAATAATGTAATGTAATGTATTGTTATTCATTGCTTTCTCTCTCTCTTCTCCTATTTTTGCATATGGGCTAATCAGATACAATTACAGGGTTGCTGTTCTGCGAGAGTTGTATTGTACTTGTGATATCAGAATTCTTGTTTTTTTTTTTTTTTTTCCCTTCTGTATAAAACAAACTGGAAAACATTCAATAAAAAACATTTATTTAAAAAAAAAAAAAAAAACATTTTCGGATTCATGTCCCTTTAAGTAGGATGGTCCATTCTCAGTTTAGCAACACTGAAACTAAATTAGAAATGACATTAAAACCCACATACAATTATATGAACCATATTTATAAACAACAATTAATTACATTCAATCCAGAGTTATTTTATCAAATGTTTAAAAGCACGGAAATTCCTATCTTAAACTGCCCCCAGCATTGACATAATTATGACACTGTTTATGACATAATCAGTGACATCACTTATGCCATCACCAATGGAATCACTAGTGACATCATCCTACAGTCAGAGGCAAAATTTTATATATATTTCTGTCTACAGTAAGTTTCTATTAAATCTCATGAGATCATAGTAAAGGAAAGTGTGACCAGAGCACTGAAGAAACCGATAAAAGTAAAAAAAAAAAAAAAAAAGTAGCTTATTCTGGTGAGTTAAAGGAGTTTTGGGGTAAAATATCTTTCTTTTTTACACAAATATATTCAAGTGATATTTTCTTGTCAGCTTTTGAAAGTTATGCTGCACCATTTTCAAGTGATTTAGCATATAAGTATTATCTCCCTTTAAGTAAATTCTGCCCCTGTGAAGTCTGCACTATAATTTTTCAGCAGGCTGTAAAGTTTTTGAGACTTGGGCCATTAGTAGCCTGGTGAACATGTGAATAGGCTCCCTCTGCTGACAGACAACGGCACTGCTGCTAGATTGATATTGTGCTGTAGAAGAAGCACTCTACTGAGCGTGTCAGGTGGTGACAGAACTGTGCAACCGCAAGACAAAAACTAATTTAATTGAAATAATAAAAGTTATAAACATCAAACTACCAAAGCACATTAGATTGTGTCAAACTCTATTAGAATTCTAGGTTTCATAAACATACATTCAGCCATGTCAGCTGTAGCACTGTCTGAAAATCCTAATTAGAAGTCAATTCATTTCCCTAAATAACTGTACTATGTTCTACATTAAATAAACAAAAATAACTTGGCCAATCAAATTTAATGTAATTTAATGACATTTTGTAGTTTTGTAGTAAATAGCAATAGCTACAAAACCACCAAATTTCAACATTATTACACTTTTGTTTCAAAATGATGCAATTTAAATTAAAAGAGAATCTTTTTAGCCTATCGAGCAGCTATAATTTGCAGGAAGGTCTGTGAGAATCTTCTCTCAGGGGGCACCTCACTGCCTTGTAAAATATCACACGTTACTTAATATTACTGTACAGGCTCTGCCTAAGAAGATGTATGCTTGATCAGTGTAGTAGCTAAATTATATCTGTCCCTAACTAGCTATTGCCGAGGACATATGCTAAGGAAAATGCAAAGGGTATGCCCCTGGACTACAAAACAGTCCAAATTTTGCAAACACAATTACAACTTTAAATTAATTTTAAACAATTATTCCATGCACAGATCTTTTTGCTACACAGTTTGTTTATACATATACTATGCATATATTTAATGTCACTTAGAATAAAAGCTGTTCATTGAATGCATACTGTATACCTGCGTATATACTGCTCATTGGCTGATGGGTCAGCTCTCTATAAATTGATTGGGTTATGCATCCAAAAGTATCACAATTAAATGTAGAAACATTTATTTAAAAACAAAGTTTTATACATTTTTTTTTAATGTTTCTTTTTAGTTGTAAAAGTTTAGCTGTTTCTTTAAACTGATCCACTTCATGACCCTCTATAAACAGTTAAATTCATGTCAGTTGTAGTCTGCACATATTTCCCAGGATGCTTCACATTCCAGTATAGGGCTCTTTGTCTATTTTCAGGCTGGAGGCATTTACAGTAATCAGGGCTACAAAAAAAATAAAAAAACACTTTTGCTGCCAAAGTTCTTTAGAATTCCACTGACTCTAACAAAAGCTGTTTAAATTACCCATCACCCTCCAATGGGACACACATTCATTGTGGGTCAGAAGTGACAAAACAGGGACTTTGTGTGAGTTAACTAAAATATGGTGGCTTGAGACTAAAATAAATTTAACTCACTAAAAAACTCACCACAACATCGCAACTGGAATATTGTGTTATTCAAACAGATTTGTAACCTCCCCTCATCACAGCAGCCGGCTGTGAGATTAACCCCATTATAATCAGACGCTTGCGCAAAGAACGAGTTCCGCTGTCAAGGATACAAAAAACCTTTGAAAAGAATTTAAACAATAAAAAAAATAAAAAAAAAACTCTTTTTAGAAAACAGTACACACAAAATAGAACTTTAAAGGGACAGTCTACTCTAGAAATGTTATTGTTTAAAAAGATAATCCCCAGGTTTGCATAACAAATACAGTTATATTAAAATATGTTTTACCTCTGTGATTACCTTGTATATAAGCCTCTGCAGACTGTCCTCTTATTTCAGCTCTTTTGACAGACTTTCATTTTAGCCAATCAGGAAACTCCATGGGCGTGAACACAATGATATCCATATGGCACACATGAACTAATGCCATCTAGCTGTGAAAAACTATCAAATTCATTCAGATAAGAGGCTGCCTTCAAGTGCTTAGAAATGATCCTAGAAATTAGCATATGAGCCTACCTAGGTTTAGGTTTCAACTAAGAATACCAAGAGAACAAAGCAAATTTGATAATAAAAGTAAATTGGAAAGTTGTTTAAATTACATGCCCTATCTAAATCATGAATTTTGAACATAAAATTGAAACTCTCTGGTTGTCAAAGGGTTAAACAGAAAGTATATATTTTTTCCTTTTACAAATAATATTTATAAGACTGGATTTGTGTTTTATGGTTGTAGAACCTGCTTTATATGTGTACCCATCACTACCGACCCCAGCCTCCGCTTATCTCACCCACCCACCTAATTTTTTTTGTCTATTCCTCTCCTCTTTCTTTTATTTTTATTTTCTAGCTTATCTTTATTCACACGTTTTCCTCCATCAAACTCGCTTTTTTTCTTTTAAGACTGCACGCTACAAACACACACAAAAAACTATCTGAAAAGGTTCATTGAAAACAGTTTTAAACACATCTGCGCTAATTTGCATGTGCAGGTGCGTCACATAAATACATATATTGTGCTAAATAGCACAATTACTCATTGCTTTCAAATACTGAAGATGCAGATGGTTAAATGCATTCAACAATAGTTTTATTCTGAACTGTTTCCAGTTTTTCAACTATTACATTTTACAGTCAACATTCCTTTAAAAAAACAAAATAAAGCATTTACAAAAAACATCTTAACAGCATTTGCTGCTTGAATATCTACATTTGCACATAAAGGATAGTTTTATATATACATGTTGTGTTTTTATTATAGTTTTATAATATTACTGATAATAGCACAGTTTTATCTCTGAGAACAGTTTTTTTATACTTTGATTTGGAGGCTGTAGAGAAGTGCACAGACACAAAAAAATTGTCCTAAATAACGAAAATATTGGGTGAGACATATACGGCTCAAGCTTCAGCGCAACTGCTGAATCCTGCATCGTCCGTAATTTCCCCTCACACATCCGGGAATCCCATAAACCCCGCCGGCAGTTTATAAAGTTGGATAAACTAGCGATGTCCAGAAATGAGTGTAAATACAAATTTCTGGAGTTGCCAGTGACTTACGGCACTTTAGAAACTGCCCGGCGCCTAAGGAAAAAAAAAAATGTAAAATCTCCCGTAAAAGTCTAACACGCCTCCCAAAAATAGACCCGACACGTAAGACCGCTATATCCGCCATCAAACCCACATCAGAACTATTAATATCCCTAATTAAACTATTCAACCCTAATCCGCCATTCACCCACATCATGATCTACCTAATACAAGTATTAACCCCGTAATCTGCCATTAACCCACATCGCAAAGTACCTATTAAAACTATTAACCCCTAATCCGCCATTAACCCACATCACAACTAACCTTATAAAACTATTAACCCCTAAACCGCCAAACATACACAACACAATAATCCTAATTAAACTATTAACCCCAAAACTGCAAAAAAAACACAACGCAAATAACAAATTAAATTACTAAACCCCTTAACCTAATACCCCCTAATCTAACACTCCCTAAATTAATCCCAATTACCTAAATTAAAAAATACTAAATTACAAACAATTAATTTTGATTTGATTGTTCAAATCAGCCAATAGGAATTCAGTAGCTCTCATCCTATTGGCTGATTTGACTTTGAAGACTCAAATCAGCCAATAGGAATGCAAGGTACCCCATATTTAAACGCGTACCTTCAATTCAATCCTCAGTGTGCGGCGGTGATCGTACGAAGAGGATCTCCACGCTCCATGGCTCCGCGGTCACCGGTCGTCAGTTCCGCCGTCGCCGGTCTTCAGTTCCATGGTCACCAGTTCTGCGCTCTGCTCCGTGCCAGCTTGTTCCTGGAAGAAGATAGAAGATATCGCCGCTTGGAAGAAGACTTCACTGCCGGACTTAAGGAACCGTGAATAGCTATCGGTGGGTTAGATTTAGGCTTTTTTTTTTTTTTTTTAGGGTTTTGGGGTTTTTTTAGATTTGGGATTTAATGGCAGTGAAAAAGAGCTGAATGCCCTTTTAAGGGCAATGCCCATACAAATGCCCCTTTAGGGGCAATGGGTAGTTTAGGATTTTTTAGTGTTAGGTTTTTTTATTTTGGGGGGTTTAGGGGGTGGGGGTTTTACTATTAAAGGGGGGACTTAGTAATTTGTAAGGTAAAAGAGCTTTTAAGGGCTATTGGTAGTTTAGCATTAGATTATGGGGTGTTTTTACTTTGGGGGGGCTTTTTTATTTTCATAGGGATTAGGTTTAATTTTCTTATTTTTGATCATTTGGTTTATTATTTTATGTAATGTTCAAATTTTGTATTTTATTTTAGATTAATTTAATCTTAGTTTTTTTTTATTTTTAAGTAATGTTAGCTTTTTTATTTTATTTGTTTGTGCTTAGTATTTTTAATTTAGGTAATTGGGGTTAATTTATGGGGTGTTAGGTTAAGGGGTTTAGTAATTTAATTAGTTATTTGTGTTGTGGGGGGTTGGTGGATTAGGGGTTAATAGATTTATTAGGTTTGTAGCAATGTGGGTTAATGGCGGATTAGGGGTTAATAGGTTAATTAAGTTTATTGCGTTTGTGGGGGTGGCGGTTTAGGGGTTATTAGTTTTAATAGGTACTTTGCGATATGGGTGGATGGTGGATTAGGGGTTAATAGTTTATTAAGGTATATTGTGTTGTGGGGGTTGGCGGATTAGGAGTTAATAGGTTAATTAGATGTTTTGCGATGTGGGGGTTGGCGGATTAGGAGTTAATAGGTTAATTAGATGTTTTGCGATGTGGGGTTTGACGGATTAGGGGTTAATATAGTTTATTAGTTATTGCGGTGGGGGTTGGTGGTTGACAGGTAGATAGATATTGCACATGCGTTAGGTGTTAGTTATTTTCAGGCGGTAGATAAATATTGCGCATGCATTAGGTGTTAGTTACTATTTTCAGGGGGTTACGGTGCTCACATACTCAGTGCAAGTCTTGCTGCGCCTGCCTATGTGTGGCGAGGTGAAAATAGAGTAAGATTTATCAATTTTTGCCGCGTAAGTCCTTGCGCTGAGTATGTGATACCGATTTGCGACTTGGTGCTGATTTGTTCTTGGATAAATATTCTGTACTGTTGCATTAGTTTTTTCCCCTCAGTCAGTTATTTGTCACAGAGTTCTTTGATCTAATTTCATAAATCTCTTATTGCAGAGAGCATGAGTCATTTGTAAAAACTGAAATCTCCTGTCTGTCCTTATTAAAGGGATAGAAAACCCCACAATTTTCTTTCATTATTCAGATAGAACAAACAATTTTAAACCACTTTCAAATTGACTTCTATTATCAAATGTGCTTTATTCTCTTGTTATCCTTTGCTAACCAAACAGCATTGCACTACTGGCAGCTAGCTGAACATATCTAGTTAACCAATCACAAGAGACAAATGTGTGCAGGCACCAATCAGCAGCTAGCTCCCACTAGTGCATGATATGTGCATATTCTTTTTCCGCAAGGGATACCAAGAGATCAAAGCACATTTGAAAATGGAAGTGAGTTTAAAAGGGTCTTAAAATGACCGGCTCTATCTGAATCATGCACGTTTAATTTTGACTTTCCTATCCCTTTAAGCTAAAATGTTCTCAGCAAGCTGTGGAGGTGTGTCTGTCTTCACCAATAGAAATGTGAGACTTATTCTCATCAGGCAGCGAGCATTAGATAATGTAAATGCTGTTCTTTCAATAATAGAGTATAGAAAGATCCTATTCAAATCTGTTATAATTTGCAATTCATCTCAGGTGGTTTTTATTTTTATTTTCGAAGAAATTCCAATCCCTTTGGTGCTGTTGTTCTACTGAATGATATGTCTGTGATATAACCAAAACGTGTGGTTTTCTTACGATAGAATTGCTTAAGCACATTAAAAATAATAGCTACAAAATAGGCTTTTCTCTTTTTTTACACAACTAAATATGACAATGAATTCAGTCTGCACAGTGATTGTCTAATGTATTTGCGCTCAGGTTGTAACCGTTGGTATCAGTTTATTTACTGTGCACAATTAACAGTTTCAAATACAGCACAATTCAAAATCAACTGCATTGTCAAATCCACTTGAAATCTGTTTTAAATCAGTTTGAAACTTGTTATTCAAAGTCATTCAGTGTCCAAATTAACAGCACATTGTCACATTATATACTCTTTGCATGTAAGCAATTTGTTTTGAAAAACAAAAAACACTTCATATTTCATGCCTCCATCAGACATATTGTAAGCACATGTGTGCGAAATTGGTATTCAAAATCACAAGTGCTCATCTCTAAACACGTTACAAAGTATCTTTCGCTTTGCGGTTAAACTTCATTGTAATTAATAGCGCACAGACTTCTGAGACACACAGAAAAGGTAACCACGTGTGTTTTATGGAACTGATTCTTCATCTGTGCACCCTGCAATCGCATACTGAAGCATTAAAAGGGATAATACAAACTAATTTGTGGTTTAAAATCAAATATACCATCTATTGTATGGTTTTCAAACAAATATACCATCTATTGTATGGTTTTCAAACAAATATACCATCTATTGTATGGTTTTCAAACAGATATTCAATCTATTGTATGGTTTTCAACAAATATGCCATCTATTTTATGGTTTTAAAACAAATTTACAAAAAAATATACAAGCTTTTGTATGGTTTTCAAAAAATATGCAATCTATTGTATGGATTTCAAACAAATATACAAGCTTTTGTATGGTTTTCAAATAATTATACACTCTATTGCATTTTTTTCAAACAAATATACAAGCTTTTGTATAGTTTTCAGAAAAAATATGCAAGATTTGTAAGACTTTCAAACAAATATACAAGCTTTTGCATGGTTTTCCAACAAATATACAAGATTTGTATTGTTTTCAAACAAATATACAAGACTGTGTATGGTTTTAGCTTTTGCATGGTTTTCAAATGAATATAAAAGCTTTTGTTGCACTTTTGCTGCACAGGAAGATCTAGCAATATATTCATCCATGCACTCGAGTTACAGGACATGTATTTTGTTAAATTTCTTATTCAAATAGAAGAAATTAATATACATTGGTGGTTTGAAACGCGTTGATGCAAATTGTAAGCAAATACACATCGAAATAACAGCATATC
Source organism: Bombina bombina (assembly GCF_027579735.1). Lineage (NCBI taxonomy): Eukaryota > Metazoa > Chordata > Amphibia > Anura > Bombinatoridae > Bombina > Bombina bombina. The sequence continues at coordinate 185,576,746 of NC_069509.1, forward strand.
TTTTTATTTAATCTAACTGATAATGTTGCATAATTTAATAACTAACATTTTGAAAACTTCCTAAAATATAATTAATATCATTAATTAACATTCACATTCTATTTTAGCTGATTACAATTTCCACAGTTTAAATGTGTAATCTGAGCTATATTTCTAACTTTTTATTAAACCAGGAAACAATCAGGTTTATTAAGAACCAAACTGAGCACTTGCAAAATCATTAGCATAGATTTAAAATTGTCACAGATGCCCCATCCCTGAACTTTTAATGGGGGCATAAAATTGTAACTTTAATCATTGTTATTATAATGGGAAGTGGAATTTAAACTGTGTGTTGTATAATGTTATCAGTGAAGGTAGAAGCTGAACATTAATAAAACAATACGTCCAGCAAAGTTTCCCACCTCCCCTAGCTGTTTTATGTATTTATAGAGCGTCTGCAGCTAGGCACATATAGCGTTAAACTCCAAAGAAAGTAAGCACTCCTCTGATTAGAAGAAATTTTATTTTTATTTTTAGACAGGCAGCCATATAGATAGATAGATAGATAGACATATAGATAGATAGATAGATTTAAAAATAAAAATACAATTTTCTTCTGAGTGAAGAATAATGTTATTTAAAGTATTTCTTAATGCAGGTTAGGTTTCAGCAGCTGCGCTATACGACCTCCAGATGTTAGCACACCTGAGTATTTCGCTCGAGCGAAACTGTTTTACTTCCAACTTGTAATATGAGCACAAGAATAGGAGCGCTATTGATTTAACTTGCACGGTGATAGTGTTCAATACCGTGCGTATATTTGTGTGCTCCATTTGTAATCTAAGCTTCTGGTAGAATAAGTAAGCCTTTATGGTTTTCGACAACAATAAATGCATCTGGGAAAGTGTTGCGGACCGGACTATATACACATATTGTCACTGCAATAAATACCCGGTGCCCGCATGGTATTTCATAGCCCTGAGAGTCACTGTCTCCTCTAGACCCTTAAGTCTTTGAGTGATGTTTATTGATTGTTTATATTGTAAAGAGCTGCAGAATCCGTTAGAGCTCTACAAATAATTGATCATTCAATAACACTAATAACTCTAGTGACCCTGCAATTATATGTGTTTAACCACTGCAAAGATTTAAACACATAGTTAATGTGAAGGTGAATTTAATTCATCAAAATTAATGAATTCATCAAAATTGAGATTTAATTTATCAAAATTGACATTTCACTCGTTTTCTTAAAAAACGTACCTTTTAATCCTGCAGCGCTTCCTCCGCCCGTTGCAAGCCCTCTTCGCGGGTCCAAAATGACGAATCTGGCTTCCTCCAATCACAGTGTTGCATCAGGCCATGATTCCCCCAAGGGGGAAGCCGTGATTGGAGGAAGCCGGATTTGTCATTTGTGAAGTATGAAGAGGCTTCCGACGGCTGGGGGAATCGCTGGAGCTGCTGCAGGGATTAAAAGGTAAGTTTTTGAAGAAAACAAGTGAAATGTAAATTTTGATGAATTAAAGTGCCCTTATTTTTAATAGGATTATTAAAAACCGGGCACTAATTCATCAAAATTGACCTTCACTTTAAAGTAATGATGAATGGATCAGTAACAGATTCCACTCAAGACCAGCAGTGATCTGCGGCTCCTGAGCAGATACTGCTTCTGCCTAATCATCAGTGGTTGGCACACAGCTGGGTTGCCAACTACCACATTGCTGTTTGGGTCATTTGGGTCAGTGACTATGTCTTCTCTGGACCAACAATTCTCTCCAGCTTCTGAGCGAATTAGAAGAAGTCATTTTTTTCAAAGCCTTCCTAGCAGCATTCAACAAAGGATACCAATGAGACAAAGGAAATTTGGTAATTGAAGGGAATTGGAAAGTTTTAATTTTTGTGGTTGTTCTTTTTTTTTTCTTTTTAATTGTACACTCTATTTGTATCGTGAAAGATAAATTGAAGGTTTCATGTCCTTTTAATATGTGAAACCCGGTAACTTTCTTCTAAAGACATTTGCTTGTTTACATAATAAAACTGTTAGCCTGAATCAGCTGATTCTATAATATTACCTCAAAAACAACAGATTGTAAAATATTAATTCAAAATCAGCTGATTCTATAATATTACCTCAAAAACAACATATTGTAAAATATTAATTCAAAATCAGCTGATTCTATAATATTACCTCAAAAACAGCAGATTGTAAAATATTAATTCAAAATCAGCTGATTCTATAATATTACCTCAAAAACAACAGATTGTAAAATGAAATAAAATTACATTGGGGGATTCCTGGTCTATTGCAAAAACCTCATGAACAGTGTTCCCTTTAAGGCCAGTCCTCTGTGCGGCCCATCAATGAAATAGTTAATTAGGTAACCGCACCCTGCAATTAGCAAACACCGCAGACTTTAAAGGTATGGTTCTCTTGTTAACTGTTTCACTGCTGGGCCACACACAAAACTGGCCTTGGGGGGAACACTGCTCATGAAGTATATTTTTGTTAGTTATCAGTTGTAGGTCTAGCGCCAAATGCTGTTTAAAAAACTTCTTATCAAAGCCATTCATAAAAACAGAAAACAGTTTAGTTTTCATTGTAAAAAAATTTTTTTTAGTAAGTATTATTATTATTATTATTATTTTAATTAAAAATATCTGCCTGAATTTTTTAAAGATTCAGATATGTGTTAAATGCCGATTTGGCTAATTTTGTCTCCATCTTGGATCAGTACCATGTTTCGCCATAGTGCACCAGGGAGTATTATTTGGTGTAAAAAAGTATCTTTACAGAAATGACCCTGCTGTCAAATACATTCCTGTGTCAACTAGCAGTAAAATAATTGTTTTACCCTCATATAACCAAAGGGAGCAGATCCATCTGCAGGGTTTATTATCCAGGTGAAGACTCAGCTCTGAAAGAGACACAGAAAACAAAAATTAACTTTCTTGATTTCAGCATGATAAAAAAAAGTGTGCATTTGTTGAAGAGATACCTAGATAGGTAGCGTGCACATGTATGAAGCACTACATGACAGAAAATAGTGCTGCCATCTAGTGCTCTTGCTAATGTATACCATTATTTAAAACTGCTGTCATCTAGTGCTCTTGCTAATGTATAACATTATTATAAAACTGCTGCCATCTAGTGCTCTTGCTAATGTATAACATTACTATAAAACTGCTGCCATCTAGTGCTCTTTCTAATGTATAACATTGTTATAAAACTGCTGCCATCTACTGCTCTTGCTAATGTATAACATTATTATAAAACTGCTACCGTCTAGTGTTCTTGCTAATTTATAACATTGTTATAAAACTGCTGCCATCTAGTACTCTTGCTAATGTATAACATTATTATAAAACTGCTGCCATCTAGTGCTCTTGCTAATGTATAATATTGTTATAAAACTGCTGCCATCTAATGTTTTTGCTAATGTATAACATTATTATAAAACTGCTGCCATCTAGTGCTCCTGCTAATGTATAACATTATTATAAAACCGCTGCCATCTAGTGCTCTTGCTAATGTATAACATTATTATAAAACTGCTGCCATCTAGTGCTCTTGCTAATGTATAACATTGTTATAAAACTGCTGCCATCTAGTGCTCTTGCTAATGTATAACATTATTATAAAACTGGAGAAAATGACAGCGCTACACTGAATCAGGTGGGGCACCAGTAGAACTTCCCCTTTAAAAAAATAATCAAAAAGTAAAAACGGGGTGTATCTAATATCTGTTTCTCAGAAGACACACAACCACTCCCCTATAGTATAAACATATGGGACATAAATACAATCACCGACGTACACAACAGATATGTGAAAATACAACAGTCCCAAAATAAAACAGTCCCAAAACCGTAGCTGGTTTAAGTCACACAAAAAGCATATAGACTGATTGTAGCAGGATTGGTGTGTTAACTTAGCTGAACCAGATGGAGGCAAAGTTTGTTCAGTAAATGTGCATACACGGCAAATCCGACGTGGTAATATCCAGTTGGTCTGATGGAATATATGCTGAAGGATCCTTACAGGAGCAGCTGATGAATCACGGAACTCCAGCTATGTGTATCCCGTTGCAGCAAGCTGTATAAGAAATGACAAGAAGAAAACAGCGCATCCACGAATCACAGCAGCGTTTATTCAGGTAAATGACACACACAGAAAATTGCACACTTACAAGATGACAGTAATGTATGAGCGGTAATGCCCTCTGGCTAGTTGTCTTTCGCCTGTAGCAAATCTCAGCGGGAACACCTCAGACGCCGACCAGCAGCACCAAGAGACCCGCTTCCTGTCATATACGGCAGGTGCCAAAGAGAAACTCAAAAGAGCAGCAGTCCTAAACACTTTGATGGTAGGAGTTAGTTACCCTACGCGTTTCCTCTGCACACGGGCAGACTTCTTCAGGGGTATATGAAAATACAAACTAACAAACTACCTGTAGGACTGCAATTTATACACACACCTCTGACATACTTCCTCTCAGGAAGGGATTTACCTTTTTACCACATATATCCTAATACACTCGTATCTGACAGATTACTTGGATTACATGGGCACTAGTGGTTAAAAAAGGCTCACACATATATAACTACACTAAAATAGCAACATATCTAAACAAGTATTAAATGCATTTAGCTGTATAAAAATAGATATATATAGCTATATTATAATTCATAAAATCATTTGATCCATATAAAAACACCAACATAAATGCAAACAATGTATAAAGCCACAAGAATTAATCAAGATATAAAACTAGCCCTATACTAAATCTATAAAAAAAAAAAAAAAAAAACTCTATAAAAAAAACTCTATCTCTAGTAGACCTAATACTAAAATTTATAATAAGATAAGCCTAATATTTATTACCTATAAAATTGAGGATGTGGAGTATTAAATTTATTAAATACTTAAATAAATAAAATAGATGAAATTTTTTTCATATTAACCCATGAATGCCTGGAGGTCAATATCAATATTTAAACCTTTTGGTTCCAAACACTCTAAGCGATGGATCCATTTGGTTTCGCACTTTCTAAGTAGCAACAATCTCCTATTAGGACATGGTCCAGGTTTAATTTGTTCCAAAATTCTAATCTTCAAATCACTAAAATCCCTATTATGTACATAATTGAAATGGTTAGATACACTATGTTTATCATACCCTGATTTAATGTTCTCAACGTGTTCGTACCACCTTCTTTTTATACATCTTTTTGTACGACCTACATATATTTTCCCACATTTACATAACAATTGGTAAACCACATATGTGGATTTACAGTTTGTTCTACCCTCTATTATGTATTTTTTACTTTTAGCAAAGTTGTATATTTCATTACCCTTCAAGACATGATCGCACATGATACAATTTTTTCTAAAACATTTAAAAGTACCAGCTTGTGCTTGCAGCCAGTGGGAGGAGGGAATAATGTTACTTTTTAATTTTGAGGGAGCCACCATACTTTTTAAGTTCCTATTTTTCTTAAAGATAACCTGGGGATTCATTCCTATTTGATCTTTTAAAATAGGGTCACCCCTTAGTACTTCCCAGTGTTTCTTCAAAATGTTCTTAACTACTTGAGCACCCTCATTATATGTGGTGATAAATTTAACCTGACTGTGGTTATCCTGGAATCTGTTGTTATTCTTGGTACTCTTATAATCTCTGGGGAAAGTTCTACACTTTTCCTTTGCCTCTTCAATTAAATCTCTGTTATATCCTTTTACTAACAGTTTATTTTCCAGAACTTTGGCCTCGTCCATATAGTCATCCTCATATGTACAGTTCCGCCTAATGCGTCTAAACTGTCCATAAGGGATATTGTCCTTCCACCTTTTTAAGTGTCCACTGCTGGCATTTAAAAAGCCATTTCTGTCTGATGGCTTTCTAAAGTTTCTAACAGCCACTTTATTTTCTTTTATGAAAAGGGTAATATCTAAAAAATCGATAGAATCCCTGTTAGTACAACTCGTGAAAGTGAGATTATATGCATTGTTATTCATGTATTTTAAAAATTCACTTGCTTCTTCTTCCGTTCCTTTCCATATAAGTACTATATCATCTATATACCTGTAAAACTTATGTATATTATCTCTATATGGATTATTTTTCCAAATACATTTATTCTCATAATAGGCCATATAGATGTTGGCATATGATGGTGCCATTGTGGTACCCATAGCCGTACCCTGTATTTGCCTGTAGAAAGTTCCCTCAAACTGAAAATAATTATATTCTAATATAAAATAAATAGCTTCTGTCAGAAAATCTACATGGATTTCTGGGATATTCCATCCTCCACACATCTCTCTAAAGGCAACTACACCTAAATCATGGGGGATATTTGTGTAGAGGGCGGAAACATCACATGTCATCCAAATGAAGTTAGGGTCCCATTCCATACCTTCTACTTTATTTATAATATCAGCTGTATCTCTAATGTATGATTTTATTGTTTTGACCATTGGTTGAAGGTACCAGTCAATGTACACTGACAAATTACTTCCTATGGAATCTATGCCGGATATAATAGGCCTTCCGGGGGGTCTCAAGGGGTCCTTATGGATCTTCGGGATGTGATAAAAAATGGGTATTTTAGGGCAAGGATTATACACATATCCAAATTCATCACTAGATAAAATTTCCCTTTGTTTGGCCTTAATCAGTATATTTCTCAAGATCTTATTATATTCAGCGGTGGGATCACTCTTTAGTTTATAATAGGTGGTGTTGTCGCTGAGTAATCTGTCAGCCTCAGCGATGTAGTCCCCTCGATTCTGAACAACAATCCCACCCCCCTTATCCGCTTGCCTAATTACCACACTAGTATCTTTAGTTAACTCCTTCAGGGCTTTTCTTTCTTGTATAGTGATATTATCATTAAACTTATGTACAAAATGTCCCGCCTTCTTATCAAAGGCCTCGTTAAAATCTTTAGTGACTAAATCATTAAATATTTTTATATATTCCCCTTGAGCATGAATGGGATTAAACATGGACTTACGTTTTAAATCACTGTGTTGTATACCTATCTCTTCCTCATGAATACTCAGATCAGTAATACTTAAATTAATATCAATATTATCTTGTTGATAATCATATTGTTCTTTTTCAAGGGACTTAAGGATAGACAGGGACTTAATGTCCTTTTGAGTCTAGCATAGATGTACTTCTGGTAATTTGATCCTTTAGATAGTACCTCTTTAGGGTTAATTTCCGTACATATTTTTGGAGATCAATATACATTTCAAACTTATTGGGGGGATGTTTAGGAGCAAATTTTAACCCTTTGCCCAAAAGTTTAATTTCATGGTCATTTAGTACTTTATCCGATAGATTAAAAATATCTTGTTTAGCTCTTTCTAATTCATCCTTGCATTTTTTCTTTCCCTGAACCAGTACCCCTCCTCTACATCCTCTCTTTGTTCTCTTCCTCTTTTTACAGGTTCCCTCCTCATTTCCCCTTCTTGTCTCCAATTCCCCTGATATTGTCTCTGTTCCCTCGGTGGACCCCAATTCTGTCTCCCCCTCTCTAAAAAAGAAGACGAAGAGGGAGGGGGAGAAGGGGGATAATTCCTATTCGTATTATTATGTCTATTCTGCTGATAAGGCTGCCCCCTAGGTCCCTGAAATTTGGGTTTAGCTCCTTGTGAGTACCAATCTATGATTTCTTCTTCATTATTCCTACTAAATACATCATATCTATTATTTTGTGCCATGTTAGGTACCTCTTTCTCAAAATTACTGTTATGGGTGGGATATTGGTGTACCTGTACACTATTCTTTTCTTTGGGTCTAGATTTATTCCCCTTAGATTCTACTAAGTTCCAGGCTCCCTCCTTGCTATGAGCCTTGTCTTTGTTAGTTACACTTTTAGGTTCATTATTGGTCACATTTACTTTCTCTTTATTCACTATTCACTATGTCTTGAAGGGTAATGAAATATACAACTTTGCTAAAAGTAAAAAATACATAATAGAGGGTAGAACAAACTGTAAATCCACATATGTGGTTTACCAATTGTTATGTAAATGTGGGAAAATATATGTAGGTCGTACAAAAAGATGTATAAAAAGAAGGTGGTACGAACACGTTGAGAACATTAAATCAGGGTATGATAAACATAGTGTATCTAACCATTTCAATTATGTACATAATAGGGATTTTAGTGATTTGAAGATTAGAATTTTGGAACAAATTAAACCTGGACCATGTCCTAATAGGAGATTGTTGCTACTTAGAAAGTGCGAAACCAAATGGATCCATCGCTTAGAGTGTTTGGAACCAAAAGGTTTAAATATTGATATTGACCTCCAGGCATTCATGGGTTAATATGAAAAATTTTTCATCTATTTTATTTATTTAAGTATTTAATAAATTTAATACTCCACATCCTCAATTTTATAGGTAATAAATATTAGGCTTATCTTATTATAAATTTTAGTATTAGGTCTACTAGAGATAGAGTTTTTTTTTATAGAGTTTTTTTTTTTTTTTTTATAGATTTAGTATAGGGCTAGTTTTATATCTTGATTAATTCTTGTGGCTTTATACATTGTTTGCATTTATGTTGGTGTTTTTATATGGATCAAATGATTTTATGAATTATAATATAGCTATATATATCTATTTTTATACAGCTAAATGCATTTAATACTTGTTTAGATATGTTGCTATTTTAGTGTAGTTATATATGTGTGAGCCTTTTTAACCACTAGTGCCCATGTAATCCAAGTAATCTGTCAGATACGAGTGTATTAGGATATATGTGGTAAAAAGGTAAATCGCTTCCTGAGAGGAAGTATGTCAGAGGTGTGTGTATAAATTGCAGTCCTACAGGTAGTTTGTTAGCTTGTATTTTCATATACCCCTGAAGAAGTCTGCCCGTGTGCAGAGGAAACGCGTAGGGTAACTAACTCCTACCATCAAAGTGTTTAGGACTGCTGCTCTTTTGAGTTTCTCTTTGGCACCTGCCGTATGTGACAGGAAGCGGGTCTCTTGGTGCTGCTGGTCGGCGTCTGAGGTGTTCCCGCTGAGATTTGCTACAGGCGAAAGACAACTAGCCAGAGGGCATTACCGCTCATACATTACTGTCATCTTGTAAGTGTGCAATTTTCTGTGTGTGTCATTTACCTGAATAAATGCTGCTGTGATTCGTGGATGCGCTGTTTTCTTCTTGTCATTTATTATTATAAAACTGCTGCCATCTAGTGCTCTTGCTAATGTATAACATTATTATAAAACTGCTGCCATCTAGTGCTCTTGCTAATGTATAACATTGTTATAAAACTGCTGCCATCTAGTGCTCTTGCTAATGTATAACATTATTATAAAACTGCTGCCATCTAGTGCTCTTGCTTATGTATAAAATTGTTATAAAAACTGCTGCCATCTAGTGCTCTTGCTAATGTATAATATTGTAGCAAAACTGCTGCCATATAGAACTGCAGACACATGCACAATCCTGAGCTTACATCCCTGCTTTTCAACAAAGGAGAACAAGAAAATAGAGAAAATTTGATAACAGAATTAAATTGTAAAGTTGTTTAAAAAACCGGAACGCAGCCATTACGAGTCTTGTTGGTATAGCTATACCACAAGCATTGTAGCCTGTAGCGCAACGTCAGTCTCGCACTAAAAAAAAATGACGTTTTTGCATGGGATTTTCATAGCGCCAGTATTGCAAGTTGTGCGGTGAGGCTAAAATGCTTGCGTTCCAGCCTATACCGACACAATCCGTTCCGCAATCTGAGACCAGTAGTTGTGAGTTTTGTGCAACAAAACTGTAACACAAAACTCATAACTAAACTGTTACAAAGTACACTAACACCCATAAACTACCTATGAACCCCTAAACCGAGGCCCTCCCGCATCGCAAACACTATATTTAACCTATTAACCCTGACATAGCCGCCACTAATAAAATTTATTAACCCCTGTTCCGCCGCTTCCCGACATCACCGCCACTATAATAAAGTTATTAACCCCTATTCCCCCGCACCCCAACATCCCCCACACTATAATAAAGATATTAACCCCTACTCTGCCGCTCCCCAACATTGCCGCCACTAAATAAAGTTATTAACCCCTAAACCTCTGGCTTCCCACATCGCCGCCACTAATTAAACCAATTAACCCCTAAACCGCCAGTCCCCCGCATTGCAAAAACTAAATTAAACTATGAACCCCTAAACCTAACAACCCCCTAACTTTATATTAAAATTACAATATCCCTATTTTAAAATAAATAAAAACTTACCTGTGAAATTAAAAAAAAACTAAGTTTAAACTAATAATTAAACTAACATTACTATTATACTTAAATTAAAATAACTACAAATTAAATAAACTAAATTACACATTAAAAAAACTAGCACTACTAAAAAAATTAAATCTACAATTACAAAAAATAAAAAATACTAAATTATAAAAAAATAACCAACACTAAATTATGAAAAATATAACAAACGAAATTATCAAAAATAAAAACAATGACACCTAATCTAATAGCCCTATAAAAATAGAAAGCCCCCCAAAATAAAAAACCCTAGATTACAATAAAATACCAATAGCCCTTAAAGGGCCTTTTGTAGGGCATTGCCCTAAAGAAATCAGCTCTTTTCCCTGTAAAGACCCCCCAACAGTAAACCCCACCACCCAACCTACCCCCCAAAATAAAAAAAACCTAACTCTAACAAAAACCTAAGCTACCCATTGCCCTGAAAAGTGCATTTGTATGGACCTTGCCTTTAAAAGGGCATTTAGCTCTTTTGCATTGCCTTTAAAAGGGCATTTAGCTCTTTTTGCATTGCCTTTAAAAGGGCATTTAGCTCTTTTGCATTGCCTTTAAAAGGGCATTTAGCTCTTTTTGCATTGCCTTTAAAAGGGCATTTAGCTCTTTTGCATTGCCTTTAAAAGGGCATTTAGCTCTTTTGCATTGCCTTTAATCTAAAAAAAAAAAAAAAACGAAAAAAAGTTTAAAAAAACCTAACACTAACCCCCGACGATCCACTTACAGTTTTTGAAGTCCGGACATCCAGGCAGCGAGAAGTCTTCATCCATCCAGGCAGCGTCTTCTATCTTCATCCAGGCGGCGCGGAGCGGTCCATCCTACAAGACATCCGGCACGGAGCGTCGTCTTTAACCTGTCGCCACCGTACACTGAATCTTCAATGCAAGGGAGCTGTTTCAAAATGGTGTCACTTGCATTCCTATTGGCTGATTTGATTTTTTAAATTCAAATCAGCTAATAGGATGAGAGCTGTTGAAATCCTATTGGCTGTTCAAATCAGCCAATAGGATGAGAGCTACTGAAATTCTATTGGCTATTCAAATCAGCCAAAAGAATTTCATTAGCTCTAATGTCTCACTGTCTAAAGCAGTATAGGACAGGTGTTTGTGACAACACTGCTGCCATATAGTGTTCCTCAAAAAAGTATAACTTTACTACAGAACTGCTGCCCTTTAGTGTGCATGCTCCTGAGCCTACCTACCTGCCTTTCAACTAATACCAAGAGAACAAAACAAATTAGCTCATAGAAGCACACTGGAAAGTTGTTTGCAATTGAATGCACTCTCTGAATCATGAAAGTTTAATTTTGACTTTACTGTCCAATTAACACTAGTACTTATTTAGGTACCTGTGTTCCCCATGTAACAATCATCTATTTGCCTAAATACCCATTTGTCCTATTAAAGAGACACAAATTATATTTTGTCTTCAATATATTCTCATAATTGCACAACATACATATTATAGGAGACCTGCGAGATTCTTAAAGAAAACTATAGATGTGCAGACACTCCCTCATGCATCTCCATTGCTTTGCCCATGGCCGCCCCTTTCTGTAAGGCTTTTTTTGTCCATTCTTAGCTCATTGTGCAGTACAGCCAATCAGATGCTGTACCACCCGTAAACAGTTAGCAGAGCCTGCTCCTAAACAGGCCGTTGTAGGTTTGTGATTGGCTGAGATGGAATGCTCACTGGCTAAGTGTTGTGTATTTGTTACTAGCTGTATTAGCATTACTAGTGCTTGGTCATTTAAAGGAGCAGTAAACACCTCAAAATATTAATATAAATTGTTTAATTACATTGTGTAGTAAACAACTTTGCAATATACTTTCATTATTTATTTTTTTCCTCCTTTCCTGTAATTTATTTCTGAATATTGTGGACTTTCCAATTTATATTACACCTGGAAGTACAGACACAGCTATATTCTACACAGTCATTGGTTGCACACTCTAGTGAGCCATTATAACAATTCCTAATTGGTCTCAGCAGAAAAGGTAACCTAAGTTACAATATGGCGGCACCCACTGCCTTAGGGACATTAGAATGTTACCCTTATTTTTGCAATAGTTAAACATCTAATATCATTTTTATAAATACATGTACAAAGTATAGCCTTTTCTTGTCACATACTCAGAGTGCAATACTAAACCACTATAACCCTTTAACTCTTTGTCTGATGGTTTGTAATTGATTTTAATGACTGAAGTCCCCACACTTGTCTTATTTGGGCAGTTTATACAGTTTAATTCGGAAGTTGAGGCATCTGAAAGAATAAGTTGTTCTAATGTTTATTTTTTATAGTTTTTAAGCAGTTATTTCATGTTCTATGCTCATATCACATCCCTTGTATGGTGTTGTATATATTTAACCTTTATTTTAAAAGAGACATCATATCCTGTGAGGCCTTTTTATTGCTGTTCAATATAAGGTGACTAAATCTGGTTCCTAGTCAGGAATGTCACCCTGAAGGCACAGCTGCCAGAATATCTTACCCATCATTAGTACCATAGATGGTAGGGTAGCAAGGCTTTGTTTCATTTGCCAATAGGAGCCTACCTGGTGTGTCAGGTAATTCAGCTTTGCAATACACTCCCTAGTATCTCATAGTATGTGTTTGATATAGCTGGCTCCCCAATTCAGCCTGTGGGAAACTATACTGGGGAATGTAAAGGCTCTTCTATGTGTGGGCTGGCAAACATCAGTGAATGTGCTATTGGCCATGAGGTCACATGTGGGAATAATTCACTTTTGCCTAGGAGCACCATTAGAGTTGCTACCTCAGCCATGTTGTTTTGGACACCTATGAGTTAAACATGCTGCATTGTGTGTAGAAAGGAACTTGTATTGTGTTTGTGGACAGCACTATTCATATACACTATACATGTTCCTCCCTGCACACACTGCAGCATGTGTAACTTATAAGTGTTCAGGAAAACATGGCTGAGGTGGAAACTTAGGCACCACACTATAAGGGTAAAACGGTTACTGCGTCTGTGGCTTGTTTATTACTAGGGTGACCATATTGCCCTTTAAAAAGGGACACATATGAAAAATACATATGTCAGGGCTGTTTTCAGGACTTTTGTATAAGAGCCCTGACATATGTAATTTTAATATGTGTCCCTTTTTAAAGCGGCAATATGGTCACCCTATTTATTACACAATAACACAGACATGTGCAAAGCTCTCTAGTCATTTGTATCATTTTAGGTAATGTTCCTTTAATGAATCACTTCTATTAGGTAAGACAATAATGTTCGCTTCTACTGCAGTAAAGACAATTGTATGAACATTGATACTATGTTATTTACAAAAGAGTCACAACAGTAATTACAAAAGCCATGTGACTTCATAATATTTTTATTACAAAATAAACATGAAAAAGCATTACAGCTTGCAAAATTATGTATTACAAAGGAAACACGACAAAATATTAAATGAAACTGCAGTAAAATACATTTTTCTTATGTCTATTACATCTAAATAAATCAGAATATTGTTTTGTAGCTCTGCAGACATTTTAATATAATTCATGAATATAAATCTATTTATTTCTATCACTTGTACTTTACGCCTTTCCATGGATTTACCACCATAAAAGCACAGTAAAATCATGAACTAATAAATTGCAATATTACTGTAACACAGGATATGACACAAATGAGAATTGTTTTTCTAGCTTTTGATTTAATAGATATTTACATCAGTGATTATTTAATTTTATATATAACACATGTGGGAAATAGAATGTTTGGCACAATTAGCAGTATCAAAATTTAGATTAGAAACAAAGGAATAATAAGGGATAATAAAAAAAAATCATGACCAGGGGGCTGTCAGAAAATGCTTAGAAACAAGGTAATCACAGAGGTAAAAAGTGTATTGGCTATGCAAAACTTGGGAATGGGTAATAAAGGGATTATCTATATTTTAAACAATAAAACAAATGAGTTGACTGTCCCTTTAAAGTTTAGTTCATAGTTTTATTTACTGTTACATATTTTCACAAACACCAGAAGTATCTGCAGATTTAAACACTGAATGATTCTATTTTACAGGTGATTATTGTTGCTGCAATCTATGGTGACACCTCTTAAACACGTGTGTAACTGTCACACTATCACAAAGCACTATAAGAACCAGTGGGGGTGGGCTTGAGGTGGCTGCAGCAATAGTGTCATTATTTGAGGGAGGGGACTGATGAAATGAGTGGGAGGTCCAGGTGATGTCAGTAAGGGGTGGAGGGAAGGAAATACCCACAGGGACAAACTCTGTCTCACAGAACTGAGTGGCTGTTTTGTTTAATACAACCAATATTCAAACAGGGACCAGAAGTGTGAAAAAATAAGCTCTTTGAATCTAGCCAGGAGCATCTAAGTCCAGTTACTGATATCTGCAGGGTGAGTAGCTGACTTTTTTGGTCTCATTTTTTCTCTTGTTCAAAGTTCACTCACACAGAGGAGGGTTTCAGCTATAGCCATTAATATTTCAGTTTTCTAAGCTTCTCTGTGGACATTGAACTACACAGGCTCAGATAAGATAATAGCAAGGTGTGACTAAACAAACAGAATTCTCATTATTATTGCCAACACACTTTTTTCATCTGTATGCTCTGTGATGCTCATTAAATTTGTTTTAAAGCAAATAATCAGGATAAATGTGGTGTGCAAGGGGTGCTACTTTGTATCATTGGATGATTCATTACAGCTAAAATACTTTTTTTTGTAACACACTGTGTGTTGTGTTTTTATTCAATATTGATACTGTTTTGTTTATGCTTGTGTTAATGTTTATTATACTGTGTGTGAATGTTATTTAATATTTATAGTGTTAATGTTTATTATACATATTTATACTGTGTGTGAATGTTATTTAATATTTATAGTGTTAATGTTTATTATACATATTTATACTGTGTGTGAATGTTATTTAATATTTATAGTGCTAATGTTTGTGATACTTTAGTTGCCTGAGTGTAGAGTTTATGCATTTGCTATCCATGCTTATAGAGTGGCATATTGGTGGCTGTGGCCATAAATATTGATTACCTTCAGTCATGTGACAGGAATGAGGGTCTAATCAACCTTAGTAATAGGGTCAGGTTCAGCATCTGTCTGTCTGTACGGACCCTTGCAGTTATTATGGATCACCTTACTGGTTGCTTCAGGGTGACCTCCCATTTACTAGAAACTTTGTAACCTTAAACCCCACAGAAAATAGACATTTTATATGTAATGTGATAATTGTGACTCATTGATCCAAATCTCTGGAATTAACCTAATTAGGTACCAGAGAAGGCTACACATAAGTGGTTATAAAATATGGGGGTGCAAACAAGGTTATTGCAAGCAACACCTCAAGGCTGGTTTTCTATGCACTGTTCCTACATATTTGTAATGTCACATCTTCCATAGAGCAATGGGCATGTAAATAAGGCACTAGCTTGCATTGCAGTTGGCACCTCTGAGTCTTTGGGTGCATAGCATCTTTTACACCCGCCTCTCTGGGGCTGCATCTTGTTGCTGGGAACTGTATTGCAGCTCTTTGTCATGCAAGGGGTTAATAGAACATGCTAGCGAAACCTAAGTCTCCCAATGACAGATAACTCTGACGTTAAACACATTAGTATTTTTTCCTACAACACAAATGCAGTAACTGTGGTGCGTATGCAAATCCTTTAGTAAAACATCAAATTACATATCTTAAAGACAAATCCATAGACTTTATTTAATGCTAAGTTTTAAAGACAAAAAATATTTTTTTACCAGCTTACAATATCTCATTAGCCTTTTGTGTTGTGTCTAAATATTGCAGCACCCAGTTATTGGTTGCTGATGTATGTAGGTAGGGTCAGTCTGCAGTATGAATGGATGGCACAGGCCCATTTGGAAGAAGGATAAGTTGTGAAAATAGAAATTCTGTTATGACTCTAAATAACATAATTTTATGTCTTATTGTCCTCTGTCCATAAGAGGACTTATTTCAACCAAGAGGTCCCTCTAAATCAAGCATCTCCCAGTTGTGGCCAGGGCCCATATAGAGCCCCTGAAATGATTTTATCTGGTATTAGACTTCTGCAAACTGAAATATAAGTATCTGAATCAGGAACATGTTTTTTACCTAGCAATAAAGGAGATGTGGGGATCTTGTAAATACGTCATTGTACAATAATTCATGGTGCTAGGCTAGTGGTGTATTTACATTATGTGCTGCACTAGGCACTGCACAATCTTATGCCCCACCCAAACCTTCCTCCTCCAATCATTCTAATTGTCGCAACCAGAGGTCAGGGACACATGTGAGGGGTCATGCACTCCCACTTGTCTACTGGGAATCATAGGATGTTAAGTGTGTGTGCATATGTTTGTGTGTGTATGTATATATATATATATATATATATATATATATATATATATATATATATATATATATACATACGCACGCACCGGCTGACTTCAGAAGGGCTAACCCTGCCACATATCTGCCCCTAATTGGCTTTATCAGATAACCAACTGCAAAATAATTCACTTTATACTAACTTTATGACCGTGGCTAATCTTGTTGACTAAAGACCAGATTGGCTCCATCAAATAGGGCAAATTTATTGGTGGAGTTTGGCAATTTAAAAAATTAATTGCAGTAGAAAGGATGTCAATTTGTTTTAAAAGTGTTAAGACTTTACTCATATAATAATCTATGGCAACACAAAAAATAAATGTCTTGTAATTACAAGGTGTTCTCTTTCCCTTTAAGAGCATATCAAAATAAAGCACCAATATAATATGCAACCCTTACACATTAGGTAAAGAATTGCACAGTACTACATTCAAAAGACATGAGCCATAAAAGGTATATTCTAGAGAACTGTGCCTCACGGTTTGCTATAAACTACCTTTACATGAGGTTATGGACTTGTGAGCTTGCATTCTAAAGGATGCTGCAGGTTCCCTGACCCAGTTACATACAATAGTTATTTCTCAGAGCAATGCTCAAACTCATTTACAGCTAACACTGACTGGTCACAATCAAATGAGATCTAGATTGTAAGTTCCCACTGGAATAGGGCCCTCAATCCCTTCTGTATGCGTTTGTAAATTTTGTCCTGTCTTTTACACGTCTTGTATTGTTTTATTTAAATGAATTGTACCCATGGACAGCGCTGCGGAATATGTTGGCGCTTCATAAATAAAGTATAATAATAAGATAAAAATACTAGAATTTAAGTGGTTTATTTCTGGAATGCTCTTGATTTGCAACTGCTTATTGTGTTGAGTGATATATGTAAGGCATTACATCGTTTATTGATGTGTTTTTAGTATCTATCTCGGCATTGTAATGATCAGAGGTGATGTCAGTGGTTCAGTAAAGAGATTATGTTTATCAGCCACACTCAGCACAATGACTTTTTGCCTGACTAGTGGGTATTCAGTAGATCTGCTTTGTGCGTCCTGCGCTTCACTGAATCTGGTCCTATTGCGCTGGCAGGAAGGAGGCTGATGATGCTGTGTGTGCGTTACTGTACGGATGTGCAGACCTCTCAGATGATTGCTAGTGAATCATCTACAGACGTGTTGCTTTTGTCTCAGGTGAATGAGGCATCTATGAAACAGCTTTTAAAAGTAGAA
>NC_069509.1:185602163-185604663 GCF_027579735.1 Bombina bombina
GTAGCAGTGTTTATCTATACCAGATATATCTACAACAAATTACCTTATCTCATTAACAGACAGAGCTAGTAGTGCAGTTGGGACTTTTGGGGATATCAGTTGCAAATGGGGATAGTTCTACAGTCTCTAGGACTACAGAGGGGCATGCTGGGTATTTTAGCCAAATCCGCTATCACTGTAAAGAGCTGCCTGGTAGCCTTGGTACGATGCTGTGCACATGCATGAGAGCTCCAGGTAAGAACAACTTGTGCGTTTGGCTGCAACAGTCTTGTGAGACTCAGATAAATATCATGCTGGGAGCTAGATACTGAGCACAGAGTGGAATTGGGTGATGCAGTGCAATCCCAGTGGGCGGCTTGTGCTAATGTTGTGTATACAACTTGCTGATGTCTTTTCACGCCTCTAGTGTCAGTGATCCTGAGAGCCCACTTACACAGTTTTCCAGTATTTTATTAATGCTGCTGATTCCAGTTAGGGACAGATATGTTGCAGCAGTGTTTTCTCAACCGTGGTCCCCAACAGGCCAGGTTTTCATTATAGCTGAACCAGTGCACAGGTGAATTAATCAGCTGACCAGTAACCATGGTTACTAGCTACCTCTTACCCATCAGCTGAGATTATTTCATCTCTGCACTGGTTCAGCTATAAGGGGTACTTGAGGACCTTGGTTGAGAAACGCTGTGTTGCAGGGTCAGGCTTGTGAAGTCTGCAGTGTGTACTTCCAATTGACACAACTGTAAATTACAGGGAAAAAAGGCAAATAATGAGGGTGTATTGCTATGGTTTAATCTTCCTTAATTAAACATTTTTACAGGGAGATACCTTAAGTTTAAAGGGATATTAAGCACCTTGTGATTGTTATATAATGTGTTAAATGATGTGTAGCAAAATGACTCTTATGTATTTTCATTACGGTTTCCCCTTAATTCTGAAAATAGCTGCTTTATGAAGCATGGTCTTGTAGCGATCTCTGGAACCCAAGAGGTTAATGAGTTTGTAATCCCATTGGTAGTTTCATAAGCAGGTGCCCTCTGTACATAAAGCATTCCTTTCACTCTCTAGTTAGTACAACACTGTTTTCTTGGGGGGGGGGGTTAATTCCTTAATGAGTAGGGATTTAAATATATCATTTTTAATGACTTTCAAATATATGTATTTAAAGGGACAGTTTTTTTTTTTTTTTTTTTTTTCTCCCGTTGCTACTGAGAATTTCAGAAAACTGCGCAAGAATGCTAAAAAATTCTTCAGTATTTTGGGCATCACTCCATTTACCTGTCAAAACATTTATAAGTAGATAAACCAAGGTATTGATCTAGGCCCATTTTGGTATATTTCATGCCACCATTTCACCACCAGATATGATCATGTAAAAAAAGTTAACTTTTTTTTTTCACAATCTTTGGGTTTCTCACTGAAATTATTTACATACCGCTTGTGCAGTCATGAGACAAATGGTTGTAAAAGCTTCTCTGGGATCCCCTTTGTTCTGAAATAGCAGACATATATGGCATTGCAATTGTTTTTTGGTAATTAGAAGGCCACTAATTGCAGTTGTGCACCACACACATTACAAACATAATTTTTCAAATACCCCCTTTTTAAATGCAACAAAGAAAATACGTTAACATAACAATAAACTTATGAATTGTGTTCACCTTTTAATGAGGATTACTAAGGAATCTTATTGGTGTTTCTGCACAATTAATCATCTGAAGAACTTTGTGATCTGGAAATAAAGTGTTTCTATAAAATCAATATTCTGTTATAGGTTCTGCACAAACCTTATGATTATCTTACAGCCCTCATCTGCTGTAGAGCTGCTGTCTTATTTGAAGGAAGGATAAGATTTGTTATCTTTGCGGCTTGAAAAATCTCAATGACAAAAAGACATTCATTTTTTTCCCCCTCTTTTTATATAATAGAATTCTGTAGATTTTTTTTATTTTCAACCGATATCGGAGATGGCAAGAATTCAGAATCCTCTTGTAGTGATTGCTTGATCAGTGCAGGATCTCATTTACAATTACAATATATCTATGCCTAATTTGGCACAGCAGAGAAATGCGATAAAACAGTCAAGGATTCTCAAGGTGTGTGTTGCTGGGCTGCAAAACAAGGCAATGTTGCTAGCAAAAAAACAGTTTTAAATAGTTATCCAACATTTATTGTGTGTGAAGATATTCTACAATGCAGTGTAAAGAAAAGGTGAGACTAGTTTAATACTGTCAAACAGTATCCTTCATTTGGCTTGCATCACTTCTGGAGGTGTGTAATAAAATAAAAACCTACTTAGTTTTACGAAGTCTATAGATATGAAACATTTTGTGCAAAAACTTGCTTAAAGGGACATGAAACCCAAAACATTTATTTCATTATTCAGACAGAGAATACAATTTTAAACAACTTTCCAATTTACATATATTAATTAATTGGCTTCCTTCTCCTGCTATCCTTTGCTGAAAGGTTTATCTAGGCAAGCTCAGGGGCAGCAGAGAACCTA
>NC_069509.1:185609663-185634663 GCF_027579735.1 Bombina bombina
TAAAGGTAACCTTCCAATCTTCCTCTGAGCTTGGCCGTTCCACAACAGACCCCACAAAAGACACTTCCTGACCCTCTTGGTCACTATCCACCTGCATCTCCTTTAATGTATTTAGTTTTACACACCACTTCAAAATTGCCCATTCTGTTACATTTTCTGCATCTTTTATCTCTGGCCGGGCATATAGCACTCTGATCATGGGCACGGTTGCACCGTGTGCATCGGGCATGCTGCGCCCATCCACTTCTAGGTCTATCCATTATTTTCGATCTACTGCTCACACTGTGCCTTTCACTAGCAGTTTTCCTGAACTGTTGCACTTCATCCACAATACTCTCAGACCTCAGATCAGCACTTTGCTTTTTCACCAGTTCACTCTGGCGGGCCATCCTAATAGCCCCATCTAATGTTAAATCAGGCTCTAACTGCAGCTTCAGTGAGACTTCAGCATCTGCAATTCCAATAACTACTCTGTCTCTGATTTGCTCTTCTTTAGCAACACCAAACTCACAGAATTCAGCTAGTTCATACAGGCTGCGCACAAATGACTCCACAGATTCTCCCACACGCTGATTACGTTTGTGAAAACAAGCCCTCTCATGAATCACATTTCTTTTGGGCACAAAGTGGGCACTGAGTTTATCCATAACTATATCAAAGTTAAATTCTTCCCCTTCTTGGAAAGTAAAAGCATTGAACACTGGCTCCACATCCTTCCCCATAGAGTATAAAAGAGAATTAACTTGTACTTCACCACTCTCCTTGTTCAGTTTGGAAGCAATACTGAAACCGCTGACGCCATGTGGGCCAAGCGGCAGGCTGAGAGAAGTCAAAAGACTCAGGTGGGGTAAACTTTGACATCGCCATTGATCAGGAACAGAAGCGCAGGCAAGAACTTCTGACACCATGTCATGAGATGCAGGGCACAGCAATGATGGTACAACTCTATTTTATTACAGAGCATAGAAACATACATCTAGTCAGGTTGATTTCACTAACTGCGACAGACAACCGGACCTAAGCCCCGCCCACAAACAGTGACATCACTTCCTGCTCTCATCACAGTGACCATGAACAAAGGTCAATGCTGTATTAACCTGAACACGCACCAGTTACAGACAATAACACATTGCAGCAGCACTGTTCACATAAGATTATAAACCCTAATAAAGTTACTTCTGCAAAAACAGATTCATAAATACTAGTTTAGTGAGCGCTTATACAAATAACATCGCTAAGTTAGCTATAGGAATGAAATCGCTCTAAACTTGACCTAAACTCCTACAATCCAGGAGCTAAATTACATTTTTCTTTCTGTTGGCAGAAGTAAAACATAGCTTTAAATTAAAGTTTAATCAGCTTACGGAGGATCATATTAATAAAGAAAGGAATGCTTGACCCATCATGGCATACAATAATAAAATACAATTATTATTGGTCATATATGATCATGTGATCTGTTGATACAACAGTCTCACTTTAATTCCCAATAACGTAGGTAAACATTTAGACTATGTAATTGACGATTGGATTAACCAATCAGTGCTGCTACAATGTGCCAACTATTTTTGGGTGTTAAGGTTAATACTGCATTGACCTTTGTTCATAGTCACCATATTTTTATAGGTATCTTTATTAAAAGACCACTTTAAATATATTGATAGTTCTAATGCTACTTATAAACATTTTGTGTAAAAACTTACTTAGTCATAGTGTATGTATGTCCCTGGGGATGCCGGTGACCCTGGAAGTACAGGCTGCAGTAAGGAGTTTAATGTAGCTGGTTGGAGAGTGAAATATTCACACCCCAGATCTCTACTTCCTTAACCCTTTGAGTGCTAAGCTGGATTTCATTTTTTTTTTCCAGTTTTTTTTACCATTTTAAAAAAAAATTACTTTTTTTTTTTTTTTTTTTTTTTTTTTGTCCCCCATGTCACGATTACCTCAGGATTTAGCTGCTAAGGGGTTAATTCTGTTTAGTTTGTGAACTAAAAACAGCTTCAGTTTTTAAGAACTGTGTGCTGTGTTAACATGATTTGTATTTGATGTGCCAGAACCCCTCATAAATAGTTTCTAAGGCCCATTCCACCAAATGTTGTTGTGTGTGCATTGAGTCATAAAGCCAGTCAAACTGTCAGCAGAGGGCATGACAGAAAACAGTGCATCAGTCACAGAAACTGATAAGGTCAATAAAGGGACATGGGTATAATGTATATATGTGTTTAAAACATGTTAGGACATTAAATGAATGGAAAAATGGCAACTATGTCATATTTGATATCAAATTGATTCTCCCAATGAAACTAAGAGACTGCCTGTCTGTATATATGAAAATAGATTTACCTAGCAGAAATTATAATGGGTTCTATAATTTCAGGCAAAGACTTGGTTTATTGAAGGTCATAAAACTAGGGGAGATTTAACCCCTGACCAGGAGGGTGTGGTCAGGCAACTTGATCTCTGGAAAATATGTATAAGAATCTTGTGTTTTAACAATGATTGTTCATTCTACATGGGAGTCTGCTACAGCGTGAGTGACCATCATCTCTTGCCCATCTTCCTGAGGCAGACTTATAAGCTAGGAAAGTATTAGGTCTGTTATTTTCTTCATTTTATTTTAACCTGTTTGCTGTGTGTAATTTTATTTGTAACAACTTTTTATTAATAATGCATTGTGCATAATATTTTGGCATAATAAATAATTCCTTTATTAAGCTTTGACCTTTATCTAATAATTGAACCACGTTACTGAAAGGACTGGAGTGTTAGAACTGTATATTTTAGGTTATTTTCTGTTAAATTGTATTCTGAGAGTTACTGTGTAAGTCTGGGTTTTTCCTTAGGATTTTTCCTTTAATAAATCATAAGTGGTGGCAGCATTTCTTTGAAGTCTAGTACAGACTAGAGAGTGTTGTTAACCCTTGCACCCACTGAACTAAATCACAAGCTTCCCTGGTGTGGCTAGATTGTGACAGTAGAAGGGGTCTGATAACCCTTTCTGTGCCAAACAAGTGACTGGCGCAGGGTTGGTTAACCTTGGTTCATCACACCCCAGATCCCCAAGACTTATACCATTGGAAAGGTTAGGCGATTACCTTTCCAAAAGTGGGTATTTGGGGTCTGTAGCTGTTTAGATATAGGCTTCTAAGCAGCATGCCCCCTTTCCCTGTGCTTTCTATTGTAATTTTTTTAAATAAAGTTGCGCAGTGACGTCATTGCACGTAATGGGAAGCCCCGGCAATGCCTGTCAATATACTGGCCCGATCGCCGGGGTGAGAGTCGGTAGGAGCCCCCAGATTGCTAAAAAGGTAGTTTAGTGCTAACGACGGCTCTGAGCAGTCATTGGCACTCAAGGGGACACTGAACACAATTTTTCTTTTGTGATTCAGACAGAGCAGAAACTTTCTAATTTACTCCTATTATCAAATTTTCTTCATTCTCTTGGTATCTTTATTTGAAATGCAAGAATGTACGTTTTTAGATGCCGGCCCATTTTTGGTGAACAACCTGGGTTGTTCTTGCTAATTGGTGGTTAAATTTACTCACTAATAAACAAGTGCTGTCCAGTGTACTGAACCAAAAATAGCTTAGATGCCTTCTTTTTCAAATAAAGATGGCAAGAGAATGAAGAAAATTTGATAATGGGAGTAAATTAGAAAGTTGCTTAAAATTGCTGCTTTATCTGAATCACTAAAGAAAACATTTAGGTTCAGTGTCCCTTTAAAGGAACATGAACCCCAACATTTTCCTTTCATGATACAGATAGAGTATTACATTTTTAAACGGCATTCCAATTTACTTCTATTATCTAATTCCCTTCATTCTCTCTGTATCCTTTTGTTGAAGAAATAGCAATGCACATGGGTAAGCCAATAACATAAGGCATCTATATGCAACCACCAATCATGGGCATATTTAGATATGCTTATAAAGGATATCAAGAGAATTACGCAAAGTTGGGTCTCAAACCCCCCAAGCCCCACCATTTTGACACACTTGACTGCTTTTTCAAACAATGTGATTATGGGACTTGAGTTACATTTTCTAGGATTCAGATACAGTATTCACATTTACTTCTATTTGTTAAAATCCTACCTATATATGCTCAGGATCATGAACACACTACTATGAGCTAGCTGGTGATTGGTGGCTACACACATGCCTCTTGTTAATGGCTTCCCAGGTGTGCTCAGCTAGCTCCCCGTAGTGCATTGCTGCTTTGGAGCTAACTTTACCTATGTATGTATTCCCTATGCAGAGGTTAAACACATAGCTATGTGCACACAACACTGCAATGATCAAAATGCTTTCACACATGAATGCGCTTTCTTTTTGCACTTATAGTCTAAGTTTGTATAAATTTGTCAGCCTAGATCAGGGGAGTATGGCTGCATGTTTGCTTGGTGATGGGATTTAAAGGGACCTGAAAACCAACATTTTATTTCTTGATTCAGGTAGCGCACTGGTTTTCAAGCCTGTTCTCAGGACTCCCTAACAAGCCAGGTTCTGAACTGGAGTAAACCTGGCTATTTTACCTGTGCTCACCACAGGTAATCGTGAAGGTCAACCTTCCATTTTACTTTTACGTAATCTGCTTCATTCTGTTTGTTGAAAAACATACCTACGCTCAGGAGCTGGGAGGTAGCTGCCAATGGGTTTCTGCACACACATGCCTCCTTGTCATTTGCTTACATAGATATTGACAGCAGATAAGAGCCATAGGCCCAGCAAGTCTGTCCGATATTACCGAACAGTATAAACTTATCTAGTTTGTAGGATAGCCTTATGCTTGTCCCATGCATTTTTAAAGTCCCCCACAGTGTTTGTTGCTACTACCTTTTGAGGAAGTTTATTCCATAAATTAATCACTCTTTCTGTAAAGAATTGTTTCCTCAAATTACTCCTGAATCTACTACCCTTTAGCTTGAGCTCATGACCCCTTGTTCTTGAATTTTCCATTTTATGTAAAATACCCACAGCCTCAGTTTTACTAAGCGCTTTAATCAGGACCGTCTTTAACACAGGGCAAAAGGGGCAGCTGCCCAGGGCCCAGTTTCTGTTGAGGGGCCCAAGAGTCCTAAAAAAAAAAAAAAATAATAATATATATTTTTTTTTTTATTTTTTTTTATGGTTCATACCAGACAGCTGATTTGACTTGGGGAACACACACATTCAGTCCTAATACTGTCACAGTAAAAAGTACTCTGCTTATATATATATATATATATATATATATATATATATATATATATATATATATATATATATATATATATATATATATATATATATATATATTTTAAACTGTGCCAGACCTTGCCGTGTCATGTGATATCCCAAGCTATTGCAATGTGCAGTTTTAGATATGCACTGTACAGCACTGAATGCAAAGCCCTAACTTGGCATCCAGCCATTCCTACTGCATCAGAAAAGGTCCTACTGGGTTACCACTGTTACCAGGTAACTGCTCTGGTTGTGGGGATTGTTTCTGGGTAGGGCTGACTGTAGGCGCATGCAGCAGAAAGCTGGAGCGGCAGGCACGTGAGGATTTGAGCATCTGTGCAGCTGCATACACTGCTCTCTTCAGTCTTGAGGCTGTGTGACTCATCTCACACTGTATCCATGCAGCCTTGGACAGACAGCATCCAGTCTGCTGGTCCCCTTAGCCCTGCTCTTTCTGCTGTGGCCCTAAGATCAACTAACTGAAGTTTGTTAGGGGAACAGTGCTTTGTAGAAAGGTGTCAGTGGGAAGAATAAGTGAGTGCACACACACCCCTCCCCATGCAGCATTGTCTAGTGCAAGGTGAGAGGGAACTTGTTCCTAGCAAAGAAGTGACATGTGCTGCTATGGCTGATGTATAGTGTCATGCTGATACTTCACACATTAATGTAAGGTTTATTTTTAAAGTTTTTGTTTTCTCTCTGTCTCAGATTTTACAGCTTCCCATAGTAGTTCTGCTGTTCCAGTCAGTAAACTTATACTGCACCTCCATGCTTCCTCCTCAGTCTTAACCTTGCTTTGCTCCTGTTGGCTGCCCTAAATCTCTTTAACCAACTAACCTCACACCAGAATCACATTCAAAAGAATATTAAATTAATCCACAGTGGAGGAATTTATATATTTATTTACTTATTAGTACTGCTTAGGTCCAGTTTCACATATTGCAATTTATTTAATTTTTTTAAATGATTAGCTCAGCAGTGGATAATCCACTGGTGGGCTAATAATTAAAAAAAAAAATTGATTTAGTTGTTTTTTGGGATGTTGGGGTGGAGAGCGAAATTGCATGGGGGGGGGGCCCAAGAAAATTTTCGCCCAGGGTCCAGTCAATATTAAAGACGGCCCTGGCTTTAATGTACTTGAAAGTTGCTATCATATCACCTCTTTCCCTTCTCTCCTCTAAGCTATACATATTTAGGTCATTGAGCCTATCCTAGTAAGTTTTATTTTTTAGACCATGTACCATTTTGGTAGCCCTCATTTGCACAGATTCAAGTTTGTTAATATCCTTCTGAAGATATGGCCTCCAGAACTGCACACAATACTCAAGATGAGGCCTAACTAATGATCTATAAAGTGGCATAAGAACCTTACTATTTCTGCTGCAAATACCTCTACCAATACATCCAAGCATTCTGCTAGCCTTACTTGCTGCATTACTACATTGTTGACTAAGTTTTAAATCATCTTAAATAATAATTCCCAAGTCCTGTTCCTCATCTGTAACAGTCAGTAAAGTGTCATTGAGTCTGTAATTAACATTTGGATTTTTTTCCCTAAATGCATTATTTTACACTTTGCTGTGTTAAACTTTAGATCCCAGTCGTTTGTCCAATTGTTGTATATCACTTCTCATTTTGTCTACCCCCCCTGGAACATCCACTCTATTACAAATTTTTGTATCATCTGCAAAGAGACATACTTTCCCCTGTAGCCCTTTGCTGATATCGCAGATAAATATGTTAAACAAAACAGGCCCCAGAACTGACCCCTGAGGAACACCACTAGTAACAGCCCCCTCTGCTGAATGAACTCCATTTACTAAGACACTTTGTTTTCTATCCTTAAGCCAGCATTCCACCCAGTTCATAATTTTTGAATCTAGACCAAGGAGATACAGTTTGTGAATTAGTTTGTGTGGGACGGTGTCAAATGCTTTGCTGAAATCTAGATATGCTACATCAACTGCTCCACCCTTGTCTAATACTTTTGTCAGAGTATATGAATATTATGATGAATATTACATATGTGTACATATATATATATATATATATATATATGTATATTTTATACACTGTATATGTTAGATGAGAACTCAGGATTAATTAAACATGAGTTTGTTGAACACAGCTTCTAATACACGTCTATCAGGATTGACGATCAGTAGAGCCTTTTTGAAACACAAACATTTCTTTTCTAAAGGAAATAGCTCAGTGACCCTATTCATTTGACTATATATGCAGATTTTTATAACCTCAGAACATTTGGTGAGGTGAGAAAAGAATGTGTTCAAGGACCCCTTTGGAATTTGACACGTGTGATACAACAGTTCTATCTCACTGAATCTCTATTTGAAGACTTACTGCAAAAACCCCTCTTGGGGGAAGGTGACACAAATAAAATCAAATACACATCTGCACTGCTGGCTAAACAGGAAATATGCTGTTTTAAAGACTCTTACAACTCCTCATGGATTGACCCCATGTGGTGAGTATGAGACAAAAAGTCTGGCAACTGAAGTTACTGAAAAGTTAGAATGTTAGGATAATACAGTGAAGACAAATGACTTACATTATGATTCATGATATATATATATTAAAATTAAGCACATTGTATTAGGTGGATAATTGCTGCAGGGGATATTTATATAGGAAATAAATTCAGATATACATAGAAATGATGTATATGTTTTGAAAACACAAAAGATCTTACTTAGCCTCTGTGTGTTTAAAAACATGAATAGATGTTTATGGACCTGAAGAGAAGTGATTATTAACATTTATTTTCTTATTTCAGATCTACATAGACAGGATTCACTTGGAATACAGTACAATACTGAATTAAAAATAAGCTATTATTCACATGTAAATGCCAGGATACCGATAAAATTGTAATGCATTTTAAGCTACTAATTAGCAGTATTAAATTGCCTTGATATAATAAAATGTTAATAATATAACATATTTGGTATCAGAATAATAAAAAAAAATAACCTAATATTAACCATCTGTAATTGAGGTTATATATGATTAATGCAGAGAGTGTGATCTGATTAAATAACCATTTTATAAAAAAAAAAATTAACTTGCTTAAAAATGTCAGAAATGCTGTATTGTATTGCTATGTTGTACTGTATGCTGCCACCTGGTGTTATGTTGCGAGAACTACAGCCAGAAGGTTCTTTCTGGCTGTTAAAAATGAAATTTCCAAGGGCCAATCCGATTTAGACTTCCCAGATAACCAATGGGAAGGTCAGCTCCCGTAGTGCCACCCACATGATGTCATCAATGATTATATAATGGGAGTGTTGAATGCACAAGAGAGAGTTGTCTGTAACTTGTTGAAAATTAGTGATCTGATTTTGGCTGCGATATACCTGAAAAAAAAAAAAGTTCACTTCAGCAAGGAGCTTAAAACTTATCCTTGATTTGTGCAAAAACCTTCTTTCAAATGAGATGACCTAAAGACCGCTACGAATTGGTTCAAAATTGGTGAAGTATATTGTATTTTAAATTGGTAGTTATAAGCCTAGGTATTGTTCAAATCTGTGTCTGAATTGGCTAAGTAACTCATCTATACAAGTTCTGATATTGTCGGTTAATTTTGTATTAGGATAAATTGCAGTTAAATAACAGAATATATATTTTATCCTATTGTTTTATAAACACTGTTTAGAATTGTATTGCTTGGATGTTAAAGGTTTTTAGTCCCATTGTGTTAAATAAATAAGGCTGAATTGTGAAGGTATATTGTTCTGGGTTTTGTAAGAAGAATAGCATATCTTAAGAGTTGGTTCTAACGCATATAAACTTTTATTTAGTTTCCTTTTATTGCAAATATAGTTCAATATGTTCATGGATATTAACTAAATAAAAGAATTCAGGTATTTATATTAATTGTATGGTCTAGTAGGTGCATGGTTGATAAGGGTTTCTATTTCTTTGTATTATGTTTATAACCCTGCCATAAACTTATATATATATTATTTGGATAGCACTGCTAAGATTTTCATAAATATACTGACATAATAATTGGAGGCACTTTTTCTGAGATTTATTAATATTCCATCATAATTGATATAATATATTTGTAAGTAAATAGAAATTATTATAAAAGAGAAAAAAAAATAATTCATATTTCGATATTAATATTTTGAAGATATAATTTTTTTTTGAAAAGTTGAAATATTAATTTTCATATTTCGAGATTGACATTAATATCTTGAAATATTATTAAAGATTAATTTTGAAAAATTAATAAAAATAAATTTTTCATATTTCAAAATTAATCAAAAATATTAATTTTTCATATTTTCAAAGTTAATCAAAAATATTAATTTTTCATATTTCGGAATATTAATTTTTCATATTTCAAAATTAATAATATTTTTTTTTTTTTTTTTAAATATAAAATTTTTCTCTCTTTTTATTGGCAAAAATTGTATTAGCATTTTATTTAAATAAATACTAAACCAATACAATAATGTCTGTAGCCAGAAGTGACTCATTTAATTCTATACATAGCAATGAAATTGGTCCCATTACAATACCCATTACTAAAGGTCAGGTCCTTAAGAAAGATATCTTAAGTTACATTAAAGGGAAGTTAAATATTGCTGGTGAATTAAATGATTTTGTGGATATGCTTGAAACTAGGGCTAAAAATATTACCGTTAATAATAATATGTGGAATGAAGAGAATGAATTCTTCCAGGAATTATTAATGATTAATCAATGCAAAGATCCCAAAAAGCGAGAAAAACTAATACTAAAATCTTGGCCCCTTCTAATATGCATAATTGACGAAATGTCGTTTTGTGTCACAGACAAACGATTGCAAATACAGGAGCTAGAAAATAGTATTCGTTCCTCGCGCAGACGCGAAGAGGGTTTAAAAAACAGCCAAAAATAAAATGGATGAATTTGCCCAAAACCTAGCCACCTTAGATAAGCACAATATGGACTTAATCGCACAGATACAAGATTTAAATAAACAGCTTGCGCAAAGCCAGAGAGAATTAAGCGATTTAAAAAGGTCATATCGCCATAATGAAAACCCCTATATTAGCAATGAGAATAATACAGATAATGCTAACTCCTTTAGCGAACGCGTCAGGGACGAGGTACGAAAATATATAGAACAACATAGACAAATGACCCCTAACGGGTCAGAAGTAGATTTCCCAAATAGACAATCCCCTCAGGATGTAAATCCAGAGGACAGCTGTAGCGCAGCTGATGCGGGGGAGGGAAACTCTAACAGAGAGTCCCAAAAATAAGTCTGATAAAGTCTATGATTCCCATAAAATAATCACCTTCGTACAACGCGCAGTACCTATATTCTCCAATAAGGGAACAACATCTGTAATTGATCATTTACAGGCTTTTGAAAATGCGTTAGCTATAATGAATGTTACAAGTGAGAAATTGAAAATTGAATTTCTACCTTGGGTATTTGACAGTAAGCATCACAAATTCTTTGCCTCACTAAAGGATATGAATATTCATTCCTGGAATGGGGTAAAACGACAATGCAGAAAAGAATTCGGGCAATATTGCACTAAAACTGCCGCGAAGATAGCGGTATATGGTTTAAAGTGTCGTGCGAATCAGAGTCCAATCGAATTCCTTTCTGTATTGAAAAATGCGTACAGTATGGCTGAAGATAATCCCAAATTTGACGGCTCAGAATTTGTAAATTTATTTTTTGAAGCACTGCCTACACCCATCAAAATTAACTTAGCTAGAGATTTTGATGAGGACTGCTCATTGGAATGGCTGATCAAAGAGAGTACAAAATTATACTCTATTCAGCAGTCCAGTGAGCAGGGGGTTAAAAAGGAATCAAAACCCAAAATTGTAGCAGAAACTAGGGTGTCACCTAAACCCCTCAATTTGGAGTCTAACAAGAGAACTTATGCAGAGGTGGCCAGTCAAAACAGGCCATCTCCACAGAGGTTTAATTCTGCCCCCTCCCCCTACACAGGTTGAGGCGCAGGGAGACTATAACCAAAGTGGGGGACATAATCAGGTGAATAATTACTCACAAAGAGAATACTCACCAAATAATTGGTATCCGCGCAAGGGTAGATACAATAGACGGCGAAGATATTCTCAGGGTAACCAGACACCCCAGGTATATAATGCTCCCCAAAGTACTAATGCTGAACAAGCTGAACCCCAGGGGCAACCACGCCAGAATAGAAATAGTGGCCCTGATTCTGAGGGAACCCAATGGTCCAGGAATCAGTACAATGGGGCACCAAGAGATAGGCCCAGGGGTAGAGGTAACTTGTACAATCAGGTAGATATGCTGTTTACCCAATTAAATCGGTTGAGCGAACAAATCGCTAATATGAGTCAAAAATCTACGGCTCAGCAAACCGAACAATACTTTTTTAGGGGTACAGCCAGTGGTCAGCAGTGGACCACAGGCACAGTCATAAATACTGCAGTATCACCTGAAGGGGAGGGGAGAGATATACAAAATGTAGTAATAAATATCAATGATACTAATCATGTTATCTCCCACAGACCGGAAACGGACAAATTAGCTGTGACAATGAGCGATATCAGCCGGGAAAAATTAACCAAACTTTTCCTCTGCAGTGTTCTCTTAACATTATTTCCACAGATGCAGTACACAAGAACCCAGCTGACCTTGTCATAGGGGAAACAGGTAGGTATGAAATTTCCTCTGCATCGAATGACGCAGCGGATCCAGGTAAAAACGTGGCGAAGCCCACAGATGTACAAGAATGCAAATTTTATGTGTGAAATGATAGAAACTGCAGGAAGATATTATGTACTAGTTGAGCTGCAAGAGTCAGTCTCCAACCCTATCAGGGGATTAATTGACACTGGGTCACAGGCAACTATCTTATCCCACAGGTACTACACACAGCTAAATGAGCTAACACCCCACAAACCCAAAATAAGAGAATTTGACGGTTCTCTAATAGGTGTTGGGGGTGACTCCCTAAAAGTTTACGGTACTGCCTGGTTAAAATTTAAATTGGGGAACAGGTTCATAAGACACCCTGTCATTATAGTGGATCTGCCAACTGATCGTTTAATTATTGGTAGTGATCTCCTGAAACGATTAAGCACCATAATTGATTGCATAAATAATGTAATTTGGTCGCAAGTTAAACGGCCTATCAATTATGAAAAATCTGGTACATCTCGCACCCGACACAGCTGTCACGTGGTGGAAGAGAAACCAGATGCTGTGGAGATTCATTTCAGGAATAACTCTACACCTGAAATCACTAATCTACAAATAGATGATCAGACTCCTTTTAGTGGCTCTGATGGTAATACTTTTAAAATTTCGCCCGGAAAAATAGCGAATATCTCCCTAGATGGCGATATATTAACCATATCACTCCACAAGGGGGATCCTAAAATCCCTAAAGGGGGAGACCATGCTCAATACCTCACAGGGATTGAGAGAGTTAAAGAGGATCTATTTATCCCTATACAAGTGCATGACCTTGGTAAAACCAAGTATGCTAAAATAAATTTAAAACAGGAAGCTAGCTATATAAGCGAAGGTTTATTAGCGCAAATAGCTGAACCTAAAGTGATTAAATATCTTTCTCCCCAAGACCACTGTGTCAACGGCCTGGATGACAGGTCTGAAAGCTATAACATCACAGCTAAGTGCTTATTATCTATCTCTATTGGTAATAAGTCAGTGAAGCACCTGTTTTTAGTTTTAAATACTCCCCATAATCAAATATACATTGGCAATGATATCTTACATAGATATGCCATACAAATAGATTTGATTAATTCTTGCCTCTGGAGCAGGTTAAAGGGGGACCCTGAAGTATTTCAGGATGAAAATGCAGCCCTGAAATCAAACCAGCAATTGCCATATGCTGTGAATATGCAGGTATCTAGCGATGTTATAATTCCTGCTGGGGCTGATAAATTTCTTTTACCCTTACAGGTAAAGAGAGGTCAGAAATTAAAAACTTCTGAAACACTGATTTGCCTCTCCCATAGAATACAAAATCTGGGTGTCTCAGTAACCTACACTCCTATGGTGAATATTGGAACTGTTCCAATAAATATTATTGTGCATAACATGACCCCACAGGATATAACATTATCCAAGGGAACTACCATAGGATATGCACTGGAATCAAGTTATTACACTTTTGGATTCCAGAATAATGTAATTGGGCTAATACCTGAAGGATACCTAACTGAAGAACAATTAATAGAACAATCCTTTGCATCTATGCCAGAGGGTCTATTTAATATTCAGTCTATTTATCCCTTCAGCTCAGAGGAAGGCATCTGTAAAATTGAAGAAGCCTCTCTAGTGTTTGATCAGCCAATCAAACAGCAAGATTACCCCAATCCCCAGAGTCATGGGAGCAATATAAATTATAATCAAGGGGATCTCACCTCTAGGTTGGAAGAAGCCTATGAAATAGGACAGCCTGAAATCTTTCCAGGATTTCAGCAAATAGTCGAAGAGCAAATATCCTTAGCCAATGGCTGTTCTAGCGATGATGAACGCCAACAGCTGCGAGAACTCCTGATGGAGTACAAGGATATTTTCGCTAAGGATTCTTATGACTGTGGTACCACAGACTTGCACATTGCAAGAATACAAACAGATCCTAATGCGCCACCTGTATTTGTCAAACAATACAGACTTCCCTTAGCCTCATATGATTCTCTTGCAGAGATCATAAGGAATTTGGAAGAAAGAGGTGTTATCAGACAGGTGCACAGCTCTTATAATAATCCTATTCTAGGTGTCCTTAAGCCCAATGGACAATGGCGTTTGTGTGCTGACTTAAGACAGCTAAACAAACGAGTATACATGTCTGGCTGGCCTGTACCATACATTGACCAGTGTCTAGCACAAATGCAGGGATCCAAAATATTCACTGCCATTGATTGTGCACAGGGATATTGGACCATAAAGGTACATGAAGAGGACCAATATAAGCTAGCATTCTCCTTCCAAAAGATTCAGTATGCATTCCAGAGACTTCCATTTGGATACATAAATTCTGGACATGAATTTGCTGTATTCATGCATAAGGCTATGCCTGACGCACTGGAAAGGGGGACCTTATCTTATGTTGATGATGTTTTAATCAAAAGCACAGACTTTGAAAAACACATCACAGAACTTAAACACGTCCTCAGCCAACTTAAAAGGGCAGGTGTCAAATTATCCCTGCAAAAAGCTCAATGGTGCCGCACTCGGGTAAACTTCTTGGGACATGAAGTTACCTCTGAAGGATTAAATCCCCAAAAGAAAAAGGTGGAAGCTATAGTGAATTCTAAAAACCCAACTAACTTAAAGGAATTGAGATCATTCCTGGGTATGACAAATTATTCTCGCAAATTCATTGATAATTATGCGGAATTAACTAACCACTACTACTTCTTCTGAAGAAAGATGTGAAATGGCACTGGAGTGAGTCTCAAGAGACAGCCATCAGAGAGCTGAAGAGAAAACTCACTCAAGCACCTTGCTTAGTGTACCCTGAAGGTGGTAAACCTTTCTACTTAGAAACAGGGTACACAGATGTAAGCATGAGTGCTGTGTTATACCAAAAGCATGATAATTTGAACAAAGCCATTGCTTATGCGAGCAAAAATCTATCCCCAGTAGAAATAAAGTTTAACGATTGCGAAAAAGCCCTCTTATCTACTGTATGGGCTCTACAAAATTTCCGCAGCTATATACAGGGCGAGAAAATTATTGTAGAAACGGCCCACCAGCCTTTGCTATATTTGCAAAGTGAGAGAATAAGAGATGGGAATTTGTCTAATAGCCGCATAACAGCGTGGACTCTTTCCTTGCAAGGCTGGCCATTAGAAATTCGCTACAAGCAGAATAAAAAGAATCCAGTCGCACAAGGACTTGCTGAGCTCCACGACTGTACTGATAGAGATCCTGGGGAAGAATTATCAGAAGATGATTTTCTGGAGGAACAATTGCTTTCCCCATATAAAATGTACAATGAGGACCATTGTCAAACATTACCTTGGATATATGTTGATGGTTGTTCTTACCATGCCACTATTGATAATGAGCGCAGATTAGTCGCTGGCATTGGTATAACTGGGGCAAATGGATTCTCAAATATATCTGTAGGTTTCAACATTGGACCAAGATCCAGTCAAGTTGCAGAACTAACTGCTGTTTTCAAAACCATTGAAATGGCTATTGAACATGGTATTCATGAATTTGTGATCATAACTGACTCAAATTATGTGCGTGACAGTTTTGTTGAATACCTGCCAACTTGGAAAAGAAATGGCATGCAGAAAAGCAATAACAAACCAGTCAAGCATGGCAAATTGTTCTGCGAGATTGATAATCTGGTAGTATCCAATGATTTAACCATACACTGGAAAAAGACCAAGGGTCATTCCAGAGTTTTAGGTCCTGATAAGGAAGGCAATGACCTTGCGGACTCATTAGCCAAACAAGGAGCCATAACTGGAGAACTCCTTAATATTGAACACTTAATGGGTGCAATTCAGGTAGAAGCCATTACCAGAATCCAGGCAAAACAACAGAGTGAGCCTAACTTGGTACAATGGAGTCAGGATTCTCCTAGTGAGGACCTGATCACTAGTCAAAAAGAAGACCCATTGTAGGCATCTTCTATAAACACATAGAAGATCCTGAAAGCAACCCCATCTCAAAAGATGATTGTATTGGCAAAGAAGATCTGAGAATCTTAATAAAATCTAAATCACAATTCAAATTACAGGATGGTTTGTTAATTAGAACCTCCAAAACTGGCATCCAACAGTGGGTAGTACCCACCAAGTTCAGAGGTCTAATGCTTCAACATGCCCATGATGCTCCCACATCTGGTCATCGCGGTGCCAAACTCACGTACGAAATATTGCGTGACTACGCTTTTTGGCCACACATGTTGAAAGATGTTCAAACCTACTGTCAAGGGTGTTTTATCTGTCCACAGTTCCAACCCACTGCACCAACGCATAGAGCGCCATTGCAGAAAAGGGGGATGGTAATGCCATGGTCAGATATACAAATTGATTTTATTGGTCCGGTAACAAGGTCATCAAGAGGTAACAAGTACATGTTAACAGTGACATGCCTGTTCACTAAATGGGTAGAGTGCATTAGTGCACCTAACAATAGTGCTGAAACATGTGCAGCATTGCTCATCAACCATGTATTTTCCAGATTTGGTTTGCCCCAAAGAATCGAATCAGATCGGGGGACCCACTTCACTAGCGAAGTGATGACAAAAATGTGGAAAATACTAGGGGTTAAAAGAAAGCTCCATATTGCTTATAGAGCTGCCTCAAGTGGTGATTGTAGAGCGTTACAACCAATCCATTGTTAAAATCCTCAAAAAGTTTGTGAGTGAAACAGGTAAAGACTGGGATATAAAACTACCTCTAGTCTTAATGGCATTAAGAGCAACTCCAAGTAGTGCTACCAAGATGTCACCTTTTGAGCTGATGACTGGTAGAAGAATGGTTCTACCTCAGCATCTGCTGTACCGTACATCAGACCAAAATTTGATAAACGCTGCCAATACACATCAATATGTGGAAAACTTAAGAAAGCACCTGCAATATGCCTTTGCATTTGCTCAAAGGAATTTAGAAAGAGCCGCAACTGCCACTAAAACCTATTATGATCTCAAAACATCCAAAAAGGAATATGAAATAAATGATAAAGTTTATCTTTATAACTTTGGAAGAGATCAGGTTAGGGAGAAGAAATTTCTTCCCTCATGGAAAGGTCCTTTTGTCATTACTGACAAAATATCTCCAGTGGCCTATAAAATACGGATCCCCAAAAATGAAGGTTTCATAGATAAATGGGTACATATAAATCAACTGCGGGCATGTCATCCCAGGTCCCCACTACAAGTCATAGAGGGAGAATGAAGTGTCATATCCCCAAATGCACTAAAGACATACTGTAATTTAAAGATGCCTAACTGATAAACATGAAAGCTCAAAATAACAAACTTTCTTCATAAGAGACTGTCTATGAGGTATACGGTTGATCCTCATCAAATACCACTGACTTTAAGCCAATTCAAATACATGTGTCCTACATCTATTTGAAGTTGGAAGGGGGATTTATGTCAGAGTATATGAATATTATGATGAATATTACATATGTGTACATATATATATATATATATATATATATATATGTATATTTTATACACTGTATATGTTAGATGAGAACTCAGGATTAATTAAACATGAGTTTGTTGAACACAGCTTCTAATACACGTCTATCAGGATTGACGATCAGTAGAGCCTTTTTGAAACACAAACATTTCTTTTCTAAAGGAAATAGCTCAGTGACCCTATTCATTTGACTATATATGCAGATTTTTATAACCTCAGAACATTTGGTGAGGTGAGAAAAGAATGTGTTCAAGGACCCCTTTGGAATTTGACACGTGTGATACAACAGTTCTATCTCACTGAATCTCTATTTGAAGACTTACTGCAAAAACCCCTCTTGGGGGAAGGTGACACAAATAAAATCAAATACACATCTGCACTGCTGGCTAAACAGGAAATATGCTGTTTTAAAGACTCTTACAACTCCTCATGGATTGACCCCATGTGGTGAGTATGAGACAAAAAGTCTGGCAACTGAAGTTACTGAAAAGTTAGAATGTTAGGATAATACAGTGAAGACAAATGACTTACATTATGATTCATGATATATATATATTAAAATTAAGCACATTGTATTAGGTGGATAATTGCTGCAGGGGATATTTATATAGGAAATAAATTCAGATATACATAGAAATGATGTATATGTTTTGAAAACACAAAAGATCTTACTTAGCCTCTGTGTGTTTAAAAACATGAATAGATGTTTATGGACCTGAAGAGAAGTGATTATTAACATTTATTTTCTTATTTCAGATCTACATAGACAGGATTCACTTGGAATACAGTACAATACTGAATTAAAAATAAGCTATTATTCACATGTAAATGCCAGGATACCGATAAAATTGTAATGCATTTTAAGCTACTAATTAGCAGTATTAAATTGCCTTGATATAATAAAATGTTAATAATATAACATATTTGGTATCAGAATAATAAAAAAAAAATAACCTAATATTAACCATCTGTAATTGAGGTTATATATGATTAATGCAGAGAGTGTGATCTGATTAAATAACCATTTTATAAAAAAAAAAATTAACTTGCTTAAAAATGTCAGAAATGCTGTATTGTATTGCTATGTTGTACTGTATGCTGCCACCTGGTGTTATGTTGCGAGAACTACAGCCAGAAGGTTCTTTCTGGCTGTTAAAAATGAAATTTCCAAGGGCCAATCCGATTTAGACTTCCCAGATAACCAATGGGAAGGTCAGCTCCCGTAGTGCCACCCACATGATGTCATCAATGATTATATAATGGGAGTGTTGAATGCACAAGAGAGAGTTGTCTGTAACTTGTTGAAAATTAGTGATCTGATTTTGGCTGCGATATACCTGAAAAAAAAAAAAGTTCACTTCAGCAAGGAGCTTAAAACTTATCCTTGATTTGTGCAAAAACCTTCTTTCAAATGAGATGACCTAAAGACCGCTACGAATTGGTTCAAAATTGGTGAAGTATATTGTATTTTAAATTGGTAGTTATAAGCCTAGGTATTGTTCAAATCTGTGTCTGAATTGGCTAAGTAACTCATCTATACAAGTTCTGATATTGTCGGTTAATTTTGTATTAGGATAAATTGCAGTTAAATAACAGAATATATATTTTATCCTATTGTTTTATAAACACTGTTTAGAATTGTATTGCTTGGATGTTAAAGGTTTTTAGTCCCATTGTGTTAAATAAATAAGGCTGAATTGTGAAGGTATATTGTTCTGGGTTTTGTAAGAAGAATAGCATATCTTAAGAGTTGGTTCTAACGCATATAAACTTTTATTTAGTTTCCTTTTATTGCAAATATAGTTCAATATGTTCATGGATATTAACTAAATAAAAGAATTCAGGTATTTATATTAATTGTATGGTCTAGTAGATGCATGGTTAATTAGGGTTTCTATTTCTTTGTATTGTGTTTATAACCCTGCCATAAACTTATATATATTATTTGGATAGCACTGCTAAGATTTTCATAAATATACTGACACTTTTGTTACATAATCAAAGAAGTCAATTAGATTAGTCTGACATGATCTCCCTGAAGTAAAACCATGCTGATTTTGGTCCTCTAAATTGTTTGTCTTTATGTAAGTCATAATTCTTTCTTTTAAGAGGCTTTCCATTCATTTCCCTACTACTGAAGTTAAACTAACTGGCTTGTAGTTGCCAGATTCTTCTCTACTGCCCTTTTTATGAAGAGGATGTGCTTAACTAACTCCCAGTGTTGCTCCTTCAATAAATGATACCGAAAGAATTAAGTAAATTGGAAATTTGTTTTAAAAATGTTATTCTCTATCTGAATCGCAAACATTTTTGGGTTTCGTGTATATGTGTGTGTGTATCTATATATGTATATGTATGTGTGTATATGTATGTGTGTGTGTGTATATATATATATATATATATATATATATATATATATATATATATATATATATTTATTTACTATATTAAGCTACAATGTGTTATTTTGGGATGGTAGTGTGCCGCAGGATTTTTTAATGTAAAAAAAAGTGTGCCACGGCAAAAAAAAAAGTTGAAAATTACTGATCTAAACTACCTGACTCAGCCTAAACCCTCATCTAAACTACAATAACAAATACCTGACTCAGCCTAAACCCTCATCATCTAAACTACACTCACAAATACCTGACAGCCTAAACCCTCATCATCTAAACTTCCTGACTCAGCCTAAACCCTCATCATCTAAACTACCTGACTTAGCCTAAACCCTCATCATCTAAACTACACTCACAAATACCTGACTCAGCCTAAAAGCTCTAGTCTGCCCTCTCCCATTTTACAGAACAGAAATGTTGGGATCTGTGTATCTGGTTGTTGCTTGTGATTTAGTCAAACTAACAACTTGCCCTGTAGGATTAAATCACATGCAGCATAAAACCAACATATCATCATTTTATTTATTTTATATTAAATAATTTATCACTTTATTTTCCCTGTTCATTTATTTCACGTCTATTTGAATAAATCAGTATCTGTAAATTTCCTCCTGGTTAGTTTCTTCTGTTACCAGATGGACATTTCTGGATAAGACCTTGGAAATTTTAGAATGAAACAGGAAATGTCTGTTTCTGTTAGAAGTTGTGAATAATTTGTATCTATTTTGCTTTGCATAGGTTTTATTTTTTATCAGCTTGGATATATCAGAATGATATAAAGATGACTTTGTGTTGGCACATACACAGGGGACTGCCTTGGCACCCAGGGATATATACCAGTGTGTGCTAAATAGAGTTTAGCATGAGGTTTATTTTATGTGGAGAGACACAAGGGTTGTACAAAATTGGCAGTTTTTGGGGCATTGGTAGGAGATTATCTGTTTAATCCGAATGTGTAATTTATTTGTAAACCAGTTACTAAAAGTTCGAAAAAATTTCCAGCACAGGTACATTGGTTTTTCCAAAAACTTAATATATTCCCTTTTAAGATTAGCACAAAAACTTGATATCACTAACTGTTAGTGATATTCTTAAAAGGGATATATTACGTTTTTGGTTTTGGAAAAACCAATGTACCTGTGCTGGAAATTTTTTTTATATACAGAGGGTGTGTATATCTGCAACAGCTGTACTGCATACACAATCCTACTGTTTATATAGAGCAGATGTGGCAGAATCTGATTTATTTTAAACCGTCATTCTCCACCTTTTTTTCACAATGCAACATCCTGACATTTATTTCCTGCAATATTCCATAAACTCTGCTAATGTGGTAATTCTATCAAATAAAAAAAAATATAAAAAAAATAATAAAATAAAATATATTAATTATATATATATATATATATATATATATATATATATATATATATATATATATATATATATATATATATATATAAAATGTGTGTCTCTATGGGTTGTATATTTACTGCTTTAATGTATTTATATATTTTTTTTATTTTTTTACACACACACAACCTATGATATTCTACCTACAACACGTTTTCTTTGATATAACTCTGAAAATGGTTTCTAGAAAGTAATGGGTGCCACTCTGTTGAAACCTAGGTTTTCTCTTGATCTCTTATGAGGATAGTTAGGGGCAGATAGGCAATAAAAGTGTGCAAATAAGGCTGGTATTTATGTATAATTCTCATGCTAAAATTTACTTTGAACACATTTATATATAGGATTTTATTAAGCCACCAACAGCACACCCTATAGGAGCAACTGTCTTTATAAACCCTTAAGGTTTTGTGTTCACAACATGATATCCTATTGTGTATCACATGAGGACTATACACATTATATCCTGTTGTGTATCACCTGAGGACTATACACATTATATCCTGTTGTGTATCACCTGAGGACTATACACATTATATCCTGTTGTGTATCACCTGAGGACTATACACATTATATCCTGTTGTGTATCACCTGAGGACTATACACATTATATCCTGTTGTGTATAGTCCTCATGTGATACACAACAGGATATAATGTGTATAGTCCTCATGTGATACACAACAGGATATAATGTGTATAGTCCTCATGTGATACACAAGAGGATATAATGTGTATAGTCCTCAGGTGATGCACAACAGGATATAATGTGTATAGTCCTCATGTGATACACAACAGGATATAATGTGTATAGTCCTCATGTGATACACGAGGACTATACACATTATATCCTATTGTGTATCACATGAGGACTATACACATTATATCCTGTTGTGTATCACATGAGGACTATACACATTATATCCTATTGTGTATCACATGAGGACTATACACATTATATCCTGTTGTGTATCACATGAGGACTATACACATTATATCCTGTTGTGTATCACATGAGGACTATACACATTATATCCTGTTGTGTATCACATGAGGACTATACACATTATATCCTGTTGTGTATCACATGAGGACTATACACATTATATCCTATTGTGTATCACATGAGGACTATACACATTATATCCTATTGTGTATCACATGAGGACTATACACATTATATCCTATTGTGTATCACATGAGGACTATACACATTATATCCTGTTGTGTATCACATGAGGACTATACACATTATATCCTGTTGTGTATCACATGAGGACTATACACATTATATCCTATTGTGTATCACATGAGGACTATACACATTATATCCTGTTGTGTATCACATGAGGACTATACACATTATATCCTGTTGTGTATCACCTGAGGACTATACACATTATATCCTGTTGTGTATCACATGAGGACTATACACATTATATCCTGTTGTGTATCACATGAGGACTATACACATTATATCCTATTGTGTACCACATGAGGACTATACACATTATATCCTATTGTGTATCACATGACTATACGTAAGTAGCTAGCTACCAAGCTTCAGCCGCATGATATTCTAGAAGGATGCGCTCAGTCCAAAACTCAAAGTATTTCTCAGTCCAAATCAGTGACGGCGACTCCATTAAACCGTGGTCAACACTTCTGTCATCTCTCAGTCTGCAATATTAAAAAGGGCATCTCTAGGTGCAATGTTCTTTATCAGACCGGGAAAACCACACAAATCGGTGAATGGCAACTCCCATATATGAAGCTTTCTTTATGGTGCGATCCACTTAGGCTGGAGAATTACTGATCACTGGTCAGAGGACTGAATGCGCCTATTGCCAGCAGACATCCACAGTGAAAATGCTGTTTTTAGTTAAAGGGACACTGAACCTAATTTTATTATTTCATGATTCAGATTCAGCAACTTTCTAATTTACCTCCCATGATCAATTTTTCTACGTTCTCTTGCTATCTTTATTTTAAAAAGGCATCTAAGCTAAGGAGCCAGACAATTTTTGGTTCAGGCCCTGGACAACACATGTTTATTAGTGGGTGGATTCATCCACCAATCAGCAAGAACAACCCAGGTTGTTCACCAAAAATGGGCCAGCATCTAAACTTACATTCTTGCTTTTCAAATAAAGATACCAAGAGAATGAAGAACATTTGATAATAGGAGTAAA
This sequence comes from Bombina bombina, assembly GCF_027579735.1. Lineage (NCBI taxonomy): Eukaryota > Metazoa > Chordata > Amphibia > Anura > Bombinatoridae > Bombina > Bombina bombina. Next base: position 185,633,057 of record NC_069509.1, read on the forward strand.
TTAGAAAGTTGCATGCTCTATCTGAATCACAAAAAGTGCCAGGTTTAAGAACCATTAAAAGGCACAAACAAAGCAACGCGTTTCTTGGTGTCCCTCAGCTGTTTCATCAGGCTTCATGAGTAAACAGGCATGTCCCCTATTAAAGGGATATTAAAAGGGATATTTAATAACCCCATAACAGAAGTAAAAACCTTGCGTTAGTCATTGTTTTTTGCCTCCTTTTACTGTAAAATATTTCTGAAAAGTTGACTTGTGCCACTTCCTCCATCATACTTAAGTACAGTGACATTTACCTGAACCTGCAACATGCTGCACAGAAACAGAAAATCAGACCAGAAATTATACAGGCTTTTGAAGAGATGTAATCCTCAGCAGCTCCTGATTTTTTCAGTACCTTATTGACACGTTATGTCCTTTTAATTTGCATATATATGTGATGTCAGACTTTTGTATTCTGCACAAATAGGTTATTCCCCCGTTCATGTAATTCTAGGTTTAGTAAAAAATTATTTAATGTAAATTATTTATCTATTATGCAATATGTTCGGGGAATCTAAGTATTAAAATCTTAATGAGACTTTTCAGTTTACTTCTATAATCAAAATTTTTTTTTCTTTTAGTATCGTTTGTTGAACAATATGTAAATATCTTACACTACTGGGAGCTAGCTGGTGATTAGAGGCTACAAACCTATGCCCATACCTCCCAACATTTCAAAATTCAAAAGAGGGACACCCCCCCACCCCCGCGGCAAAAAAAAATGCAATGTGGTGGGCGGGGCTTAAAAAATCATAAGACCTAAGTAATATAAATAAAATTCTAAATAAAAGTCATATATTTTAATACACTTAGGCAAGCAAATCAAACACAAGCTCAGACCACTGGTATATGGCTATGTGAGCTATGCATTTAATTAGCCTTTGCAAAGACATTGCTAAATATTTTTATCTTAAAGGGACAGTCAAGGCCAAAAAAACTTTTATTTTTCAAATAGGGCATGTAAGTTTAAACAACTTTCCAATTTACTTTTATCAACAATTTTGCTTTGTTCTCTTGGTATTCTAAGTTGAGAGCAAACCTAGGAAGGCTCATATGATAATTTCTAAGCACTTGAAGGCCCGCCTCTAATCACAATGCTTTTGTATTTGCTTTTTCACAACAGGGAGAGTAGTTCAGGTAAACCCTATAGATAGCATTGTGATCACGCCCGTGGGTTGTGGCAGACACTGCACTAATTGGCTAAAATGCAAGTCAATAGATAATAACTAAAAGTCATGTGATTAGGGGCGGTCAGGAGATGCTTAGATACAAGATAGTCACAGCAGTAAAAAGTATATTAATATAACAGTGTTGGTTATGCAAAACTGGGGAATGGGTAATAAAGGGATTATCTATCTTTTTAAACAATAAAAATTCTGGTGTTGACTGTCCCTTTAATTGCACATTTATTAATAATTCTTAAACTGCTCTCTGCATTCCCCATTAATATTCTAGATTCTGGCCTTTTAAAGTCAGCAAAAATGCACAGTAGCCCGCTACATAGCATACAATTATACATGCAGATACACACACACTACATAGCATACACTTACACATGCAGATACACA
>NC_069509.1:185637163-185649663 GCF_027579735.1 Bombina bombina
TTACAACAGTGTGACATATTTTTTTAACTTTGCTTGTTTTTTACTCCCAGTGCAGGGGTATTTTGTAGGAGGCATGGCATATACAGCACAATACATACAGTGTTTGTGTGTATGTGATATATATATATATATGCTGTATTAGGCTACAATGTTGTGATTATTTTTTTTTTAATTTTTGGGATGGTGGTGTGCCACAGGTTTTTTTATGTAAAAAAGTGTGCCACGGCAAAAAAAAAGGTTAAAAATCACTGCACTAAACCCCTTACACCACCTGGTTAGAGACTTTCTGCCCAGAATTTAATAGGGAGTTCTACTAAAACATTTTATTATCTTGCTTTCAGCTCAAGTTAAAGTAAGATGACCAGATTTTTAAAATGAAATCCGGGGACATTTTTTTTTTTATGGCAAATGTTAAACGATTTTATTAGCATAATTTTCCTCAAATTAAATATGCAGTGTATTTGGTTTGGGTTTATGAGTTATTGTATGATTTTTTATATATATATATATACTATTATATATATATATATATATATATACATACATACATACATACATACATACATACATACATACACACACACACACACACACACACACACACACACACTTTACAATTTTCATTTTTATCTAATTTGCTTTGTTTATTTGTATCCTTTGTTGAAAAGCATACCTAGGTAGGCTCAGGAGATGGGTACTAGCTGCTGATTGGTGGATGCTTATATAAGCCTCTTCTGTTTGGTATACCAATGTGTTCAGCTAGCTCCCAGTAGTGCATTGCTGCTTTTTAAAGAAAGGATACCAAGATAATGAAGCAAAATAAGTAATAGGTGTGCGTTGTGTGTTTTAAAAAGGAATAAAAACAAATCTGTGGCTCTTTGGATCTGCCAGCCCTTGGTTTTGGCTTTTCTGAAAATAATTAACTGCCAGAAAGGGCTACAGTCAACTGTGTAGAACCTCTCAGCCAGCACAGGGTTAAACCCATAGCGCTTGATGACTCAGTATTAAACTCTCCGGATACTATGAATTACAGAGTTTTTAATCATTTAATTGGACAAAATCATGTGGGATGTGCTGCACATTTTCCCTACACTGAAGCTTTACGCTTCTATTATTACTTAATAATGACTATTGTGACATATATTTAGAATTAAAGGGACAGTCTACAATAGATTAAAAAAAATTGTTTAAAACGAAAAATCCCTTTATTACCCCAATTCCCCAGTTTTGCACAACTAACAGTTGTATTATTATACTTTTTACCTCTGATTAACTTGTATCAAAAGTCTCTTCTGACAGACCCCTGATCACATGACTTTTTGCTTATTATATTTTGACTTTCATTTAGTACTTTTGTGCTAACTCTTAAATAACTCCATGGGAGAGAGCACAATGTTATCTATATGAGCCACATGAACTAGCAGTCTCCTGTTGTGAAAAGTAAATATAAAGCATGTGATAAGAGGCTGTCTGTATTGTCTTAGAAACAGGCAGGAATCTAGAGGTTTTAATGTTATAAAGTATATAACTATAACAATGTTTGTTGTGCAAAACTGGGCGTGGGTAGTAAAAGTGTTATCCATCTTTCTAAACAATACATTTTTTTTTTAGTGTAGACTGTCCTCTTTAACTGTTCTTAAATTAGATTTTTGCTATCTACAACTTCTCGGATAAACACATCTTCCCACCCAGTAATTTCTCCTCCACCCAGAGTTTCCTGAGTGTGTAGGCTGCCTGGGATCTAGTGTTGGTTGCTTTTGTGGATTACAATGGCCTCTCGGTCAGTGTCTGGTATTGCGAATTGTATGGTCTGAGTACTGCAGGGAACCCGGACAGACATACTTAATAAGTGCAATTGGAAGCTACACCTAGAAAAGGCAAGTTACGTTTGTGCACATCTTGTAAATACTGTGTGCATTGCACATTCATATTACTATAAATCTGTATGACAAAAAAAAAAACTACCTATACAGGCCTGCTAGTAGTTGGCAGTGTATAATTAGGTAGCCAAGTTCTTACACACGGGTGAAGGGAAGAATTGCATTATGGCCCCTTATGATTAAAGTCCAGGTTGACTGAAATGCGTTTAGGCTCTTGTTTATTGACAGTAGCCTTGGTCTTTTTATTATAAGATGTTGATTAATGAAGATTTGGTTGTAATGGGCAAATGATGGTGTTTGATGGGAAATCTTGTTATCATTATGAATAAGGTCATGTGATGCAGAGAAACGTGTCAATAGCATTAGACCTTTTGGTTTGGAGTTTTCAGGACGTATGTTATTTAGTAAGTAGTGATACCTTTTATTTATTGCTCGCTTTGGTATTAAGACACATTTAATACTTTACCATATTGAAAGACTTAGCACAATACTGAGCCGTTTTGTCATGAACACTACAAGGTGCAAGATTTTATTCTATCTTTGCTGACATTCATGCTGAATTGAATGTGTGTGCGAATGTAGATCTAATCGCTTTATTGTGAGATATTTGTGAAAGCTGCACACTAAGGGGGGAGCTTACCCTGGCACCAGAAGTTACACACAACCCCATCCTTTGGGGTTAAAAATTATATATTGAGGGTGGCATCAGAACCCGTAGACTGTAAGTTCTTTGTATATTTAATTTCCTATTTATTTTAGTCTTATTTTTGTTTTTTGCCATGAACAAACATGTGGCAGCAGTGTTGATGCACTGGTGACATATCGATGGTGAGGTGGTCACTACAGTACCCTAGATACCATGTCTGCAATATTGATCTGCTGAAGGAATTTGAGGTTTGTATAAATAATGATCTATGTATAAATTATGAATATCTTATTAATCTAATTTAAAGGGACAGTCTACCAATAGAAATGTTATTGTTTTAAAAGATAGATAATCCCTTTATTACCCATTCCCCAGTTTTGCATAACCAACACAGTTATATTACATACCCCCCAACTGTCCCGATTTTCGCGGGACAGTCCCGATTTTAGGGGTCTGTCCTCTGTCCCGAGTTGCTAGCCATCTGTCCCGATTTGCCCCAGGCATTTAAAAAATTTTTTTTTATTTTTTTTAAATTCTGTTGGGCCCCATACTAAGAAGCAGCTGGCTTTGCTCTCACAGGGTTAGATACCTGTTTTTCCTATGGAAAAGGAATGGTTGTGTGGGTTAAGCAGGAGTAAGAAGGCTGTATACGCTCTGACCACGGTTAATGGTGACCTCTCTTAACCTACCTCTGGTAGTGATGATATCTAACCCTTGGTGATAATACTAGCATGCCTTCAGTTTTATACAATGAGCAGTGCTAATACCAGGGTAACGAACAGTGGCAGCCGCAGACTGCCAGCTAATGTGCTTGCCAACCCCAGGACCCCATACAATGAATGTAGTGCGTGTGTCTATCTGTAATCCCATAACTGTGTGTGTGTATCTGTATGTATAAGTTTATGCTATGTAGTGTGTGTGTGTCTGCATGTATAAGTGTATGCTGCATGTGTAAAGTGTATGCTATGTAGTGTGTGTCTGTGTGTGTGTATCTTCATGTACAAGTGTATGCTATGTAGTGTGTGTGTGTGTGCGTGTGTATCTGCATGTATAAGTGTATGCTATGTAGTGTGTGTGTATCTTCATGTGTAAGTGTATGCTATGTAGTGTGTGTGTATCTGCATGTATAAATGTATGCTATGTAGTGTGTGTGTATCTGCATGTGTAAGTGTATGCTATGTAGTGTGTGTGTATCTGCATGTATAAGTGTATGCTATGTAGTGTGCTGTGTGTGTGTGTATCTTCATGTGTAAGTGTATGCTATGTAGTGTGTGTGTATCTGCATGTATAAATGATGCTATGTAGTGTGTGTGTATCTTCATGTGTAAGTGTATGCTATGTAGTGTGTGTGTATCTGCATGTATAAATGTATGCTATGTTGTGTGTGTGTGTGTGTGTGTATCTGCAATGTATAAGTGTATGCTAAGTAGTGTGTGTGAGTAATCTGCATGTATAAGTGTATGCTATGTAGTGTGTGTGTGTATCTGCATGTATAAGTGTATGCTATGTAGTGTGTGTGTATCTGCATGTATAAGTGTATGCTATGTAGTGTGTATCTGCATGTATAAGTGTATGCTATGTAGTGTGTATCTGCATGTATAAGTGTATGCTATGTAGTGTGTGTGTGTATCTGCATGTGTATGCTATGTAGTGTGTGTGTGTATCTGCATGTGTATGCTATGTAGTATGTGTGTGTATCTGCATGTGTAAGTGTATGCTATGTAGTATGTGTGTGTATCTGCATGTGTAAGTGTATGCTATGTAGTGTGTGTGTGTGTGTGTCTGCATGTGTAAGTGTATGCTATGTAGTGTGTGTGTGTATCTGCATGTGTAAGTGTATGCTATGTAATGTGTGTGTGTGTGTGTGTGTGTGTGTGTGTGTCTGCATGTGTAAGTGTATGCTATGTAATGTGTGTGTGTGTGTGTGTGTGTGTGTGTGTGTGTGTCTGCATGTGTAAGTGTATGCTATGTAGTGTGTGTGTGTGTGTGTGTATCTTCATGTATAAGTGTATGCTATGTAGTGTGCTACTGTGCATTTTTGCTGACTTTAAAGGCCAGAATTTAGGATATTAATGGGGAATGCAGAGAGCAGTTTTTAAAGAATTTATTATTAAATGTCCAATTAAGATAAAAATATTTAGCAATGTCTTTGTAAAGGATAATTAAATACATAGCTCACATAGCCATACCAGTGGTTTGAGCTTGTGTTTGATTGCAGCCTAAGTGTATTAAAATCTATGACTTTATTTAGAATTTTATTTATATTACTTTGGTCTTATGATTTTTAAGCCCCGCCCACCACATTTCAATTTTTTGCCGGGGGGGGGCGGGGGGGTGTCCCTCTTTTGAATTTTGAAATGTTGGGAGGTATGATATTAATATACTTTTTACCTCTGTGATTATCTTGTATCTAGGAACCTTCTTCCAGCCCCCTGATCACATGACTGTGACTGTTTATTATCTATTGTCTTAAATTTAGCATTGTTTTGTGCTAAATCTTAAATAACCCCCTGTGCCTGAACACAGTGTTATCTATATGGCCCACGTGTACTTTCTGTCTCTTTGTGTTGTGCTAGATCTTAAATAACCCCCTGTGCCTGAACACAGTGTTATCTATATGGCCCACGTGTACTTTCTGTCTCTTTGTGTTGAAAAGAGATTTAAAATCATGTGATAAGAGGTGTCCCTCAAAGGCATAGAAATTAGCATATGAGCCTACCTAGGTTTAGTTTAAACTAAGAATACCAAGAGAAAAAAGCAAATTTGATGATAAAAGTAAATTGAATGTTGAATTAAAATTAAAAGTCCTATCTGAATAATGAAAGTTTCATTTATACTAGACTGTCCCTTTAAATGGAGCTTTTTTTTTATCAATCTATGGGGTCCTATTTATCAAGCTCCGAACAGAGCTTGATGCTCCCTGTTACTGGTGAACCTTCAGGCTCGCAGAAAACGCAAGTTATGAAGCAGCGGTCTAAAGACAGCTGCTACCATAACCTGTCCGCCTGCTCTGAGGTGGCGGACAGACATCGCCGAAAATTAACCCGATCGGGTGATTTGACACCCCCTGCTAGTGGCCGAGTGGCCGCAAATATGCAGGGGGAGGCGTGTGCCACCAGCAGTTCACAAGAACTCCTGGTGCAATGATAAATGCCGACAGTGTATGCTGTTGGCATTTATCGCTGGTTGCAGCGGACATGGTCGCTATAGCGGATCATGTCCGTCCGCACAATGATGAATGGACCCCTATTAACTGGACTGCGGCCAGGCTGTAACTACAGAATCTCAGTTGACACAGTATTTCTAGGGGCCCCATCTAACCCTGCATCAGAACTAGTTTGCCAACTCTCCCTTATTTCCAGGGATCTCTGTTATATGCCCAAACTTATTGACGGTCACTCAAGTTCCCTTTATCTGCTCTTAGAAAAATTCTCTTTTTTTTTTTTTTTTTTACACCACCTGGGTAGCCCTTGCTGAGTTGGTGGTTAAATGTAGCCACCGAATCGGCAAACTCTACACAGGGTGCTGAACAAAATATGGGTGCTCTATCTGAATCATGGGGGGAAAATGGGTTTAATATCCCTTTAAGGAGTTAAGATGGTCACCAGTATTGCTGTAGGGGACAATCGGCCACCATGTTTGTACAGGCAGTGCATATACTCTGGTGTAGACAAACCAAGGTTCTAGGAAGACATTGCAATCCTGTCAAAGCCACTTAACCTTACTCAGGTATCTTCTGGCTGTTTGCAATCAGCAGGTCACCATATTGAAATGGGGAGCCCTATTGCAGTATTTTGCCCCAGGAGCCCAGTGAGGCTTAGTTTTGCCCCTGACTGTGCCAAACCGTTTCTTACAAGGGAATTCTTCCTTCCATTTCTCTCACTGCTAATAAATGGAAATTGAAAATGTTCAGTTTAAATTAAAATATTATTCCATAATGAGGCTCACTTTCATAAATTTGCATCCTTTAGTAGCTGAGTGCTTCTGTCGGATGTTGTCTTTGATCTCACGTTTCTGTAAAATCCTCAGAAGGAATATGAATGCAGCGCTGTTAGTTACTGGTGTAAAAAAATAACCCCTTGTCTGCAGGCAGTCTGTATTTCTATGGGTGGGGGGATCCATTTTAAAGCAATGTTTTATTACGTATTACTAGAGATTTTATTAGTGTCTCTAAATGTTTAATGTATTTAACCCGTACAGAGGACACGTTATTAACACCATTTTGATGCACTGTGTTTTTATTGGAGTACATTTTTATTTGTGTTACAAATGTGATTGGCAATATGTCCCTACACCAACCAGCAGTTAAGCAGGTCAGACACCGGGCACTCAATGTGGGGAAAATATATATTTATTTTATTTCCTTATCTGTGTAAAAAAATGTGGATCTTTCAATTTCTGCAAGAATTTAGCGTACGTTCTCCAGGTTTTACATGCCTTACCCTACTATGTTCTAGATAGCCCCTGTATTGATCACTGTAGCCCTGGCACACAGACTATTGAGGAGCTGTAGGGCCAGGGGTCCGATATGAGGTATGATGTGGGGCATGTGACTGAAGGGCTGCAGGGATAGGGGCCAGGGCAGGGTCTGATGTGGGCATGTGACTGAAGGGCTGCAGGGATAGATAGGGGCCAGGGGTCTGATGTGGGCATGTGGACTGACCTTAGGAACTGCAGGGTAGGGGCCAGGGGTCTGATGTGGGCATGTGACTGACCTTAGGAACTGCAGGGTTAGGGGGCCAGGGGGTCTGATGTGGGCATGTGACTTACCTAAAGAACTGCAGGGATAGGGGCCAGGGGTCTGATGTGGGCATGTGACTGACCTTAGGAACTGCAGGGTTAGGGGCCAGGGATCTGATGTGGGCATGTGACATACCTAAAGAACTGCAGGGATAGGGGCCAGGGGTCTGATGTGGGCATGTGACTGACCTTAGGAACTGCAGGGGTTAGGGGCCAGGGGTCTGATGTGGGCATGTGACTTACCTAAAGAACTGCAGGGATAGTGGCCAGGGGTCTGATGTGGGCATGTGACTGACCTTAGGAACTGCAGGGATAGGGGCCAGGGGTCTGATGGTGGCATGTGACTGACCTTAGGAACTGCAGTGATAGGGGCCAGGGGTCTGATGTGGGCATGTGACTGACCTTAGGAACTGCAGTGATAGGGGCCAGGGGTCTGATGTGGGCATGTGACTGACCTTAGGAACTGCAGGGTTAGGGGCCAGGGGTCTGATGTGGGCATGTGACTGACCTTAGGAACTGCAGGGATAGGGGGCCAGGGGTCTGATGTGGGCATGTGACTGACCTTAGGAACTGCAGTGATAGGGGCCAGGGGTCTGATGTGGGGCATGTGACTGACCTTAGGAACTGCAGGGGTTAGGGGGCCGAGGGGGTCTGATGTGGGCATGTGACTGACCTTAGGAACTGCAGTGATAGGGGCCAGGGGTCTGATGTGGGCATGTGACTAGGGTTGCCACCCGTCCCTTAAAATACAGAACACCTTATAAGTTACACATGCTGCAGGGTGTGCAGGGAGGAATATGATAGTGCTGTCCAGAAACACAATACATGTTCCTCCCTGCACACCCTGCAGCATGTGTAACTCATAAGTGTCCCAGAAAACATGGCTGAGGTGGGCAACCCTACATGTGACTGACCTGAGGAACTGCAGTGATAGGGGGCCCAGGGGTCTGATGTGGGCATGTGACTGACCTGAGGAACTGCAGTGATAGGGGCCAGGGGGGGGTCTGATGGTGGGCATGTGACTGACCTGAGGAACTGCAGTGATAGGGGCCAGGGGTCTGATGTGGGCATGTTGACTGACCTGAGGAACTGCAAGGGTTAGGGGCCAGGGATCTGATGTGGGCATGTGACTGAACCTCAGGAAACTGCAGGGTTAGGGGGCCAGGGGTCTGATGTTGGGCATGTGACTGACCTTAGGGAACTGCAGGGTTAGGGGGGCCAGGGGTCTGATGTGGGCATGTGACTGACCTTAGGAAGCAGCAGGGATAGGGGCCAGGGGCCTGATGTGGGTATGTGACTGACCTTAGGAACTGCAGTGATAGGGGCCAGGGGGGTCTGATGTGGGCATGTGACTGACCTTAGGAACTGCGGGGGGGGGCAGGGGTCTGATGTGGGCATGTGACCTGACCTTAGGAACTGCAGTGATAGGGTCCCAGGGGTCTGATGTGTGGCATGTGACTGACCTGAGGAACTGTGGGGGGGGGGGGGCAGGGGTCTGATGTGGGCATGTGACTGACCTTAGGAACTGCAGTGATAGGGGGCTAGGGGTCTGATGTGGGCATGTGACTGGACCTGAGGAACTGCAGTGATAGGGGTCTGATGTGGGTATGTGACTGACCTGAGGAACTGCAGGGATAGGGGCCAGGGGGTCTGATGTGGGGTATGTGACTGACCAGAGGAACTGCAGGGATAGGGGCCAGGGGTCTGATGTGGGTAAGATGACTGACCTGAGGACTGCAGGGGATAGGGGCCAGGGGTCTGAGTGTGGGCATGTGACTGACCTTAGGAACTGCAGGGATAGGGTGCCAGGGGTCTGATGTGGGCATGTGACTGACCTTAGGAACTGCAGGGATAGGGTGCCAAGGTGGTCAGATGTTGGGCATGTGACTTGACCTTAGGAACTGCAGGGGATAGGGGGCCAGGGGGTCTGATGTGGGCATGTGACTTACCTAAAGAACTGCAGGGATAGGGGCCAGGGGTCTGAGTGTGGGGCATGGTGACTGACCTTAGGAACTGCAGGTTAGGGGGGCCAGGGGTCTGATGTGGGCATGGGACTGACCTTAGGAGAACAGCAGGGATAGGGGCCAGGGGCCTGAGTTGGGGTATGTGACTGACCTGAAGTACTGCGGGGGGGAGGGGGCAGGGGTCTAATGTGGGCATGTGACTGACCTGAGGAACTGTAGGGATAGGGGGCCAGGGGTCTGATGTGGGTATGTGAGCTGACCTGAGGAACTGCAGGGGGGGGGGCAGGGGTCTGATGTGGGTATGTGGTTGACTGCAAGGTCAGGGGTCTGATGTGGGTATGTGACTGACCTGAGGAACTGCAGGGGGGGGGGCAGGGGTCTGATGTGGGTATGTGACTGACCTGAGAACTGCAGGGGGGGGGGCAGGGGTCTGATGTGGGGTATGTGACTGACCTGAGGAACTGCAGGGGGGGGGCAGGGGTCTGATGTGGCCATGTGACTGACCTTAGGAACTGCAGGGGTCTGATGTGGGTATGTGGTTGACTGCAAGGTCAGGGGTCTGATGTGGGTATGTGACTGACCTGAGGAACTGCAGGGGGGGGCAGGGGTCTGATGTGGGTATGTGACTGACCTGAGGAACTGCAGGGGGGGGGGCAGGGGTCTGATGTTGGGTATGTGACTGACCTGAGGAACTGCAGGGGGGGGGCAGGGGTCTGATGTGGGCATGTGACTGACCTGAGGAACTGCAGGGGGGGGGCAGGGGTCTGATGTGGGTATGTGACTGACCTGAGGAACTGCAGGGGGGGGGGCAGGGGTCTGACGTGGGTATGTGACTGACCTGAGGAACTGCAGGGGGGGGGCAGGGGTCTGACGTGGGTATGTGACTGACCTGAGGAACTGCAGGGGGGGGGGCAGGGGTCTGATGTGGGTATGTGACTGACCTGAGGAACTGCAGGGGGGGCAGGGGTCTGATGTGGGTATTGTGGTTGACTGCAAGGTCAGGGTGTCTGAGTGTGGTATGTGACTCGACCTGAGGAACTGCAGGGGGGCAGGGGTTCTGATGTGGGGTATGTGACTGACCCTGAGGAACTGCAGGGGGGGGCAGGGGTCTGATGTGGGTATGTGACTGACCTGAGGAACTGCAGGGGGGGGGCAGGGTCTGATGTGGCCATGTTGACTGACCTTAGGGAACTGCAGGGGTCTGATGTGGGGTATGTGGTTGACTGCAAGGTCAGGGGTCTGAATGTGGGTATGTGACTGACCTGAGGAACTGCAGGGGGGGGCAGGGGTCTGATGTGGGTATGTGACTGACCTGAGGAACTGCAGGGGGGGTGGCAGGGTCTGATGTGGGTATGTGACTGACCTGGAGGAACTGCAGGGGGGGGCAGGGGTCTGATGTGGGTATGTGACTGACCTGAGGAACTGCAGGGGGGGGCAGGGGTCTGGATGTGGGCATGTGACTGACCTGAGGAACTGCAGGGGGGGGGCAGGGGGTCTGATGTGGGTATGTGACTGACCTGAGGAACTGCAGGGGGGGGCAGGGGTCTGACGTGGGTATGTGACTGACCTGAGGAACTGCAGGGGGGGGCGAGGGGTCTGACGTGGTATGTGACTGACCTGAGGAACTGCAGGGGGGGGGGCAGGGGTCTGATGTGGGTATGTGACTGACCTGAGGAACTGCAGGGGGGGGGCAGGGGTTCTGATGTGGGTATGTGACTGACCTGAGGAACTGCAGGGGGGGGGGCAGGGGGTCTGATGTGGGTATGTGACTGACCTGAGGAACTGCAGGGGGGGCAGGGGTCTGACGTGGTATGGTGACTGACCTGAGGAACTGCAGGGGGGGGGCAGGGGGTCTGATGTGGGTATGTGACTGACCTTGAGGAACTGCAGGGGGGGGGCAGGGGTCTGATGTGGGGTATGTGACTGACCTGAGGAACTGCAGGGGGGGGGGGCAGGGGTCTGATGTGGGTATGTGACTGACCTGAGGAACTGCAGGGGGGGGGCAGGGGGTCTGATGTGGGTATGTGGTTGACTGCAATGTCAGGGGTCTGATGTGGCTCGACTGAGGAAGACCCAATGATGCCGTTTCAGCCTCCTAACAGACGGCATGACGTTTTCTCCTAGGATTTCCTGATACTTGGATAAACCCATTTTGCCTTCCACACGCTGCAGAATTCCAGTGTCAGGAGTATGCAAAGCAGCCCAGAGCATCACTGAGACAACACCATGCTTCTTAAAGGGACAGCATACACCAATTTTTATTTGACTGCATGTAATAGTCGCTACTATAAAGAATAATATGCACAGATACTGTATAAAACCTTTAAACACTTTACTTGGAAGCTCCCAGTTTCGCATTAAGGACTGAAAGGTTAGCTGGAACACCCAGCGAAAGTGGTTCTATAGCAAAAAAGCAGACACCCCTCCCCCCTTCTGCTGCATATGAAGACTTTCTACACCAGACATCCTCAAACTTGGCCCTCCAGAGGTTTTTGGAACTACATTTCCCATGATGCTCAGCTAGCTGATATGCTGGGCTGAGCATCATGGGAAATGTAGTTCCAAAAACCTCTGGAGGGCCAAGTTTGAGAATGTCTGCTTTACACAAACCAGGAGCAAGCTGGAGTAGGTATACATTGGTATTCTCATAACGTTTTGGGGCTTGGTTAGGATTCTGAAAATCAGCGCAATGTTATTTAAAAATAAGCATAACTATATACAAAAAAAAAAAAAAAAGCTGTATAGGCTATATAAATGGATCATATACAAAACCTTTATGCAAAGACAAATCTAGTGTAATGTCCCTTAACTATAGGCAGAGTGTTTCTTTTTAGCGTATGCTTCATTCTTCTACCTCTAGACATACCGCTGATCTATCGGGCTGAAACGTATCGTTTTGTTTCGTTGCTCCACAGATCAGATCCCAAAACTTCTGTGCCTTATGTAAATGTGTTTGAGCGTATTGCAGCTGATTTTTTTTTGTTGTTCTTTTGGGTCAGTCGTGGTGTACGTCTTGGGGTTCTGGCATGTAAACCTTCTGGCGTTTAGTACGCACCCTACTGTGCAAACTGAAACCTCAGTGCCTGTTGCCACAAAGTAGCTTCGTTTTTCTGCCCCGTCCAGGTAGTGTAACCACTGTTCCTTTGAACTTGCGAACATTCGCTTCCAACTCTGTCTCTAGGAACATTCAGTGCCTTCGCTATCTTTTTGTACCCTGTTCCTTGTTGTGAAGGGAAATCTCCTCTTCTCTTAACCTTTCAGACCATTCTT
>NC_069509.1:185654663-185678040 GCF_027579735.1 Bombina bombina
GTGTGTTTTTGCATGTATAAGTGTAAGCTATGTAGTGTATCTGCATGTATAAGTGTAAGCTATGTAGTGTGTGTGTGTGTATATCTGCATGTATAAGTGTATGATATGTAGTGTGTGTATCTGCATGTATAAGTGTATGATATGTAGTGTGTATCTGCGTGTATAAGTGTAAGCTATGTAGTGTTTGTGTATTTGCATGTATAAGTGTAAGCTATGTAGTGTGTGTGTGTGTATCTGCATGTATAAGTGTAAGCTATGTAGTGTGTGTGTGTGTGTATCTGCATGTATAAGTGTAAGCTATGTAGTGTGTGTGTGTGTGTATCTGCATGTATAAGTGTATGCTATGTAGTGTGTGTGTTTGCATGTATAAGTGTAAGCTATGTAGTGTGTGTATTTGCATGTATAAGTGTATGATATGTAGTGTGTATCTGCGTGTATAAGTGTAAGCTATGTAGTGTGTGTGTATTTGCATGTATAAGTGTAAGCTATGTAGTGTGTGTGTGTATATCTGCATGTATAAGTGTAAGCTATGTAGTATGTGTGTGTGTGTGTATCTGCATGTATAAGTGTATGCTATGTAGTGTGTGTGTATCTGCATGTATAAGTGTATGATATGTAGTGTGTGTATCTGCATGTATAAGTGTATGATATGTAGTGTGTATCTGCGTGTATAAGTGTAAGCTATGTAGTGTGTGTGTATTTGCATGTATAAGTGTAAGCTATGTAGTGTGTGTGTGTATCTGCATGTATAAGTGTAAGCTATGTAGTGTGTGTGTTTGCATGTATAAGTGTAAGCTATGTAGTGTGTGTGTGTTTGCATGTATAAGTGTAAGCTATGTAGTGTGTGTGTATTTGCATGTATAAGTGTAAGCTATGTAGTGTGTGTGTGTGTAGCTGCATGTATAAGTGTAAGCTATGTAGTGTGTGTGTATCTGCATGTATAAGTGTAAGCTATGTAGTGTGTGTGTATCTGCATGTATAAGTGTATGCTATGTAGTGTGTGTGTAGCTGCATGTATAAGTGTATGCTATGTAGTGTGTGTATCTGCATGTATAAGTGTAAGCTATGCAGTGTGTGTGTGTGTATTTGCATGTATAAGTGTAAGCTATGTAGTGTGTGTATTTGCATGTATAAGTGTATGATATGTAGTGTGTGTGTGTGTATCTGCATGTATAAGTGTAAGCTATGTAGTGTGTGTGTATCTGCATGTATAAGTGTAAGCTATGTAGTGTGTGTGTGTATCTGCATGTATAAGTGTATGATATGTAGTGTGTATCTGCGTTTATAAGTGTAAGCTATGTAGTGTGTGTGTATATCTGCATGTATAAGTGTAAGCTATGTAGTGTGTGTGTGTGTGTATTTGCATGTATAAGTGTAAGCTATGTAGTGTGTGTATTTGCATGTATAAGTGTATGATATGTAGTGTGTGTGTGTATCTGCATGTATAAGTGTAAGCTATGTAGTGTGTGTGTGTGTATCTGCATGTATAAGTGTATGATATGTAGTGTGTGTGTATCTGCATGTATAAGTGTAAGCTATGTAGTGTGTGTGTGTATTTGCATGTATAAGTGTAAGCTATGTAGTGTGTGTGTGTATATCTGCATGTATAAGTGTAAGCTATGTAGTGTATCTGCATGTATAAGTGTAAGCTATGTAGTGTGTGTGTGTGTATATCTGCATGTATAAGTGTATGATATGTAGTGTGTGTATCTGCATGTATAAGTGTATGATATGTAGTGTGTATCTGCGTGTATAAGTGTAAGCTATGTAGTGTGTGTGTATTTGCATGTATAAGTGTAAGCTATGTAGTGTGTGTGTGTATCTGCATGTATAAGTGTAAGCTATGTAGTGTGTGTGTGTGTGTATCTGCATGTATAAGTGTATGCTATGTAGTGTGTGTGTTTGCATGTATAAGTGTATGCTATGTAGTGTGTGTGTTTGCATGTATAAGTGTAAGCTATGTAGTGTGTGTATTTGCATGTATAAGTGTATGATATGTAGTGTGTATCTGCGTGTATAAGTGTAAGCTATGTAGTGTGTGTGTATTTGCATGTATAAGTGTAAGCTATGTAGTGTGTGTGTGTATATCTGCATGTATAAGTGTAAGCTATGTAGTGTGTGTGTGTGTGTGTATCTGCATGTATAAGTGTATGCTATGTAGTGTGTGTGTATCTGCATGTATAAGTGTATGATATGTAGTGTGTGTATCTGCATGTATAAGTGTATGATATGTAGTGTGTATCTGCATGTATAAGTGTAAGCTATGTAGTGTGTGTGTATTTGCATGTATAAGTGTAAGTGTAGTATGTAGTGTGTGTGTATCTGCATGTATAAGTGTAAGCTATGTAGTGTGTGTGTTTGCATGTATAAGTGTAAGCTATGTAGTGTGTGTGTGTTTGCATGTATAAGTGTAAGCTATGTAGTGTGTGTGTATTTGCATGTATAAGTGTAAGCTATGTAGTGTGTGTGTGTGTGTGTGTAGCTGCATGTATAAGTGTAAGCTATGTAGTGTGTGTGTATCTGCATGTATAAGTGTAAGCTATGTAGTGTGTGTGTATCTGCATGTATAAGTGTATGCTATGTAGTGTGTGTGTGTAGCTGCATGTATAAGTGTATGCTATGTAGTGTGTGTATTTGCATGTATAAGTGTAAGCTATGTGTGTGTGTGTGTGTATCTGCATGTATAATTGTGTATGCTATATAGTGTGTGTTTCTTTGTATTTGAGTGTGTGTACATGTATAGCTTGTGTTACTGTGCATTTTTTCTGGTTTATAGGCCAGAATTTAGAATATTAATGGGGAATGCAGAGAGTAGTTTTAAAGGGGAGGGTGTATATAGAGAGGGAGGCCGGGAGTGTGTCTGTGCTGCAGTGTGTGTGTGTGAGTATATAGAGAGAAAAGCCAGGAATGTCTGGGGTGGGAATAATTTCCTGTCACAGGAGATATGTGGGATGTAAAGTACTGAACTTATCCTCTTGTTGCAAGTTTGTGTATAAACAGTTAATTAGAATTTTTAGAGGAAGTGATACTGAAGAATAGTTGCTAATCTAAAGGTAAATATTTAGCACCAAGTGATTTATTAGGTCCATGGGATAGAGTCTCTTGGTATCTGACTACATTACTGCAGCTGGGAATGGCAGTTAGTGAACTTGTGTAGGCAGAAGTCTTCCTGTCAGGATATTTGTTTGCGAGAAAGTCTTGCTCTCTGTCCTGGGTATGGTTAGGGTTAACCCATTACATGCTGAGATGTTGTCATACAGGTTATAGTTTACACCCATGGCATAAAGTTGTCTCTCTCTGACCATCTTCAGTGCTCTTAGCTACAGATTTCTTTGTTTTATCTGTTGGTGTTTGAGGATACCACATGTGAGAAGCCGTAGTGGGTGTCCTGCCCGGGCTTGTGTAGTTTTTGTAAATAGAAATCTGTCTCTTCTAACCAGAAACTCTGCAGAAAACTTCCTTCACTATGGAGGTTGGTAGTTTGTCTCCTGCTGGGAAGATTTGCAAATACATTTATTCCTGCTCTTGTTGTTCATGTTAGTTAGCTGCATCAGTCTCATTATTTTAGTTTCATATTTTTCTTGCATTTCTTCTCTGAACTTGCAGCTCAGCTTGGCCTTCCTGTTGGTTTTTAAATAAACCCCCATGGTAATAGTGTGTGTGTCTATCCTCCCACAAGGGGTTAAACATACAGGGCCAGATTACAAGTAGAGCTTAAAGGGACACTGTACCCAAAAATTTTCTTTCATGATTCAGATAGAGCATGCAATTTTAAGCAACTTTCTAATTTACTCCTATTATCAAATCTTCTTTATTCTCTTGGTATCTTTATTTGAAATGCAGGAATGTAAGTTTAGATGCCGGCCCATTTTTGGTGAACAACCTAGGTTGTCCTTGCTGATTGGTGGATAAATTCATCCACCAATCAAAAACTGCTGTCCAGAGTTCTGAACCAAGAAAAAAGCTTAGATGCCTTCTTTTTCATATAAAGATAGCAAGAGAACAAAGAAAAATTGATAATAGGAGTAAATTAGAAAGTTGCTTAAAATTGCATGCTCTATCTGAATCACAAAAGAAAATTTTTGGGTACAGTGTCCCTTTAATTTAATGCTCCTGTTTGAGTGTTAACTGCGCTAGAAGTAAGCTTTTTGAAATTGAGATCTTTCCCCATGAGAGAGATACCAGTGACCCGTTGTGTTATATCAGCACCTGCAATATCTACCGTCCCCACCTCGCACACTCGCCTCCTCTCCAGCTCAAGCTGGTACCGCTGGTTGCCATGGCAATGTCTTCAGCCTTAATAGGTGTGAACGTCTGGTCCCTACCTCCACTCCCCTGGGGTTGCACCTTCTCAGCAGCAGTTTGCACAAGGCAGGGTTGTTGTTGTTGTTGTTTGTTGTATAAAACTAAATATTGAAATGTTGTAAAATAGAAAACCTTTTGTGCTGAGTGACTATGTTCAGGTTGGCTCTGCTAAGTCTGAAATATTTAGATTTCAGTGCATTTTTTTTTTTTATTGCACTGAACCAGATCTGGTTACTTCCCATCCCACAATCACTTCACAACAAGGGTTAGGAAGGTCCACATGAAACATGCATGATTCAGATAGAGCATTTAATATTACTGCACCTTTAAATTCTCTTCCTAAACATCTTTGTGTGACCAGTGTGATTCATATTCACAAAAATACTAGACACGCGTGGTAGGTTTTGTCACAAAAGCTCTTCCTTAGACCCCACCATGTATATTTTCACAACTGCATGGTCATTTTATTCCCTTGGCTTAAGTAATTTACAAATCCCTGCATTTCCCTATTTCATTGCCAGTAGTAACCCGTGTACATATAGTGGTGATTTGACCCCTTTATTGTCAGGAATACACATAGAGCAGTTAGATAACACCATCACGTCTGTGCCTGATAATAAGCTTGGCTATTGCTTTAGATAGCCCCTGGTCTATAATTTAATAAACTGGGATCAGAAAGCGAATGTGTTCAGGTAGTGCAACCTTGGGTAGTATTTATACAGTGTATAATCTGTATAGGTGAATTGGGGGATCTATCTTGTTTCCTGTGAAACCAGGAACTGTCCAAAATCCCACCCCAAACTCCTGTGTAACTTAGGGAAATGTGAGTGGCACTTATACTACACAGCTGTGGATATTTGAGGCTACCGTACCGAGCTAGAAACATCCTACACGGTGATTGGTTAGCTAAGAGCACAGTTACATTGTTCGTTAAAGGGCATTGTCCCCTTCCAGTGCTTAACTGCTGATATTTGCTATGAGTTTAATGTTCTTTTACAGGAATGAGCACCTGAAATATCTTCTTTGTGTTGTACATTGTTAATCTGCTTTTGTTTCTAAACAGGCTTACAGAAAAAGGCTGAAAATGTCCTCAGATTCCACCTCTCCTGTTACGGTGACTTCCGACAGCTCTCCAGTGTCACCTCAGACACCCCCTGAGCGGACCCTGAACCTGCCCGGAGTTTGTCAGCCACGGGCCCGCTCTCCGTCTCCAATGAGAGGGCACCTTATCCCCAGCCCTCTCCCCACCAGGCGCACAAGAACGTTTTCTGCGTAAGTCATGATTCTAGTGAGTGTGTTTACCCATATCTGCTGTTTGAGTTGTGTGTTTTTTTATTTTATTATTTCTGCTTAGTCAATGAACAAGACAGTGATGCCAGCTACTAATGCAAAATCAATGTTTTATGTAGTAAAAGGCTTAATTGTACATAATGAGTGTGTGAATCCAAAACAGAGTGTTTATCTTAACGACCCTGTATGTCAGCGGCCATTTTTACTCTAAGGGGTTAAACAAATGAACGTGTTCTCTCCTGATTTGTATTTCTTTCATGTAATTAGCAAGAGTCCATGAGCTAGTGACGTATGGGATATACATTCCTACCAGGAGGGGCAAAGTTTCCCAAACCTCAAAATGCCTATAAATACACCCCTCACCACACCCACAATTCAGTTTTACAAACTTTGCCTCCGATAGAGGTGGTGAAGTAAGTTTGTGCTAGATTCTACGTTGATATGCGCTCCGCAGCAAGTTGGAGCCCGGTTTTCCTCTCAGCGTGCAGTGAATGTCAGAGGGATGTGAAGAGAGTATTGCCTATTTGAATGCAGTGATCTCCTTCTACGGGGTCTATTTCATAGGTTCTCTGTTATCGGTCGTAGAGATTCATCTCTTACCTCCCTTTTCAGATCGACGATATACACTTATATATACCATTACCTCTGCTGATACTCGTTTCAGTACTGGTTTGGCTTTCTACAAACATGTAGATGAGTGTCCTGGGGTAAGTAAGTCTTATTTTCTGTGACACTCTAAGCTATGGTTGGGCACTTTGTTTATAAAGTTCTAAATATATGTATTCAAACATTTATTTGCCTTGACTCAGAATGTTCAACATTCCTTATTTTCAGACAGTCAGTTTCATATTTGGGATAATGCATTTTAATTTAACATTTTTCTTACCTTAAAATTTGACTTTTTCCCTGTGGGCTGTTAGGCTCGCGGGGGCTGAAAATGCTTCATTTTATTGCGTCATTCTTGGCGCTGACTTTTTTGGCGCAAAAATTCTATTTCCGTTTCCGGCGTCATACGTGTCGCCGGAAGTTGCGTCATTTTTTTGACGTTATTTTGCGCCAAAGATGTCGGCGTTCCGGATGTGGCGTCATTTTTGGCGCCAAAAAGCATTTAGGCGCCAAATAATGTGGGCGTCTTATTTGGCGCGAAAAAATATGGGCGTCGCTTTTGTCTCCACATTATTTAAGTCTCATTTTTTATTGCTTCTGGTTGCTAGAAGCTTGTTCTTTGGCATTTTTTCCCATTCCTGAAACTGTCATTTAAGGAATTTGATCAATTTTGCTTTATATATATGTTGTTTTTTCTCTTACATATTGCAAGATGTCTCACGTTGCATCTGAGTCAGAAGATACTACAGGAAAATCGCTGTCAAGTGCTGAATCTACCAAAGCTAAGTGTATCTGCTGTAAACTTTTGGTAGCTATTCCTCCAGCTGTTGTTTGTATTGATTGTCATGACAAACTTGTTTAAAGCAGATAATATTTCCTTTAGTAAAGTACTATTGCCTGTTGCAGTTCCTTCAACATCTAAGGTGCAGAATGTTCCTGATAATATAAGAGATTTTGTTTCTGAATCCATAAAGAAGGCTATGGGCTCCATGTACGAAGCAGCGAAAGCTGCTCCGGAGCCTTTGCGGGGCAGGTTAGTACATGGAGCCCTATGTCTGTTATTTCTCCTTCTAGTAAACGTAAAAAATCTTTTAAAACTTCTCTCCCTACAGATGAATTTTTAAATGAACATCATCATTCTGATTCTGATGATTCCTCTGGTTCAGAGGATTCTGTCTCAGAGGTTGATGCTGATAAATCTTCATATTTATTTAAAATGGAATTTGTTCGTTCTTTACTTAAAGAAGTATTAATTGCTTTAGAAATAGAGGATTCTGGTCCTCTTGATACTAATTCTAAACGTTTAGATAAGGTATTTAAAGCTCCTGTGGTTATTCCAGAAGTTTTTCCTGTTCCTAATGCTATTTCTGCAGTAATTTCCAAAGAATGGGATAATTTGGGTAATTCATTTACTCCTTCTAAACGTTTTAAGCAATTATATCCTGTGCCGTCTGACAGATTAGAATTTTGGGACAAGATCCCTAAAGTTGATGGGGCTATTTCTACCCTTGCTAAACGTACTACTATTCCTACGTCAGATGGTACTTCGTTTAAGGATCCTCTAGATAGGAAAATTGAATCCTTTCTAAGAAAAGCTTATCTGTGTTCAGGTAATCTTCTTAGACCTGCTATATCTTTGGCTGATGTTGCTGCAGCTTCAACTTTTTGGTTGGAAACTTTAGCACAACAAGTAACACATCGTGATTCTCATGATATTATTATTCTTCTTCAGCATGCTAATAATTTTATCTGTGATACCATTTTTGATATTATCAGAGTTGATGTCAGGTTTATGTCTCTAGCTATTTTAGCTAGAAGAGCTTTATGGCTTAAAACTTGGAATGCTGATATGGCTTCTAAATCAACTTTACTTTCCATTTCTTTCCAGGGTAACAAATTATTTGGTTCTCAGTTGGATTCCATTATTTCAACTGTTACTGGTGGGAAAGGAACTTTTTTACCACAGGATAAAAAATCTAAAGGTAAAAACAGGGCTAATAATCGTTTTCGTTCCTTTCGTTTCAACAAAGAACAAAAGCCCGATCCTTCATCCTCAGGAGCAGTTTCAGTTTGGAGACCATCTCCAGTCTGGAATAAATCCAAGCCAGCTAGAAAGGCAAAGCCTGCTTCTAAGTCCACATGAAGGTGCGGCCCTCATTCCAGCTCAGCTGGTAGGGGGCAGGTTACGTTTTTTCAAGGAAATTTGGGTCAATTCTGTTCACAATCTTTGGATTCAGAGCATTGTTTCAGAAGGGTACAGAATTGGTTTCAAGTTGAGACCTCCTGCAAAGAGATTTTTTCTTTCCCGTGTCCCAGTAAATCCAGTAAAAGCTCAAGCATTTCTGAAATGTGTTTCAGATCTAGAGTTGACTGGAGTAATTATGCCAGTTCCAGTTCCGGAACAGGGGATGGGGTTTTATTCAAATCTCTTCATTGTACCAAAGAAGGAGAATTCTTTCAGACCAGTTCTGGATCTAAAAATATTGAATCGTTATGTAAGGATACCAACGTTCAAGATGGTAACTGTAAGGACTATCTTACCTTTTGTTCAGCAAGGGAATTATATGTCCACAATAGATTTACAGGATGCATATCTGCATATTCCGATTCATCCAGATCATTATCAGTTCCTGAGATTCTCGTTTCTGGACAAGCATTACCAATTTGTGGCTCTGCCGTTTGGCCTAGCTACAGCTCCAAGAATTTTAGCAAAGGTTCTCGGTGCCCTGCTGTCTGTAATCAGAGAACAGGGTATTGTGGTATTTCCTTATTTGGACGATATCTTGGTACTTGCTCAGTCTTTACATTTAGCAGAATCTCATACGAATCGACTTGTGTTGTTTCTTCAAGATCATGGTTGGAGGATCAATTTACCAAAAAGTTCTTTGATTCCTCAGACAAGGGTAACTTTTCTGGGTTTCCAGATGGATTCAGTGTCCATGACTCTGTCTTTAACAGACAAGAGACGTCTAAAGTTGATTGCAGCTTGTCGAAACCTTCAGTCACAATCATTCCCTTCGGTAGCCTTATGCATGGAAATTCTAGGTCTTATGACTGCTGCATCGGACGCGATCCCCTTTGCTCGTTTTCACATGCGACCTCTTCAGCTCTGTATGCTGAAGCAATGGTGCAAGGATTACACGAAGATATCTCAATTAATATCTTTAAAACCGATTGTTCGACACTCTCTAACATGGTGGACAGATCACCATCGTTTAATTCAGGGGGCTTCTTTTGTGCTTCCGACTTGGACTGTAATTTCAACAGATGCAAGTCTTACAGGTTGGGGAGCTGTGTGGGGATCTCTGACGGCACAAGGAGTTTGGGAATCTCAGGAGGTGAGATTACCGATCAATATTTTGGAACTCCGTGCAATTTTCAGAGCTCTTCAGTTTTGGCCTCTTCTGAAGAGAGAATCGTTCATTTGTTTTCAGACAGACAATGTCACAACTGTGGCATACATCAATCATCAAGGAGGGACTCACAGTCCTCTGGCTATGAAAGAAGTATCTCGAATTTTGGTTTGGGCGGAATCCAGCTCCTGTCTAATCTCTGCGGTTCATATCCCAGGTGTAGACAATTGGGAAGCGGATTATCTCAGTCGCCAAACGTTGCATCCGGGCGAATGGTCTCTTCACCCAGAGGTATTTCTTCAGATTGTTCAAATGTGGGAACTTCCAGAAATAGATCTGATGGCG
This sequence comes from Bombina bombina, assembly GCF_027579735.1. NCBI lineage: Eukaryota > Metazoa > Chordata > Amphibia > Anura > Bombinatoridae > Bombina > Bombina bombina. Next base: position 185,664,563 of record NC_069509.1, read on the forward strand.
TCCCATCTAAACAAGAAACTTCCCAGGTATCTGTCCAGATCCCGGGATCCTCAGGCGGAGGCAGTGGATGCATTATCTCTTCCTTGGAAGTATCATCCTGCCTATATCTTTCCGCCTCTAGTTCTTCTTCCAAGAGTAATCTCCAAGATTCTGAAGGAATGCTCGTTTGTTCTGCTGGTAGCTCCGGCATGGCCTCACAGGTTTTGGTATGCGGATCTTGTCCGGATGGCCTCTTGCCAACCGTGGACTCTTCCGTTAAGACCAGACCTTCTGTCACAAGGTCCTTTTTTCCATCAGGATCTGAAATCCTTAAATTTAAAGGTATGGAGATTGAACGCTTGATTCTTGGTCAAAGAGGTTTCTCTGACTCTGATTAATACTATGTTACAGGCTCGTAAATCTGTATCTCGAGAGATATATTATAGAGTCTGGAAGACTTATATTTCTTGGTGTCTTTCTCATCATTTTTCCTGGCATTCTTTTAGAATACCGAGAATTTTACAGTTTCTTCAGGATGGTTTAGATAAGGGTTTGTCCGCAAGTTCTTTGAAAGGACAAATCTCTGCTCTTTCTGTTCTTTTTCACAGAAAGATTGCTATTCTTCCTGATATTCATTGTTTTGTACAAGCTTTGGTTCGTATAAAACCTGTCATTAAGTCAATTTCTCCTCCTTGGAGTTTGAATTTGGTTCTGGGAGCTCTTCAAGCTCCTCCGTTTGCACCTATGCATTCATTGGACATTAAATTACTTTCTTGGAAAGTTTTGTTCCTTTTGGCCATCTCTTCTGCCAGAAGAGTTTCTGAATTATCTGCTCTTTCTTGTGAGTCTCCTTTTCTGATTTTTCATCAGGATAAGGCGGTGTTGCGAACTTCTTTTGAATTTTTACCTAAAGTTGTGAATTCCAACAACATTAGTAGAGAAATTGTGGTTCCTTCATTATGTCCTAATCCTAAGAATTCTAAGGAGAAATCGTTGCATTCTTTGGATGTTGTTAGAGCTTTGAAATATTATGTTGAAGCTACGAAATCTTTTCGTAAGACTTCTAGTCTATTTGTTATCTTTTCCGGTTCTAGAAAAGGCCAGAAAGCTTCTGCCATTTCTTTGGCATCTTGGTTGAAATCTTTAATTCATCTTGCCTATGTTGAGTCGGGTAAAACTCCGCCTCAGAGAATTACAGCTCATTCTACTAGGTCAGTTTCTACTTCCTGGGCGTTTAGGAATGAAGCTTCGGTTGACCAGATCTGCAAAGCAGCAACTTGGTCCTCTTTGCATACTTTTACTAAATTCTACCATTTTGATGTATTTTCTTCTTCTGAAGCAGTTTTTGGTAGAAAAGTACTTCAGGCAGCGGTTTCAGTTTGAATCTTCTGCTTATGTTTTTTGTTAAACTTTATTTTGGGTGTGGATTATTGTCAGCAGGAATTGGCTGTCTTTATTTTATCCCTCCCTCTCTAGTGACTCTTGTGTGGAAAGATCCACATCTTGGGTAGTCATTATCCCATACGTCACTAGCTCATGGACTCTTGCTAATTACATGAAAGAAAACATAATTTATGTAAGAACTTACCTGATAAATTCATTTCTTTCATATTAGCAAGAGTCCATGAGGCCCGCCCTTTTTTTGTGGTGGTTATGATTTTGTATAAAGCACAATTATTCCAATTCCTTATTTTATATGCTTTCGCACTTTTTTTTTTATCACCCCACTTCTTGGCTATTCGTTAAACTGAATTGTGGGTGTGGTGAGGGGTGTATTTATAGGCATTTTGAGGTTTGGGAAACTTTGCCCCTCCTGGTAGGAATGTATATCCCATACGTCACTAGCTCATGGACTCTTGCTAATATGAAAGAAATGAATTTATCAGGTAAGTTCTTACATAAATTATGTTTTACTTGACCGGTAAAGATTAGTGACATTTTCTAGCCCTGCACAGATCTTTATATCAATCCCTTCACCAATGCCTAAACCAACTGTGTGGCTTACGTTTTAGCTGATTTACAGGTTTCATAGAAATGTCCAGTCATGTGAAAAAGAAAGTACGGCCTCTGAATTCTATGGTTTTACGTATCAGGACATAACAATCATCTGGTCCTTAGCAGGTCTTATAATTAGGTAAATACATCCTCAGATAAACAACAACACATGACATTACACATTGAGGTGTTTTTGTTTAACATCTCCACTTTGGTCTCATCTGTCCAAAGGACATTGTTCAAATGCAACTTTGCAAACCACAAGACTTCTGGAACAAACTGTGCTGCCATGTTTTTTTATAGAGAAGCTTTCTCCTGGCAACCCTTCCATACAAACCATTCTTCTTCAGTTGTTTTCTAATTGTACTGTCATGAACCTTAACATCCTTATTGAGGTCTGTAGAGTCTGAGATGCAACACCCTCTCTGAGCATTGAACAATCTGACCTTGGGGTAAATCTGCTGGGATGTCCACTTCTGGGAAGATTGGTAACTGTCTAGATTGCTTTCCACTTGCAAATAATCTTTCTTACTGTAGAATGATGGATTTTAAATGGTTTTGGAAATGGCCTTATAACCCTTCCCAGATTGATGGGCAGCAACGATTGCTTCTCTAAGATCATTGTTGTCTTTTATAGAGGTGGTCACACAGGCTGATCAATTAATCAAGGGCATAAGCATCTGACTGCTACTTAGCCTCTTATTTATGTCCTGATACGTAAAACCATAGAATTCAGAGGGTGTACGCTCTTTTTCACATTACTGTATTAACCCTGCTCTGACCTTGTATATCCAGGAAACTGCTGTGTTTCTTAATATGTCAGCCCTCTGTGGCTGGCAAGGGGTTAATTAGACATGCAGATTTGCATTCAAATACCAAATATGGCTGCAGGCAGCAGCTTTTAGCTCTTTTCGGAACCTGATTTATTTGGGTAATAGTATGATACAAAGATCTGGATTTTCACACATATAAATCCAGCTCTGAAAAAGGCAAATGACGCTGCCTGCTGTTTATACAAGCGCTTACTATATGTCTAACGCACTTTGTAATTTTATGTTCTGTTAAACAGTGTGCAAACACACTTAGGGCTCATTTCCATTGAGCCGTAATTCAGTTTGCGTGCGCTTGCAAACCGATAAATATGCTGTCGGAAGCAATTTCGTTTATCAACTGTTTCCAATGGCGCGTTATACCTCAATATCGGCAGCCGGCCTCCAGCTACTGAATAAAATAATTGCGTCCCATAGAAAGTAATAGAAGCTGTTAATCGATAAATTATAGCAGGTTTCCAATGAAAGCGCAAACTATTAATACACTGTCTGAGGCTGTTGATACATTGAGAAATATTACACCCAGCTGAACTAGGTGTAAAAGAGGAAAATTGTGCTTTTTGAGACCTATTTTCTATTGAAATTATTATAAAACTTGTAAATAATGCAAGTGTTTTAATGTAGAAATAAAATGTTATAAGTAATATTTATTGTTGTCTGATGTATAGGAATAGATTAACTTATATTCTAATAGAAATGTCAGTATATATTTAAATATAATAATATATGCAAGAACATATCTACAGAATTCAAACTAGACCTATGCCTAGGGCAGTAATACATATTACTCATATTTATAAAGTGGTAAATATAATTATAGTAGAAAATAGTATTTGATTATTGTTAAAAATATGGATAAGTATCTCTTATTTTTCTTGAGGTGATCACAGGTAAAGAGCACGGACGTTAAACGTAAATTCTATAGCGTAAGGTCGGGTTACCTTAGCAACTAATTGATTTTCAAGAAATCCGATGACGTCAGATGGAAGCGTTAACACAACACAGCTACACGAAAAGAGCGACTGCATGCAATGCGCAAAATATTTCAATGGAAACCTGGTGCTAAAATGGAGCCGTAAATTACTTTTAGCTGTCTGCCGCTTCGGTAGCTTACGGCTCCAATGGAAGCAAGCCCTTTGTAGCGGCAGCTCTCTGCCTGTTAACGCTCACATGTGACTTCAGTATCTAAAGATTTTTCCCATTAGCCACTACCAGTCAGCATTTTGACATTTTATTTGTCTCTGGCGCAGGACTGTGCGAGCCTCCGAGGGACCAGTTTACAAAGGAGTCTGTAAATGTTTTTCCCGCTCCAAAGGACACGGATTTATAATCCCTGAGGGAGGAGGGCCGGATATCTTCTTGCACATTTCTGAGTGAGTTTCCTTGGTATTCTGATCAACAGAAGGGGGTGAGGGTTAAGAGAACGTTTGTACAGTTAAAGTGCTATAAAACATGTTGGTGTATATCCTAAAAGGGCTAATTAAAGGGACACTGAACCCACATTTTTTCTTTTGTGATTCCGATAGAGCAGCAATTTTAAGCAACTTTCTAATTTACTCCTATTAATAATTCTTCGTTCTCTTGCTATCTTTATTTGAAAAAGAAGACATTAAGCTTTTTTTCTTGGTTCAGCACTCTGGACAGCACTTTTTTATTGGTGGATGAATTTATCCACCAATCAGCAAGGACAACCCAGGTTGTTCACCAAAAATGGGCCGGCATCTAATCTTATATTCTTGCATTTCAAATAAAGATACCAAGAGAATAAAGAAAATTTGATAATAGGAGTAAATTAGAAAGTTGCTTAAAATTTCATGCTCTATCTGAATCACAAAAGAAAAAAATTGGGTTCAGTGTCCCTTTAAGTAAAAAAAAAAAAGTTTGCATTAAAAAAATGTTTAAAAATTGCTGGCAAGTATTTTAAAAATTTCAAATATAAGCAAAATCTCTTACATAACCATGCTGTCTGGAGTAGTCTGATCCACCCCTCCCCTGTATCAGTATTTAGCATCAGAAACACAGGCATTGTATTTTACAGCAGCCTATTTGCTTCTAGGCCTGCTCCAGCAGATAATGAGTGTTAAAGTCTTTTATTCTACCAAAACAAAGGTGGATATAGATACAGCCATAGAAGGAATTGTGTGAGGGAGTTAGAGCTGTACAATTTTTTTTTTATTTCAATGATTCAGATAGGGCAAGCAACTTTCTAACTTTACTCCTATTATCAAATTTTCTTTGTTTTCTTGCTATCTTTATTTAAAAAGCAAGATGTAAAGCTTAATAGTCCATTTTTGGTTCAGAACCTGGGTTATGCTTGCTTATTGGTTTGCTAAATGTAGCCACCAATAAGCAAGCACTATCCATGCTGCTGAACTAACATTGGGCCGGCTCCTAAGCTTAAAGGATTACTTTCTGTTATAATTTTTAAGATAAACAACTAACATATTAAAGTTAATAAACATTAATTAAAACCTACTTACCTATATTTTCTCCAAAACGAAGTTTCATAACGTTCTAAAAGTGATATTATTTTATTCGCCGATGATGTCACGTTATCCTGCCCACTATTTTCAGCACTGCATGTTCAAAATACTTAAACCAATAACTTTGTGTTTAAAGCGCCATTTTGAAACCTAGGTATTGTAAACTGATTGGTACAGAGCAAAGGATACCCATGGAGTGGGTTTGGAAAACAATTAAATTTGCAGACAAGATTTCTGATATACGGTAGAGATATGTTAATGAAATGCTATTGATAAAAAGCGTATTTGGGGTAGTTAGTTAGTAACAGGCATAGAAAATATTTACTTACAGTGGCCCTTTAACATTCCTGCTTTTTAAATAAAGATAGCAAGAGAGAGAAGAAAATTGATAATAGGAGTAAATTAGAAAGTTGCTTAAAATTGCTGCTGTGTCTGAATCATGAAAGAAATTTTTTGAAGGTAAAGTAATTTTGTCTCTATCCCAACTTTTATGTCCCTTTAAGCTTAAAGGGACGTTAAACACTGAATAAATGTTAGAAATAGTGATGTATTCTAAGCAAATTACTAGCCTGAGAATGATACGCAGATGCATTTTTTTATTTATAGATTCGTTTTCTTGATACTGTAAGAAATGTGTATTTTAGTGACCATAAAGAAATAGGCAGTGTCATGTTGTAACATTTTGGCTTCTTTCTGAGTTGAGGCCAGTTAGGGAAAGGGTTAAACTGGTCACTAGTGTGTGCAGCCAATGACTGTGCAAAATATGCCAGTGTACACCAATGTTCATTTATCTGCATGTAATAGATACTACTATAAAGAAGAATATGCACACATGCTGATCTAAAAATCCAGTATAAAACAGTTTAAAAACTTACTTAGAAGCTCCTAGTTTAGTACTGTTGATGAGGTTAGGCTGGGACACCCACTGAAAGGGGCTGAGAAAGCAGGAAGAGCAGACACTCCCCACTGGATCCTGCAGGACTGGCAGTATAGTAACTTACCTTCTAATAGCACTGGATCCTGCAGGATTGGCAGTATAGTAAATTACCTTCTAATAGCACTGGATCCTGCAGGATTGGCAGTATAGTAACTTACCTTCTAATAGCACTGGATCCTGCAGGATTGGCAGTATAGTAACTTACCTTCTAATAGCACTGGATCCTGCAGGATTGGCAGTATAGTAACTTACCTTCTAATAGCACTGGATCCTGCAGGATTGGCAGTATAGTAAATTACCTTCTAATAGCACTGGATCCTGCAGGATTGGCAGTATAGTAACTTACCTTCTAATAGCACTGGATCCTGCAGGATTGGCAGTATAGTAAATTACCTTCTAATAGCACTGGATCCTGCAGGATTGGTAGTATAGTAACAAACCTAATCACACTGGATCCTACAGGATTGGCAGTATAGTAACTTACCTTCTAATTGCACTGGATCCTACAGGATTGTCAGAACTTACCTTCTAATCGCACTGGATCCTACAGGATTGGCAGTATAGTAACAAACCTAATCGCACTGGATCCTGCAGGATTGGCAGTATAATAACAAACCTAATCGCACTGGATCCTTTAGGATTGGCAGTATAGTAACAAACCTAATCGCACTGGATCCTACAGGATTGGCAGTATAGTAACTTACCTTCTAATTGCACTGGATCCTGCAGGATTGGCAGTATAGTAACAAACCTAATCGCACTGGATCCTACAGGATTGGCAGAACTTACCTTCAAATCGCACTGGATCCTACAGGATTGGCAGTATAGTAACAAATCTAATCGCACTGTATCCTGCAGAATTGGCAGTATAGTAACAAACCTAATCGCACTGAATCCTGCAGGATTGGCAGTATGTAACTTACCTTCTAATCGCACTGGATCCTGCAGGATTGGCAGTATAGTAACTTACCTTCTAATTGCACTGGATCCTGCAGGATTGGCAGTATAGTAATAAACCTAATCACACTGGATCCTACATGATTGGCAGAATTTACCATCTAATCGCACTGGATCCTACAGGATTGGCAGTATAGTAACTTACCTTCTAATCGCACTGGATCCTGCAGGATTGGCAGTATAGTAACTTACCTTCTAATTGCACTGGATCCTGCAGGATTGGCAGTATAGTAATAAACCTAATCACACTGGATCCTACATGATTGGCAGAATTTACCATCTAATCGCACTGGATCCTACAGGATTGGCAGTATAGTAACTTACCTTCTAATCGCACTGGATCCTGCAGGATTGGCAGTATAGTAACAAACCTAATCGCACTGGATCCTGCAGGATTGGCAGTATAGTAACAAACCTAATCGCACTGGATCCTGCAGGATTGGCAGTATAGTAACAAACCTAATCGCACTGGATCCTACAGGATTTGGCAGTATACTAACTTACCTTCTAATTGCACTGGATCCTGCAGGATTGGCAGTATAGTAACAAACCTAATCGCACTGGATCCTACAGGATTGGCAGAACTTACCTTCAAATCGCACTGGATCCTACAGGATTGGCAGTATAGTAACAAATCTAATCGCACTGTATCCTGCAGAATTGGCAGTATAGTAACTTACCTTCTAATAGCACTGGATCCTGCAGGATTGGCAGTATAGTAACTTACCTTCTAATAGCACTGGATCCTGCAGGATTGGCAGTATAGTAAATTACCTTCTAATAGCACTGGATCCTGCAGGATTGGCAGTATAGTAACTTACCTTCTAATAGCACTGGATCCTGCAGGATTGGCAGTATAGTAACTTACCTTCTAATAGCACTGGATCCTGCAGGATTGGTAGTATAGTAACAAACCTAATCACACTGGATCCTACAGGATTGGCAGTATAGTAACTTACCTTCTAATTGCACTGGATCCTACAGGATTGTCAGAACTTACCTTCTAATCGCACTGGATCCTACTGGATTGGCAGTATAGTAACAAACCTAATCGCACTGGATCCTGCAGGATTGGCAGTATAATAACAAACCTAATCGCACTGGATCCTTTAGGATTGGCAGTATAGTAACAAACCTAATCGCACTGGATCCTGCAGGATTGGCAGTATAGTAACAAACCTAATCGCACTGGATCCTACAGGATTGAGATGTTCCTATCCGCAGATTCTCTGTCCAGGGTAAATGTCCCTGTTTTTTAGCAACTGCTACAGCCCCACCCATAACACACATAGGACATTACCCAGAAGCCCCCTCACCTTCCGGTTTCAGAATTGCAGCGTTGTTACATTCACAATATCTGCATCAGATCAAGACATTGATATGAAGGTGCAGATTAGGGGGGTGGGAGAAATATTAATCCCATTCCCCAAAAGTTCTTTCGCTATATGTAAGTAAATTTTATATAGAAAATCGTTAAATTGATTTCAATAACGATGTTGGTAACGTTTAAGGAATAAATAGATCCTGTTTAAATGTAAAATATACTGCCCCTTTAAAGAACCTGATTAGCTGTAATAAGTTCTCCCCATGGGCCACCCGTTACCTAGTCTCACATGCTACAATTATAGAGCTCAGCTGGTCTTGCACAGTGATGTTGTCTGTAAAGCAGTGTCCCAGGTGGCATTGCTGCTGGGGCACTAGTTCCTGTTAACCCTTGCAATGCCAGAGAAGGCTCCAATGTGTTTTTCCCTTTCAGGTACCAACACTATTTAATAGTTTTATGTTTGAAAGCGGAGTCTGGCCATTGCAAAATGCAACACAGCCGCCCCCTAGTGGGCAAATGTATGTATGACACTAAGGCACTTCTACAGATGTGAGACTGCAAATTGGTTTGTGCAGACCAGAAGCTGTATTCTTAGTGTTTAGCTAGAGCCTATCTGGAGTTTAAAAAAACTTTTAAAAGTTATTGGTTTATAAAAGTCTATACAAGGCTCTAATAGGTCTGCCTTTTCCTGAGAGCATACTGAGGTATTCCCAGAAGCATGATTGTGTCTTGAGCACTACATGAATAACATTGTTTATGCTATGTAGTGATACAGACATAATCCTCATCAGCCTACCTGTGTATGCTCAGGATATTTGATAACTGAAGTAAAATGGAATAAGTGTATAGAATATTTTGAATGTTGTGCCTCTATACTAACCACCTGCTACAAACAGGGAGCGATGTCTGTAGGTTATGCTGCAGATTCCTAATAACACATTTGTTTTCCGTCAGCATTGAAGGAGAATACGTTCCTGTAGAAGGCGACGAGGTCACCTACAAATTATGCACCATTCCACCCAAATGCGAGAAGCAGCAGGCGGTAGAGGTCGTTATCACTCATTTAGCCCCAGGATCAAAACACGAGACGTGGTCCGGTCACGTTATCAGTTCATGAAGCACCTCTGAGATCTTTATAACCATCGCTCTTGAGATATTTGGTTTTTCATTGTTTCAGGAATTCTAAAGGCTGGAAATGTGTTCTACAACCATCATTTTCTAAACGCCAATATATATTCCTTTTTTTTTAATAAATAAGTTTCCTACTGAGTGCAAATTAGTGTGACCCACGTGATTATCCTGGGTAGGAGAACCGGCTACTCCATATCACAGGCTAAATCATTTTCTGACCCCTGAAACAAATTAACAAACCAACAGTACAAACCTTATATTTAAGAAACAAATGGTTGTAAGATTTAAAATGTTTTAGATTTGTTTTCCTTCTTAAGGTGACTTAAAATAAATACAAGTCCCATTTAATGGACATAGAAGTGATAAATTAAGTGAAATGTTTCACTTCTATCCTATTGTCTAAAAGCCAAATGTCTTTATTTTTTTAAATTGCTTATTGTTTTTTTTTATACAACTTTGCTCCTGTGCTACCTCCTTTAAAGGGTGAGATTGATAGAGCCCCTCCCCTAGACTTTAATGACTCGGCTGACACAGCCAGTGATTGGCTGAATCATTCTTGAAGTAAAAACAGAGGGAGATAGTTACAGGCTGCATCCGCAATTAAATTACATTTAGTTTATTCACAATGGGATAGAAGTGCTGCATTAAACAATACTAAAAGTGTTTCAGATTAAATGGTCATACAAATATAAATAAATCTAGAGCTGAATACACCCTACTGCAGTGACTCTCACTATTATTAGATTGTAATATTCTCTGCTGCAAGCAATGCATTCTGGGTGTGCACAAAGTGAGATGTGAAAATATTGTATTAAAATATTACTTTGTAACTTTTCATACTTATGATATCAATAAAGTTGAAAACATTTGTTCCCATTGTGAATGTTTGGTTTTGCTGTAAAAAAAATATGAAAGTAATACTGTGTACATGATGTATACAAATACATTTTCTTAAAGGGCGAATTATAGTTACAATTGACACGTTCTTATCAGTTAGTACTCTAATCCATTGTATTAAAGGGACAGTCAACCATAGAATTGTTATTGTTTTAAAAGATAGTTAATCTCTTTATTACCCATTCCCCAGTTTTGCATAACCAACACAGTTATATTAATATACTTTTTACCTCTGTGATTACCTTGTATCTAGGAACCTTCTTCCAGCCCCCTGATCACATGACTGTGACTGTTTATTATCTATTGCCTTAAATTTAGCATTGTTTTGTGCTAAATCTTAAATAACCCCCTGTGCCTGAACACAGTGTTATCTATATGGCCCATGTGTACTTTCTGTCTCTTTGTGTTGAAAAGAGATTTAAAAAGCCTGTGATAAGAGGCAGCCCTCAAAGGCATAGAAATTAGCATATGAGCCTGCCTAGGTTTAGTTTAAACTAAGAATACCAAGAGAAAAAAGCAAATTTGATGATAAAGGTAAATTGGAAAGTCAATTAAAATTAAAAGTCCTATCTGAATAATGAAAGTTTAATTTATACTTGACTGTCCCTTTAACTGTAATGACCTTGTACTTTTGTGTTGTACCACTCTAGACTCGCAGAGCACTGCTGGTCCCCAGCTGAAACTGCCACTGATCCAATCAGCAGCGTAATACAACTGACTGTATCAGCAGCGTTTCCACTTTACCAGCAGTGCTCTGCAAGTCCCGAGTGGGGGTTGAACAGTAGTGCAGGGTCGATGGTTTTAAATGACATTATCTACCACAGAGTATGTAACAAATTACAGCATGTCATTTTTTTACTATTATGGTCCTTTTAACTATTTATATATTAATCTAAAAAAATATTTTTTGTATCCTGTATTATAAACATACAATTATATAATTCTTCACACAAACAAATTAGCCATAAGCTATGGTGCACTTAGATTTAAATAGCTGATATTATTTATTTACTTTATTTATGAAGCGCCAACATATTTCGCAGTGCTGTACATCGGTAGAATTCATATAAATAAAACAATATCAAACTTGTAAGAGACAAGACACACTTTTACAAACACATACAGGAGGAATTGAGGGCCCTATTCCTGTGGGAACTTACAATCTAGACATCTGGTAAGAATATACCCTTAGAGGTGTCAGGGAATTGTCAGTAGATCACTATAAGGCTGCTGCAGTTAGAATATAAATCGCTTGATACAGTGACAACCCTTGTAGCTTTTATTTGTTCTTGCTAAGGAATTAAAGGGACATGTTACCGTATCCTAAATGACTTGAAAGTGATGCAGCACAACTGTGAAAATCTGATATGTAGAACAGGACAACATACACAGGGAGCAATTTCCAAAGCGTAACTTCCATTTGCTAGTATAACAATCTGTGGAACTATCATTTTAATTGTTAAAACTCGTCAATCAGTGTTATGTTCCATTATAAGCGAACAAACAACTGAACACAGAATCAGATTACATGTACAACAAATGTGTAATAACATGAGCGGAAATAAAACATTTTAATCCGTTGAGATTCTGACAAGTGTGTTTTAAAGGGACATAAAACAGTATGAACTAACATGTTTTTAAATATATAATACAGCCAAGGCTTACCTGCAAAACGGTTTCTGTTTTAACCCACATTAACGCCTTTAATTCAGGCAGTTTTGTTTGCAGCAAGCTCCCCCTGGGCATTTCCACATATGAAAGGTGCTACCATAGCTTCTGCAGAATGCACTTGTGCACGGTAGGGTACAGAGTCACATGGCACCTGACTAAAGCAATGCACAGTATAATGCTGAAGCTTTCACAAAGCATGTGACATTATCCCAATGGAAACGCGCAAACCTCTTGGCAACAAACAATAGCAGTACCTGCTGCCCCCCTTTTACTTACATAACTAATTATCCTCACGTGAAATAGGGCACTGATAAGGAGAGTGGAGCAGGCTACACTTGGCAACACTAAAGTCTAAGTATTTTTGGAAATGTTAAAAAAAAATTACTTGTTTTTACACACAGTTTTACCTCAGTTCATCCTTTTATAATATGCACATAACTCAAAATGTTTAATGGCACTTTAAGTACACTCTTACACTAAATGTGCATGACAATATAATTTGAGGCAAAAATAACAGAAAATTGCCCAAATTACACAGTTAAAATCTATACCAGTAGACTATAAGCACCTAATACATTAGCCTGGTGCCCCTCCTGCTCCGGTATAAAGGCTTGTACCACTTCCGATAAGTTGGTAAGCTGACAGGTTCCTGAAATGCATCAAATGCCTTCTACACACTGATGACCGGGTGTAATGAAGAACCTAGGCAGATCAAGCCAAAAAGTTTCCTAAGGCGGCAAAACCACCCCCCATTTTCCACCAGGAGAAAAACCACCATACTGTGCTCTGCATATGCTTTCTGCAGGACTCCGGCGTCTCACTTGCACTCCCTGAGCCCACTCTGAAAATGAGGAGCGCTAAGGAAGCTGTTACCGGCCAGCTGACAGGTTCCTGCAGTACATAAAAGCTATATTGCACTGAAGCCTGGAGCGTAAAGAAAAAGCATAGGCAGAGTGTGCTACCAAGTCGCCTCCAGAGAGAAACTGCCATACTGAGAACCACCTATGCCTCCCATAGGGCTCCAGTTGTGTTCTTCGCATTCACTGTGAAATAAGAAGTGCTAAGGAAAACCAGTGGGAGGGATACGTAAAGCTTTGTTGTGGGATGTCTTTACCTCCCCCTGGTGGCCAGGAGATTAATTCCCACAAGTAAGGATTTTCATGGTCTATCATCACCTTAGAAAGAAAAAAACAATTTGGGTTTTATGTTCCTTTAAAGGGACATGAAACCCAATTTTTTCTTTCTTTCATGATTTAGAAAGAGCATGTCATTTT
>NC_069509.1:185678140-185788140 GCF_027579735.1 Bombina bombina
ACCTGAGATGTCATCGCAGAAAGATCAGGGCACATGCAGGGACTGTTAGCGTTTTCGCTTTGCCTCATTGCTCCAAATCAGGCTGCTCTCTTCAAAACAGCGCTGTACTTTAGTTGCTCTAAGTTTTTGTTAACACAGGCCAGAGCGAAGCACTGTTTGAAGAGAACAATTAAAGGGATAGTAAAGTCAAAATTAAACTTTCATGATTCAGAGAGAGCATGCCAATTTAAACAACTTCCCAATTTACTTTGGATTCAAATTTGATTCGTCCTCTTGGTATCTTTTATTGAAGAGTAAAACTAGGTAGGCTCATAAGAGCTCAGGAGTGTGCACGTGTCTTTATTACTCTTGGCAGACAGTGTTGTTGCAACATTATTTGTAGCTTTGCAGAACTAAATAAAAAGTTTTGCCTCTGGGCGACACCTTTAGTGCCTTTAGCCAGTGTTTTAGGTACAGAATCTTCGCTTATTGCTCATCTCAGGGTCTGTTTTTCTCTCTAGAGAATATAACTTGGCACCAGTCTGGCGTGATGTCTGTGTTGCTCAGATCGTTACGTTCTCACCTGCCCTTACGGAATTTACAGATGTTCTGCAGCACAAGATTTACAGGATGCAGTAAGTTACCCCTGTTACTAGGGCACGGAAAATCCGCACCTGTTTATTTCCTACAAGCAAACTGGACCCCGCGGTGGCTACAAGCAGGTCATGTGGTCTCTGCGCCTCCCTCACAGCACGAGAGTAGCGAGAAGTTCCGTTAATCTACAGGGTCCCAGGAATACAGTTCTGTAGATCTCTATCCAGACTTAAGCTACTGCAAACAACCCTGACCTTCCTTTTCCTCCCCCCTATATATTATTACTTCTTACAAGGACAGGTCACATATTCCTTCACCGTATATTGCACCGGCACCGCGCTATTTGCTGGTGTGATGCTTTACTTCTTCAGCTATTATCTCCGGAGAATCGTAGGGATGATGTATTTAAATGCAGATGGCACCATCTTGAAAGTTTCCCATTTGACATTTTGGGGCAAGAGAAGAGACATCTTTATCCCAGTGGAAGATGTGAAAACTTTGTCTGAAACTGGAGACCAACAAACATGAAACCCTCCGTCAGCTACAGCGTTACAGCACTTCTGATAAATTGTATTTTACAACGCGTTTTTGGGCATGTTTTGGACACAGATAAATTTATTCTGTTGTTTGGTAAATTTAAATAAATGACTTGCAGGTTTAATTATTGTTGTTCCTTCTTGTGTCATGTAGTGCACAGGCCTTAGACTACCTTAGTATGCTCTTATGGAACGGGGGCTACGTGTCAACATATGATACAGAGAACAAAATATATTGAATAATATAAGTAAATGTGAAGTTTTTTGTTTGTTTTTTAAGAGTGTGCTGTAAAAGTAATTTTCAATTACTTCTTATACCAGCTGCGAAGTATAAAATGTACAGGAAAATTGCTCTGTTTATTTTTGTATGTGAAATAGCTGGTTTTGTCATAGAAACTACAACCCAGTCAGAACAGGATGAGCTTTTAGGGAAAGCAGACTTCATATGATCACCATATACACAACATCCTCAACTTATCTCTCACAGTACCATATCTTATTTCTCAATATATATACACAAAGGTCAGTACTTAGGGCCCAATTCTCTAAAGCTCTCTGGTCTGGCTAGATTCTTTAAGATGCCACTCCAGAATTATGAGGCCTCTCGAGGGTTGTTTTAAAGACAATTGTTACCTTGGGAGTTGAGTTCACCGATCCGTTTTATGTGTAGGATAGCACTAACTTTACAATACAATGCTCAGTAAAATAAGCCGATGATTTCTCTCCATGCTGGTAAGTTTTTACAAATTGGGTTCTTTAAAGAGAAAATTGAAAATGAAGCTTTTAGTACCTCCCCCAAAATTCATAAAGTGCTGCAAGGTCTGAACAATAGCAAAAAAAAGGGTTTCCTAATGAATTGGAACAACCATAAATTTGACAATATGACAAAAAGCTGTGTGAGACAGTTGGGACAGGACTGGAATTGGAAGGGGGAGGTGTTGTATGCCTTGGAAGCTGCGCCAAATCAACTTGCACATTTTGCACGGAATCTGCCCCTCTGTTAAATAAGCCCAAAAACTGTAGCGATACAAAACAACATACAGTTTAACTCTATTGCCTACTTTGCTTCGTTCTCTATCCTTTGTAGAATACCTAGGTAGGCTCAGGCGCAGCAATGCATTACTAGGAGCTAGCTGCTGATTGGTGGCTGCACATATACAGTATGCCTCGTCATTTGCTCACCAGTGTTCAGCTAGCACCCAGTACTGCATTGCTGCTTTTTCAACAAAGGGTACCCAGAAAATTAAGAACATTTGATAATAGAACTAAATTGTAAAGTTCTTTTTTTTTTTAACTGTATGATCTGAAGCCTGATAAAAATAATTTGGGTTTCATGTCCCTTTAATGAAATAGGAATATTAGACACGACCCATCAACATTTTTCATGAGATTAATGTAATCCCCTTATTTGTATTACGTACAGCTTGTGTTCTATATAGATAGGAAGGTACTGAACATGAACTATAAGAAATCTTACCAGCCAGCTAATTTGTCTCCTTACTACTGTTTTTCTGTATAATGGATTTAGTGATTGATCTGATCATTTTCATGGATTGGTTAAAAAGACTTAAAGGGAGAGTAAAGTCAAAATTAAACTTTCATGTTTCAGGCAGAGCAGCAATTTTAAACAACTTTCCAATTTACTTCTATCATCTAATTTGCTTGGTTCTCTTGTTATTTTTTTTTTATTGAAGAGTAAAACAAGGTAGGCTCATAAGAGCTCAGGAGTGTGCACGTGTGTCTCTAGTACTCTATAGCAGCAGTCAGAGTCGTAACTAGAAACCACAGGGCCCAGGTGCAAGAATCTAAGAAGGGCCCACCCCACCCAAAAAAAGTGAATTTGATACATATATATATATATATATATATATTTTTAACATTTAACACAGAAAAAAAATGTGAATCAGATTACATGTCTGCAAAAGGAGGTACCCTGTGCCCACAGTCTGTGAGATGATCTGACCCCCTATTACTGTATATAGTGACACTGTTTAACCCACCAGTACTGTATATAGTGAGTCAGTGACACAGTCTGTAATCTGCCGGTGAGATGGCTGGCCTGACCCTACCTGCTCCAGTACTTTATAAAGTGACCACAGTAGCCTGTGACATGGTCCAGCCCCCCCGTACTGTATATAGTGGTACTGTATAGACTGACACAGTTTACCCCTGCCCCCCCTCCCATGCTGTAGTAACAAGGTCTGTAATTTGCTGGTTCCACAAACATACACATACACACATACATGAATAAATACACACAAAGTCACATACATACACACACATACAGTCACATACATACATACATACTCACATAAACACCAATGGGTAAAACAGAAACACTAACCCCTGTAGTCAGAGACACTAGTGAAGCATCATGTGACACTCGCATATCATCAGTGCAGGCAGTGGCAGGTCAACGTTTTTTATTAAAAACATTTTTTTTTAAGCTGGGCCCCCCCAGTCGCAATTGCGACCTCTGCACCCCCTGTAGTTCCGTCCCTGGCAGCAGTGTAAACGGAAGTTAATTGGAAAGTTGTTTAAATTGCTGCTCTACCTGAAACATGAAAGTTTAATTTTGAACTTTGGTATTCACGGAAATTCACCAAATGTTTTATAAATTTTCATGCTTTTTCAAAAATCAAATACTTTTATAAAACTGACCAACTGGTGTTGAACCAAAAACCTTAAAGGGACACTGAACCCAATTTTTTTCTTTCGTGATTCAGATAGAGCATGACATTTTAAGCAACTTTCTAATTTACTCCTAATATCAAATTTTCTTCATTCTCTTGGTATCTTTATTTGAAATGCAAGAATGTAAGTTTAGATGCCGGCCCATTTTTGGTGAACAACCTGGGTTGTTCTTGCTGATTGGTGGATAAATTCATCCACCAATAAAAAAGTGCTGTCCAGAGTACTGAACTCCCCAAAAAAAGCTTAGATGCCTTCTTTTTCAAATAAAGATAGCAAGAGAACAAATAAAAATTGATAATAGGAGTAAATTAGAAAGTTGCTTAAAATTGCATGCTCTATCTGAATCATGAAATAATTTTTTTGGGTTCAGTGTCCCTTTAACAACAGACATCAGGTAAAATATATGCAACGCTACCTGATCTGTGTATATTTATTATTTAGGTTTAGAAGATTTAATTGAAACATTCATATTGTCTAAAAGATAAAATAATGAACATTGATCTGAATCAAAGACAATAATTATTAAATCACAAAAAAATTTCAAGGTTTTGCATTTTAATCTGTTTTATGTGTTAAAACAAGTTCTATGTGCAAATGATCTTCCCATAAGTTGTTTACATTCAAACTGATCATTTCAATTACAATTTGGAAAACAATACACACTATGGGCTCGATTTATCAAGCCCCTATGGATGCAAGTTCTCACAAGAACTTGCTCGCCGTGATTTATCAAGCAGCGGTCACCAGACCGCTGCTTCCCTAAGCTCTTCGCCACCTCTAAACTGGCGAAATTCAATCTCCTCGGTGGAGTCCGACCGAGGAGATTGACAGCTCCTGCCCGCGCGTGATTGGCTGTGCGTGGGCAGGGGACGGGATTGCATGCGAGCGCAAAATTGAGCTTGTGTGCAATGCCGAATACCTGCGGGTAATTTCGCCCCGCCACAGGCGAGCTGAGGCGTACAGGGACGTGTCAAGGCACTACAGACATTTCAGACCTGTAAGGATCTATAGCCGGTCCAAAACATTGTCTGTATTCCCTTGGACCCCCTGATGTAAGGAAATAAAGGTCCTTCTAACCCCTTCCTGCTGCTTGGATGTTCCATGCCTAAGAACACTGGGCTTTAACGCCGTTAGGACGACACTGAATGCCCTACAATATACAGCGGTCAGCAGCTTTCCCCATTGATGAAGTGAAGAATCGGCCTGGTGGGCAGTATAGGTAGTCCCCCATGATCTGATCTCATAGATGATCACATGATTTCATTTTTACTAATAGTGTTTAACACTATAGTACTGGCACAAAAAAGGCTAGAATTATACTTTATTTTTGTTCCTTACAATAGGCTATTATCAGTATTTTTTTTTACGTTAATATTGTAGAACTTAAAGTGATTTTAAATGTTAGCAATGTAGTGCACAGTATATAAAATTATTCTTAAAAACAAGGGCACTTTAATTCATTTTTTTAAGGACGCTTCATTTGTAAAATATTTACCATTTAGTCATAGTAAACATTGTGCCATTCCTCTGCCCGCATCTCATACTTTATTTTGCTGATTGATGACGAATCCAGCTTCATCCAATCGTTGCGTGTCCCACGAGCTGGACGGCAAATGGGACACACAATGATTGGATGAAGCCGGATTTGTCATCGATCAGGAGCTGGGAGTTAGATGCTGATTGCTGGTAGCATAAATATACTTCTTATGATTGGTTTACTCAATGTGTTTAGCTAGCTCCCAGTAGTGAAATGCTGCTTCTATAAAGGATACAAAAAGAATGAAGCAAAATTGATAATAGAAGTAAATTGGAAAGTTATTTAAACTTTATATGCGCTATCTGAATCATGAAAGAAAAAAAAATGTGTTTCATGTTCCTTTTAAAAGTGGATCCTGAATGGTTTAGCCAGCTATAAGAAATTGTAGAGAAAAACAGGAATTTTGTTGGAATTGTTTAAACTTTTTTTGTATTGCTGCTGGCTTGTAGCACACTACTTAAAAGGGACAGTCTACTCCAGATGTTTTATTGTTTAAAAAGATAGATATTAACTTTTATTACTCATTCCCCAGTTTTGCATAACAAACACGGTTATATTAATATACTTTTTACCTGTGTGATTACCTTGTATCTAATCCTCTGCAGACTGCTCCTTATCTCAGTTATATTAATATACTTTTTACCTGTGTGATTACCTTGTATCTAAGCCTCTGCAGACTGCTCCTTATCTCAGTTATATTAATATACTTTTTACCTCTGTGATTACCTTGTATCTAAGCCTCTGCAGACTGCTCCTTATCTCAGTTATATGAATATACTTTTTACCTCTGTGATTACCTTGTATGTAAGCCTCTGCAGACTGCTCCTTATCTCAGTTATATTAATATACTTTTTACCTCTGTGATTACCTTGTATCTAAGCCTCTGCAGACTGCTCCTTATCTCAGTTATATTAATACACTTTTTACCTTTGTGATTACCCTGTATCTAAGCCTCTGCAGACTGCTCCTTATCTCAGTTATATTAATATACTTTTTACCTCTGTGATTACCTTGTATCTAAGCCTCTACAGACTGCTTCTTATCTCAGTTATATTAATATACTTTTTACCTCTGTGATTACCTTGTATCTAATCCTCTGCAGACTGCTCCTTATCTCAGTTATATTAATATACTTTTTACCTCTGTGATTACCTTGTATCTAAGCCTCTGCAGACTGCCCCCTTATTTCAGTTCGTTTGACAGACTTGCATTTTAGCCAATCAATGCTGACTCCTAAGTAATATTTGGGGAAACAATTTTTTCTGAATATTCGGAATAAAAATTTCATCCTAATCTAAAATTTCTTGGCTGCACATCTCTAGAAATTAGCATACAAGCCTACCTAGGTTTAGCTTTCAACTAAGAGTACAAAACTAATTTGATGATAAAAGTAAATTGGTAAGTTGTTTAAAATTGCATTCCCTATCTGAATCATGAAAGTTAAATTTTGACTAGACTGTCCCTTTAACGTTATTTAAATGTAAGCGGCTACCTGGTAGAAGTAACATGTAGCAAATAGCAGACAGTTTTTGTTTTTTCTTAAATTTAAACAATCTCATGAGACAATAACGGCTGAAACGTTTTGTGATGAGCAATTTATCAGAACACTCTGTACAAATCATGAAATAAAAAAAATGTGTTTCATGGCTCTTTAAAAGTAGATCCTGAATGGTTTAGCCAG
The DNA here is from genome assembly GCF_027579735.1 of Bombina bombina. Classification (NCBI taxonomy): domain Eukaryota; kingdom Metazoa; phylum Chordata; class Amphibia; order Anura; family Bombinatoridae; genus Bombina; species Bombina bombina. The sequence goes on from NC_069509.1 coordinate 185,685,162, forward strand.
CTATAAGAAAGGAAAATATATGTAAACACAAAAGGGATACAAAGACGTATCCTACTGAGCATGTGCAAGATTCACAGAACATACGTATATGCATTTTGTGATTGGCTGATCGCTGTCATATGATGCAGTGGCAAACAAAACAAAACTAACTAAAATTTGTCCGAAAAAAACCTACTTGTGAAATTGAAACTAAGTGCTTTTGCATTGTCTATTTCTAATGTATTTATTGATTACCAGTCCTAAAGCCCATGTACACAGGCCATTTTTTGTAGTACAGTGGTCCCACCCCTTGCGCTCTCTCTCTCTGTCTCCCCCTGTCTTTTGCTATCTCTCTCTAACCCCCCTCTCTTATGTGCTCTCTCTCTCCCCCCTCTCTTATGTGCTCTCTCTCTCCCCCCCTCTTATGTGCTCTCTCTCTCCCCCCTCTCTTATGTGCTCTCTCTCTCCCCCCTCTTATGTGCTCTCTCTCTCCCCCCTCTCTTATGTGCTCTCTCTCTCCCCCCTCTCTTATGTGCGCTCTCTCTCCCCCTCTCTTTTGCTATCTCTCTCCCCCCTCTCTTTTGCTATCTCTCTCCCCCCTCTCTTTTGCTATCTCTCTCCCCCCTCTCTTTTGCTATTTCTCTCCCCCCTCTCTTTTGCTATTTCTCTCCCCCCTCTCTTTTGCTCTCTCTTTCCCCTTTCTTTTAAACGCGCTCTCTCTCTCCCCTCTCTTTTAAACGCGCTCTCTCTCTCCCCTCTCTTTTGCGCTCTCTCCCCTCTCTTTTGTGCTCTCCCCCCTCTCTTTTGCTCTCTCTTTCCCCTTTCTTTTAAGCGTGCTCTCTCTCTCCCCTCTCTTTTGCGCTCTCTCCCCTCTCTTTTGCGCTCTCTCCCCCTCTCTTTTGCGCTCTCTCCCCCTCTCTTTTGCTCTCTCCCCCCCTCTCTTGCTCTCTCCCCCGCTCACCTTTGCGCTCTCTCTCCCCCCCCTCTCTTTTGCTCTCTCTCCCCTCTATTTTGCTCTCTCTCCCCTCTATTTTGCTCTCTTTCTCCCACTCTCTTTTGCTATCTCCCCTCCCTCTCTTTTGCACTATTTCTCCCCCCTCTCTTTTGCTCGCTCTCTCTCCCCCCTCTTTTGCGCTCTCTTAGGCTATGCCCAATCCCGCCCACCCGACCCATTCCCGTCCAGCCCCATCATGGTACTTCCACCGGCCACGCCCCATCGTCACGACCACTCTGCCCAGCCATGCCCCCCGCAACGGCCGCGTCCACACTCCCTCTCTGCTCTGCTGTCAGATCCTAAAGGCCAGGTATGTTTGTCCTTGTGCAAAGTAAAAATTAAATTTGCATGAGTCAGACACAGCATGTCATTTTAAGATACTTTCAAAATCACTTTTCTTTTCAAATTCACTTTGTTATCTTAGTATTGTTTGTTAAAAAATTAAAATGTGCATATCCTACACTACTGGGAGCTAGCTGGTGATTGGTGAATACACACGTATGCTGTTTTTTTTTGTTTAATAATTTTTTATTGAGGTTATGCGTTAAGAAAAACAACATACAATGATAAGTTTGCAACAATAAATGCACATAAATCATTTGTCAATAAACATTGTCAAATATAAAAAAGTAATAGAAGTCAAAAAACATGAAGAGAATACAACAATGCCTGACAGCAAATAAGCTTCTCAAACCTCTAATTTTGTGGATATAATAGCATAACTGGCTGACTAGTTAAAAGGCCACTCATGGGCCCATTAGCTACATGGGAATGAGATAACATATGGTAGCCAGATCTGCGGCCTCTTTTGGGCCTAAGGATAGCATATAACCTTATGAGCTTTAAAGGTCATAATATTATGTGGGAGGGGGAATTTCAGCGGGCATGCACCGCTTATTAAATGGGGGGAAAGGCGGAGCCATATAAAAGAGTTTCATGTGAAAAATGGTTGAACATCAAAAATTATTATCGGAGGGGCAGTTATAAGACAAAATATCGGTAAGAGCCATATGACATTGGAATGCTTAAGATTTATGGGCACTTAAGTTATAGTATTCCATGGGGTGATTTAGGCTAGATATGCAAGTTAATGCTTCTTAGAGGGGTTATATACTAAAATGTGAAGAGAAGTCCAAGGCAGACATCAATATTAAATATGTGAGATATATAGACTGTTGGGTAAGAATAAGCATATCTTATGCAATCTTTTAACCTTGGAAGGGGGGGATAGCTATTTTTAACAATGATTTATTCAAGAGTAGAGGTAGATAGATGGTGTGGGGGTAATGAAGGGATATTTGGTGTAGCAAAAAGTTAAATATACAGGGAGTGCAGAATTATTAGGCAAGTTGTATTTTTGAGGATTAATTTTATTATTGAACAACAACCATGTTCTCAATGAACCAAAAAAACTCATTAATATCAAAGCTGAATAGTTTTGGAAGTAGTTTTTAGTTTGTTTTTAGTTATAGCTATTTTAGGGGGATATCTGTGTGTGCAGGTGACTATTACTGTGCATAATTATTAGGCAACTTAACAAAAAACAAATATATACCCATTTCAATTATTTATTTTTACCAGTGAAACCAATATAACATCTCAACATTCACAAATATACATTTCTGACATTCAAAAACAAAACAAAAACAAATCAGTGACCAATATAGCCACCTTTCTTTGCAAGGACACTCAAAAGCCTGCCATCCATGGATTCTGTCAGTGTTTTGATCTGTTCACCATCAACATTGCGTGCAGCAGCAACCACAGCCTCCCAGACACTGTTCAGAGAGGTGTACTGTTTTCCCTCCTTGTAAATCTCACATTTGATGATGGACTACAGGTTCTCAATGGGGTTCAGATCAGGTGAACAAGGAGGCCATGTCATTAGATTTTCTTCTTTTATACCCTTTCTTGCCAGCCACGCTGTGGAGTACTTGGACGCGTGTGATGGAGCATTGTCCTCTATGAAAATCATGTTTTTCTTGAAGGATGCAGACTTCTTCCTGTACCACTGCTTGAAGAAGGTGTCTTCCAGAAACTGGCAGTAGGACTGGGAGTTGAGCTTTTCTCCATCCTCAACCCGAAAAGGCCCCACAAGCTCATCTTTGATGATACCAGCCCAAACCAGTACTCCACCTCCACCTTGCTGGTGTCTGAGTCGGACTGGAGCTCTCTGCCCTTTACCAATCCAGCCACGGGCCCATCCATCTGGCCCATCAAGACTCACTCTCATTTCATCAGTCCATAAAACCTTAGAAAAATCAGTCTTGAGATATTTCTTGGCCCAGTCTTGACGTTTCAGCTTGTGTGTCTTGTTCAGTGGTGGTCGTCTTTCAGCCTTTTTTACCTCGGCCATGTCTCTGAGTATTGCACACCTTGTGCTTTTGGGCACTCCAGTGATGTTGCAGCTATGAAATATGGCCAAACTGGTGGCAAGTGGCATCTTGGCAGCTGCACGCTTGACTTTTCTCAGTTCATGGGCAGTTATTTTGCGCCTTGGTTTTTCCACACGCTTCTTGCGACCCTGTTGACTATTTTGAATGAAACGCTTGATTGTTCGATGATCACGCTTCAGAAACTTTGCAATTTTAAGAGTGCTGCATCCCTCTGCAAGATATCTCACTATTTTTGACTTTTCTGAGCCTGTCAAGTCCTTCATTTGACCCATTTTGCCAAAGGAAAGGAAGTTGCCTAATAATTATGCACACCTGATATAGGGTGTTGATGTCATTAGAGATGCACATCACCTAATATGCTTAATTGGTAGTAGGCTTTCGAGCCTATACAGCTTGGAGTAAGTCAACATGCATAAAGAGGATGATGTGGTCAAAATACTCATTTGCCTAATAATTCTGCACTCCCTGTAAAAGTAGAATTATGTAGTAAGTTATAGTTGCTTAATTATGAGCCCAATTTCTTACATAGTTGTATAAAATATAAGGGACATCATAAAGTGAGGGACATTATGGAAGTTGCAAGCTGCTGAACCTTAATCTAGCAGAGAAATGAAATAGGACTGCTCTGTTACATATGATAGATATGAAGAGCCTTAGATGTAACGGCGTTCTATTATCAACTAGGCCTTGTGAATAATGCTCCATATGATGTGCCGCAACTGAAATATTTCACAGTTAATGTTATCTTGTATTAAGCCATATATGATAGGTAATAATACTCTGAGGTCCCAGCCTCAGACCTAATAGCACACCACTATAAATGTTAGGTATGATAAATATAAGAGATTAGCTGCTACGGCGACAGATGTCTTGAGCATATATAGCACTATATCCTGCTGTCACGGGAGATTACCACTCTTCTTGGTATCTACTAGGGTACAAGTCCTTAAAGAAATGGAAGGTACGTCTATCCGACTAAGCAAATCCTATGAAGACTAAGGGGATCAGAGCTTTATATATATTACAGGTTAGTATCATAACTATTGCAGACTTAACAATATATTGCATAACAGATACTATAGTTAGGATCTTACCTATCTAACAAGTAGGTATAAATAATACAGTACTATATCTCTGGTCCATACACATACATATAGCCACCTACATAGTAAATAATATCATTCAACAGTGGGGGTCCACCAGTGAAAAGAGCTCTATTAATATGATCTTTAGTAAAGCACAGAACAGGGATGGCAAAGCCAATATTGGGTTGGAAAGGAGAAGTTAGGTTCATGACTTGTCTAACATTTTAAGGTTGCAAGTATTGAAATCCTCCTAAACAGATAATGTGCTAGCGGTATTATCTTATGTAATGGCTGTACTAGCTAGTTACAAGTCTGCCAAGTGAGATTATGTATGGTCTCTCTCAGTTAGTGTATGGAGTGCACTAAGATGGGTCCTAGTATAAAGGAGAATATTACTAAATACATAGAGCTCCAAACCACATGGCTTACTGCATAATCATCATAACTGGAAACATATATGTGAACAAATTAACAGTGTCATCTGATATGAAGATAGTACTTGTGAAACTTAGTAAAGTAACTTAACGTGATACTAACATAAACTATGTACTAAAATAATCTAGAAACTAGTCTATTAACCACCATCTGTCAAAACAAAGTAGGAGACCAGTGATAATTGAAAGTTATTCTATACCTGCCCTGGTACCCCTACATGTAAAACAGTATCAGTTGTAGTCTTAATATGAATTTAAGAATGATAAACCTTGTGTTGTACTAAGTACATCATTATGAAAACTGAAAATCCTATTATAGAGGTGAGTCAATATAGTCATAACTTGGTTATGAACATCCATATAGGGGAACAATAGAGTAGATAGAGAGTGGGATAAGTATATAAAAAAAAGATAACTCTTTAAACAAATTCAGTTGTAACCACATGAACTGGTCAATTATAATAAACCTCGTCTTGTGCTACTAAACAATTTAAGGTAGTATAAAGACCTATTTAAAAATTAAACAAAAGCACGATGAGGTGTCTAGAAACTAGTTGTATAATTCTAAAAGGAGAGCGGGCAGTATAAAATATTGCGGTCCAGACCATTCCCAGATGTGGTGTGGCTATGAGGATCTCAATACAAACCTTATTTAAAGCTAGATTAGTTCCCATAGTATTGAGCGAACAGCACAAGAAACAATGAACAAAAAAATCAATCAGTCACAGGTATATTAAACAATGCTAACATAGGTAGTCCACAACATAGTAAGGGTATGGGTAGGCATTAATAAGTAAAGAGTTTGATGGAGGAAGGTCTCAAGAGCATTGCGGTTTCAACTCTCTTCAACATCAGGGTTCTCCACTGCTTCAACCAACTCCCACTGCTTGTTTAAGTTTAGGGTTTATCTGTCCGACATGTCTCCATTGCGATGCTGTGGCCGCAGATAGGTTGGCAACACACACGTATGCTGTTTTTCATTGGCTCCCCAGATGTGTTCAGCTAGCATGAATAAGGGTTTGTTTTTAACCCAAAACGTTGCTATTATTATTATTTTTTTTTTTTTTTGAGGAATAAAGAGATAAAACAAAACATTACAGACAAGTTGCAGAGCAGACATTTCAAAGCACAGATGACATATCCTATATAACTGCACAGTATGAAAGCGGTCAACTCAATCAAACCATATATAGAGTAATGTTTATACCTGGACAACAACAAGTGTTGCCCTTCTTTTCAACGCAAAATTGAAACCTCATTTTTTCCATTATAGTATAAAACTGAGTCGTATATACCCCTTTATACTAGAGAATAACATATATAATGAAGGTATTTTCCCCACTGAATTTAAGGGTCACTTATGGGCCTATGTTATATCTTAACTCTTAAAAGGGAATCAAAACAAATAATAGAGGGGAATATAGGGGTAATGTTCTAAAAGGGTCCAGAATATGACCTGATATGGAGAAGGTAAGTATTTAACTATATGATGGAGGTATCTCAAGTATTAGAACCAAATCATAGGTCTTAGTGTGGAATGGGGATTCCTAAGTAACCAAACTGAGTACTGTAGTTTGAGGCTGGCAGCTTGCCTGTAGGTAGGGAAGCACAAAACACAGGTCTTCTATAAAGCAGGTAGTGCTATGTTTACATTTTAAACTTATAGAACAGAGATTGTCCGAAGGGTAGGGCAGGGGTAAACTCATATGGAAAATATATAGAACAATAGAAACCAATTTTCATCAAGTATGGTTAGCAAATTATATAAAAATCAATTAATGTGCCAATAAACATAGTAAAACAATCAGTGGATATTTACATAAGTTTGTAACTTGGGCTTACTCTAATTAGTAGGAATTCTCTATAGACCTTTACTGGGACATTCTTATACTGTTAGTCTAATAAATTGCGTACTTCAACCCTAGATTCAAATATGCAATATAAGAGTATACATCCTCCCTATTAAATATAGGGTTATTAGCAGGTTGCGGTCAAACCAATATCTGGCCAAAAAGAAAATCTTCCCAGCATGGACTAAAGCAATATTAAACAAAGAGTCACATATTCATAGTAGCTAGAGAATTAGCAATAAAAAGACCTTGCTGTTATAACCGTGCGTGTATAATGTACTGGAGCTCAGTGATCTACGCCCGAGCCGCTTACTGTCAAGCGACAGTAAATTAACTTACACCCGATTTGCATAGGCAAGGTAAGTAAAAAGGACAAATTCTCTCCCTATATATCGGACAAGGGATTTCAGGCCAAGTATCACACCGTTCAACTCTGGGGTCGGCAAGCATCCGGGGAAATCGAATCATAATGGTATCTGAAGACAGGGGTGAATGGAGTAGCAATCCATGTGAGGTCTCTATGGGCAGAGCTCAAAAACCTATATGACCTGGGTTCTCTGAAGTCTCATCGTGTGCAATAGGGGTCAGCACAAAGCTAATCACATCAGCTTGGTTACACTCGGGCTGCTGGATGGGCTCCACAGCCCTCAACAACTCATACCGGGGCTTGAGCAGCTCCACTCCCGCTGACTCTTCCTCTAGATTTATTTCACATCTCAAGGTAACAGATAACCCTGGCGGAATGTCCATAGTGCCATCACCCCACTGTTTTGGATCGGTAGGGATATTGTGGTAGGCTGAGGGTTGTAGCGACATTTGTGTCTCCGCCATTAGGCTTAACTCTTGAGCCGCCACTGCTGGCAGGGCTTCCGACTTTCGGTGTATACCATCCCTATCATTCTCACCTATGCACTGTGTGTTCGAGCCACACACCGGAGCTTGTTCTTTCAAAGAAGGGATAAATATATTACCCCATTCAGCACTTATACTCCGTTCTAGGTGGTCAAAACAAGTTTCCAAAGCATTTACTATCAGCTCTAAGATGGCCACCCTGTCAGATTCCGTCATCTCACACCGCTCAGTTACGGACAAAATATAACTAAATTGGTAGTAGAACTTTGATGTAGTAAGCGTTTCTCCTTTATAGATAAGGTTTATGCAGCACTGTTCACTGCTGATAAGCCAGAATCCAATGAATCCTGGGGAGGGGATTGTGCGGCAGCCCAAGCGGCTCAGGTAAGCAGACTCACAGCACAGGTTCTCTGTCACACGGTCAGCACCTCCACCACTTAGCTGAGGAACATAGGAAAGTCTATCTTCATAGTATGTACCCACAAACTCTTCTGGGGTTTCTCAGAGCACCTCACCAATAATCTCTGCTATATTAAAACAATTTTTATATAGGAAATAACCCCCAAAAGTCCAGATAGAGTCAGGAGCTTCTCCACATATTGAAAATAAAGACCACTTTGATTCGCTGGAGCCTTGGATCTTTCTTGTATTATTGTGGGCTTAGTAAGCCTCCGTGCGAAGTGTGGAGTGCTGTATCCTACCTTGATTGTGAGTGCTCAGTTTAACTATGTGTTTAACACATTTGCAGGGTTTAAACACACTATTATATATACAATAAATAGTGCACTAATAAAATGCTCTAACATATTACAGTGTGTTGCACCTTTATATGCCTTTAAATAAACAAATGCAACACAAATTTCTATTGGATTTGTTAAAAATGTTTTTTTGCATTGCTGCTGGCTTGTAGCACTAGCACTCTAGCTACTACTTTAAAGGACAGTCTACTCCAGAATTTTTTTTGTTTAAAAAGATAGATGTTTCTTTTTTTCTTTTCCTTACCCCCCCCCCCCCCCCCCCCCCCCTCGTCGCTCTCCTCTATCTCCATCTCGTTGATTGTAGACACACTTACTTAGACAATGCTTAGGGGTAACTCCTGTTATTTTCACATCATGGAAAATAGGCGGCTTTAAGTCCCCAATTAAACGGAAAGTAATAATATTGTACCTTAAAAAATTAAACATGAGCATCGCCTTCCTCCAGGAAACCCACTTGAACTCAGAGGAAGTTGCAAAGCTAAATATGGCTTGGGTGAAAGAGGTCATAGCGGTGCCAAGCTTGGCTAGAGAGGCCTCACAATTTTAATGGGCAAAAAGCTTAATTATAATATTTTATTCGTCACTACCGATATAGAGAGTAGATTCTTGTTGGTGAAATTAAAATTAGGCAAGTTAACATTTACTTTGTGTAACCTTTATGCACCAAATGAATATAGTCCAGAGTTTTGGAACTTAATACAATCAAAAATTCTGCAGCTTAAGGAGGGGCTTCTCATCATGGCGGGGGACTTTAACATGTCACCTCAATACCCAATTGATAGGCTTAGAAAAGGCCCTAATAAAAGTAAAACTAGAAGAGACGCCCTAGAAAGCAAAATGTTCAAGAATATTTTTTAAAAACTTAACAGTTAGGGATATTTGGAGAATCCAAAATCCAGTTCTACAGGAATTCAAATGTATTTCAAAAGCCTCCAAATCTCTCTCGAGAATAGATTTGTTTCTGATTGATGATAGATTAATTAAAAAAGGTGTCAAAGCTAGTATAGCTCCATTCTGTATCTCTGACCATGCTCCAATTTTGTTGGAAATTCTGACACAAACTGGCCTCTCCCCACCCCATTGATTCTTTTTCCCAAAATATCTGGCAACTAACAAAGTTTAAAATCTGGCTAAGAGAAAGATTGAGTGAATACATTCTGCAGAATATTGGCTTGTTTGAAAACCCTGCTACATTATGGGAGGCAGCGAAAGCTGTATTAAGAGGTGATATAGCTTACAAAGCAATGCTGAAAAAGAAATATATTCAAAGGGAGAGAGAAACTCTTAGTTCCTTGATCAATGCATATAACCGTTACCTACAACAAAAGCAAACTGGGACAACTACACCAGAGTTAAAAAAGAACAGAATATTTTCATTCTACAGACTACCTCACAAAAAGAGCTCATATCTCAGGCGAAATTCTACAGATATGGCAATAAAGCTGGTAAGATGGTAGCCAATTTAGTAAAAAAATCAATAAAAAAATCAACACTTATTGAAAAAGTAAAAGAGGCAGGTAAAACGGTTAACTCAGCAGAGGACATCCTCAAGGTTTTATAAAGACTTGTATTCATTTAAAGAGTCATGTGAACTAAGCAGGGCAGAGTTTTGTGATAAGTTAGCAATACCAAGGCTGGAACAGTCTGCTGTATTGGCAGTCAATATGCCAATCTCAGAGGAGGAAATTTCCCAGACTATATCGGAGTTACAGTTGGGTAGGCACCTGGTCCAGATGCACTACCCAACGAATTTTACAAGATTCTTGCCCCGGGGTTGATCACCCATCTAGAAAGAATGTTTAATTATTTTTATATTGAGAACAACCAGATCTCATTAAATTTTGCAGCCTCCCAAACTATCCTAATTCTTAAGAAGGCGAGGATCCCCAGCGCAAGGAATCCTATAGGCCTATAGCTTTACTCAACACAGATTATAACATTTTCACAACTATACTGGCAAAAAGATTACAACTAGTCGTGAAAGATATCATTCACAAAGACCAGGCCGGGTTCATACATAATCGTAACTCAGCATCTTGAATTAGGGAAGTATTTTTCGCAGTGAACTATTTTAAGGATAAAGATGGTGAGAGAGGAGTCAAGCTCAGATGCAGCAATTATCACAATTGATGCAGAAAAAACATTTGACTAATCAATTATGATCATCTGCTCTCTTCGCTGGCTAATTTCGGTTTTAGAGGCAATTTTTTGAAGCTTATAAACAATCTTCATAATAATTCAAACACAAAACTACTAGTCAACAATATGGAATCTTCTTTGCTATCTTTAGAGAGAGGCACGAGACAATGCTGTCCACTTTTCCCATTATTATTCGACATCTCGATTGAACCTTTATCCGTATCGATCCAACAAGAAATAGAGGGAATTAAGATAGGGAAACACGAATTGAAGATCGCGCTTTATGCGGATGACATTTTGTTATATTTTTCCAACACCCTGGCTAATATCCCAAAACTCCTATCTTCGATACATTCTTTTGGCTCATTTTTAGGCTATAAACTTAATACTACAAAATCTTAACTCCTATGGCTGAGGCAAAATGAGAACTCACTATTAGAGGTACCTTTTAAGGTGGTTGCAGAATCATTTAAATACCTTGGAATAATCATCTGCCGGAATCCACAAGAGTGGTATAGTTCAAATATAACCCTGATTTGGAAAAAAAATATTGCTAATATGAGGACCTGGCAGAACTTACTCATCTCTATGTCAGGGCGGATTGCCCTATTCAAGATGGTATTGCTCCCAAAAATCATATACGTTCTTCAGAATGTCCCGGTTTTAAAGAAATTAAAGAGATGAATAAAGCACTACGTTATTTTATATGGCGTAGTAAGAGACCAAGGATTTCTATTAAAAAGCTCACCCTACCTAGGCACGATGATGGGTTAGACCTTCCAGACCTGAAACTGTAAAATCTTGTATTTTTGAGTCGTATTGCTATAGATTGTATCCTGAATAACAATTATTTTCCAAAAAATAGCTTAGAAAATAATTTAACTTACCCATTCTCTCCAATAGCTCTTATGCACTGTCCATTAAAGAGGATTCCTAATCAGGATAGACAATTCAAATCTATCTATATGGTAATTCAGGCCTGGAGTAAAATAGGCTTTATATTGAATTTTAACCATGAAATACCTAGGTTTCAATTAATCTTGGGTAATCCAGAGTTTCAGGAGGGAACACGGATGTTAGTATTCATTTCATGAGCAAATGCTGGTTTAAAATTCATGGGTCAATTAATTGATCACCAAACAAGAATTTAGATTAGGCAACACAGATTTCTTCGCCCATTTACAAATCCGACACGGTCTAAAATAGTTTCTCTGCATGGCTGGAGCTGGTCTTGGGGGAAGTTAGACAACTGGGTATTGTTAGCAAAAAATTGAAGATGATCGGTCTCACCATGGTATAATTTATTAGCTTCATGGAAAGGCGAGGCAAATCTACTGAATTTAGCTAATAAATGGAACGCTCTAATCTCAGAGAGAGTTATAGACTCAGTTACCCAATCAATTGCAGCATCCCTCCAAACTACCTTATCAACAACATGACTTGAAGCCCACTTTAAGCTGTTGAATCAAATATATTATACCACATTTAAGGGGCAAAAGTGGCATAACTACAGCTACAAGTGCCCAAAATGCAGGCTTTTAGCAGCAGATCTATTGCATATGATCTGGGAGTGCCCGGAGAAAAACCAGCTATGGCTAAAGGTGAGGTATTGGGTTACTAAAGTTTTGAAAATTAGGGGGGTGGACAGTACAATAGTCAGAATAATCTTTCTAAAAGGGGAGACGAACCCTCAGGGAACTGAAAAAATAGTTAATACTATAATTCTGGCTGTAAGGAATTTAATATTCAGGAAATGGAAAGAGAAAGAAACACTGAATTTGTCAGAAATTAAGAACTATGTAAAGAAGCAGTGTATTATAGAACAATTTGACACCGTCATGAATAAAGAACAAGACATAGTTCGTTTTTTTAAGAAATGGGCCCCATTCATTAAATCACTCCCCCCCCCCCCCCCCCGGGAAATAGATCATCTGATATACCCGTTCAGAAACTCAGAGGTTGTACTGCTAGGAATCTGGTAATCTCTGCATTCCTGAAATCTGGCAGCAGCATACATAGGTTATGGTGGTTAGCGGAGATGGCAGTGAGGGGTGGTTGGGTGGGAGAGGGGAATTTGCCCTTTCTTCCCCCCCCCCCCCCTTTTTTTCTTTTTCTGTAGTTTGTATTATTATTTTCTGGGAAGGGAGTAATAGAAAACTTCAACAATTGCAGTCTGGTTCTAATAGTATAACACAAATCTCAGTTGTATGTATGTTTATTTATATTTATTTTCTGAACCTAGGGCCTTTCCTTTTTGTCAAATATTTTTTTTTGTATTATAGCGCAGGTGGGACCAGGTTAATTTTATTTGTATGTCTGTATACTACTTTAGAACATAAAATGACTCGCTTGCGTGGCTATGCTTAAGACACCCTGCGAGGCGAACCGAAAATGTTATAACGAGATGTTTATTTTCTCTAAATTGTTGGAATATAAATAAAGAATTTAAAATAAAAAAAAAAAGATAGATACAGGTGGCCCTCGTTTTACAACGGTTCAATTTACACCGTTTCAGAATAACAACCTTTTTTCCAGTCATGTGACTGCTATTGAAAAGCATTGAGAAGCAGTGCATTTATTAAAATAGCCAGTAGGTGGAGCTGTCCGCTTGTGTTGCAGCAAAGCCAAGCAAGCTGAAATTAATCAGTTTAACCAGACCTGAGCTGTCGAGCAGATTTCAAATGAACAAGATCTTGGAATGCATAGAAATAACTGTTTGCAGAAAAATGCAAGTGAAGTCTATGTTGTGTGATTATTTTATTAGGTTTATAATGCTGTTTAGCATTTTAAAGTCTTCATTTCAACGCTTTAAAAATAATGTATTAGGTGTTATTATGACAAATTTTAGAGGGGCCTGGAACCTATCTCCCTCACTTCCCATTGACTTACATTATAAACTGGGTTTCAATTTACAACAGTTTTGATTTACAACCATTCCTTCTGGAACCTAACCCCGGCGTAAACTGAGGGCTACCTGTATTCACTTTATTACTCATTCCCCAGTTTTGCATAACGAACACAGTTATATTAATATACTTTTTACCTCTGTAATTACCTTGTATCTAAGCTTCTGCAGACTTCTCCCTTATTTCAGTTCTTTTGACAGACTTACATTTTAGCCAATCAGTGCTGACTCCTAATATTCAGAATGAAAATTTCATCCTAAACTAAAATTTATTGGCTGCACATCTCTAGAGATTAGCATATGAGCCTACCTAGGTTTAGCTTTTAACTAAGAATACCAAGAGAACAAAACAAATTTGATGATAAAAGTAAATTGGTAAGTTGTTTAAAATTGCATTCCCTATCTGAATCCTGGAAGTTTAATTTTGACTAGACTGTCCCTTTAACGTTATTTAAATGTAAGCGGCTGCCCAGGAGAAGTAACGTAGGAATTAGCAGACACTTTATTTTTTTGTTTTAAATTTAAAAACAACCCCACAAGACAATAACGGCTGAAACATATTTTTGTGATGAGCAATTTATCAGAATGGAGCACACACTCAGTACAAAAAGAAAAAAAAACAGAAGGTAAATTTACAAATAATTTTATTTGATAGTAATTAGCACATAAAGTCGTTAAATCCACAGATTTCTAGACACAATTTTTAAAGATCACACATGAAGTGCAGTTAGTCATTTGACGTTTGGCACTATCAGAACACTGTAAACAATATATTCACCCTATATGTGCGGGTGCACTTCTATAATATTTTATTCTGTTATATTACTATGTTTATATATAGATTTCATCTAAGTGTCTGTAAAAATTATAAAAACATTTATTAATATTAAAATTGAAAACACTGCCTAAGAAGACGGTTCAGCAGTAATTACAGGCGTGAGGCATGCTACACATATGTAATAATCCTACTACAGAGTAAATATATATGAAACATAAACAGGTGATATGCTACAATATGTGCCAAATGGAGGTGAAGAAAAAAATAATAATTGGTTTTACTTTGAATTTAGGGAACATAACATTATAATAAATGCACAATTTAACTGCTCATACATTAATTAATTAATGATACCTTCATGATCTATTTTGCTTGCCTTTGCTGTACAATACTATGCTCCTCCTTTGAAAGGAAATACAATTATGTAACCTAATTATAAGCAAATTGCTACTATCTTATATCACTTTATTGTAACCAATTAGGACTAGCTTACTTATGATTTCGCTCTGCTCTAAGTATTCACTATGGCCTAGATTTAGCAGGCTTGCATGAGCGAATTTGCAGCCGAGAGTTAAGAAGCAGAGGTCTAGTCTACCTGTTATGGGACGTATCTCAATCAACCCAGACTTTTTCGACTGAGGAAATTGACAGCCCCTGCTCACGTGCAACTGTCTGCGCATAAGCAGGGTGCAGTGTTGCACACTAACTGTAGTGTGCAGTGATAAATGCGGGCAGTGTATTGCTGCCCACTAGACAAGATATAAGGCGGACGGGGATGAAGATGTACGGCCCTGTCCGCTGGACTTTGCAAACTCTGGCTGTATGTAGCTGATATATTGTTCACACACTTTTACAGCAAATGAAGGTTACAGAAATTTCCAGCCTTTCTAGAAAGTGTGAGACAAACACAATTTTACAGCAAAAGGAGACAAAAAAAATCACAAGGATGTTTACTTTTCATTACTTATTAATTCAGAAGGAAATACATTTTGAGTTGAATGTCCCTTTAAAGGGACATGAAACCGAAATATTTTCTTTCATGACTTAGATAGAGCATGTCATTTTTAACAACTTTCCAATTTACTTCTATTAATTTGTTATGTTCTCTTGGTATCCTTTGTTGAAAATGATACCTAGGTAGGTTCAGGAGCTGCTGATTGCTGGCTGCAAATATATGCCTGATGTTATTGGCTCACCCACTGTGTTAACTAGCTCCCAGTAGTGCATTGCTGCTCTTTCAACAAAGGATACCAAAAGAATTAAGCAAATTACATAATAGAAGTATAATTAAAAGTTGTTCAAAATTGTATTCTCTATCTGAATCACGAAAGGAAAAATAAATGTGGATTTCTTGTCCCTTTAAATGACAGAGTACATTGTATGGGGAGCCCCTTATTTCTTTTCCTAGCCCTGCTGCTTATAGCCAGATTAATATCTGCATATTAATCGTGCTCCGTGATACCTAGTAACAAGTGAGATGACAAATTCTGGATAGGTCAACGGGGCATTCCAGTGAAAAAATGACATGCTCTATCAAATGAAATATCTGCATTACTGATCCTAACTAACTAGAATCAAAAGGGGTTAAACAAGCCTTGCAGCTTCTTAGCAGAACAAGGCCAGTGATCAGTGGGTTGTACAACTGCCATTTCTGATTGGCTCACTGGTAGTTTCTGACTCCTGAGCCTCTTCGGATTGGCTCACTGGTAGTTTCTGACTCCTGAGCCTCTTCGGATTGGCTCACTGGTGGTTTCCGGCTCCTGAGCCTCTTTGGATTGGCTCACTGGTGGTTTTCGGCTCCTGTGCCTCTTCGGATTGGCTCACTGGTGGTTTACGGCTCCTGAGCCTCTTCGGATTGGCTCACTGGTGGTTTACGGCTCCTGAGCCTCTTCGGATTGGCTTACTGGTGGTTTCCGGCTTTAGCTATTTCTATACCTCTTTGTAGGGGGGGTAATACAGTAATCTAGGCTCAGTAATGCAAACACTGCATGCTCTAATGGAGATAATGCCATTTTGCATTATAATTATTATGGGTACATTTTAGAAAGTGTAATAAGTAACTACCTAATATTAAATATTGTCCCAAACTGATTTTACTTATCAGTTCTCTTCAAAGATGACCTGTGAAAACTGTTCTAAAACTAAATTTGTTTGCCATGTGTGTAGTATAAAATATACAGTGACCCATCTCGCCAGCTCTGACACGTATTGGTAGGTGATGCCGCCTTCTCTCCGCTGGCTGTAAATATAGCGTGTGCATGTTGCTCAAACAATTCTAAGCAGCTCAGAATCTTCTCCTGCCTGATTTACAGTTACTAAAAATTAGCACCCGAGAAATAATGTATTTAAAAAAATTTGTGGAATTAAAGTGAAAAATAAAAAAGTAAATAGTGTTAATTGTAGAAAAAAATTCAGTTTCAAAATAATTTTGTTTGTGGCATCACTCAAATGTAGCTTATCAATGTACATAAATATGCTGTGTTATTTCTAGGTGTTGAATTAAAGGGTAAAAAAATTCACCTTGTATAGTAATTTTGCCATATATTAATATAGCAAGTGAAGGTGAAAGCTTTCTAAATAGATTAACACCTTGTTTGCTGTAATTGTTTTTCATTGGCCAAACTGCATCAACCATTTTACCTTCTTTGGAGGAGATAATACTCTACTAGAGTAGACTACGCTAGACATTTTGTTAGCAAAACTTTCATTGTTTTTTCAATACTTTATCCTTCTGCTGTGGCCAATTAGAGACAGATATGTAGCAGGGATAGGCTTGTGCAGTCTGCAGTCCAGTATCCACAGTTAAATAATAACAAAAAACAGGGCTAAATAATTCATAAAAGTATAGGGCAATTTTTTTTATTACAATCTTAGTGTTTTATTATGTCAGTTATTGTATTTTATAAGACATTCTCTATCCCTTATACATGAAGCAAAGACTAAATAGCCATTTGCAAACAGCTTTGGAACCCAATTTAGTTTCTTCAGTATTTCATTTCTCATTTCCACAGTGAATAAAGGAGATGATTAAAACAATTTTTCTAAGCAGGTTTGAGTTCTATCTCTGGCCTTGAGTGTTGTATTTAGCATTAAGCACATTATAAAATAGATTTAGGATAAACGTATCGTGTTCTGTACATGCAACAGATATATTATCAGATACAAATACTAGAGGGCACAACCCTTTGTTGACCATTAACACATAACACAACTATTTCAGAATTTGTGCTTTTTATAAAACCGGTGTACACTGCTGCAACGTTATTCCTACAGACAGCGTATTTGTAGAATGGACTAAAAGCAAGAAAAAAGTGATATTAACACGTAAAACATTTATTTTTTTGTCTACACAAAACTACTACAGCACCCTAAAGACACTTCACATGACACCTTTACAGTTCTACTACAGAACACAAGGCCAGGTAAATGCTTCATACTCTTATCTGTAATAAAACGGTACCATTTGCAATGTATTGTTCAGTTTCTATACACGTATACAGTTTCAAATGAAAACGAACGTAAAGGCAAAAATAAAAACTTTCACATACTCTGGCATATTGGTCAGTGACAATTTTTTCTTTTTCATATTTAACATTTGACATATTTCTACGACACAAACTTGCATAACGTATGCTGTACAGTACTAAAAAAAATCTATTGTTATACTATGAAAATAGATATTGTTATGGCACAATTAAACGGTTTACTGGGTACACGGTTTTGGCATGACAGCAAAACGACCCCCTGTGTGGCTTTATACCTGTACTGTGCGTTTACATTAGCAAGTTACATAGAAACTTTCTTAAAATCTCATTTTGAACTAAGGCAGCACCGCAGGATTCGGCTTCTACTTGTAGTCTGCCAAGATGTTGTTGAAGATGTTGAGAAACAAGTGTGCGTGATGTTCCTTAAAGACCAGCGTTGGACGGAAACGTATTGATTTATCGCCACAACCACCGAGCACGACACCTGGAAAAAAAAACAAATTACGTAGGTGAGAATCACAGTTCTGGTGCAGACACGTGATCATCACGTTACTAAACATAAGGGTTTCTCTGCTTACAAGGAATGTATAAAATAGTTATTCTCAGGTAGGTGACAAGCAGGTGAGTGTCACCTCTAAGAATGTAAGATCATATTGTGCAAACCAATCACCTTAATCCGTCTCCAACCTCATCCCATTTCAATTAGGAGGAGAGGGTTCCCTTTAATCACGTACTTGCCCTATGCCATAAGGGGAGGTGATTAGGTGAGATAATGAGATACAGCAAGTGATTTCACCACTGAATTACCCTATGTCATAGTGATTTCACCACTGAATTACCCTATGTCATAGTGATTTAACCACTGAATTACCCTATGTCAGTTATTTAACCACTGAATTACCCTATGTCAGTTATTTAACCACTGAATTACCCTATGTCATAGTGATTTCACCACTGAATTACCCTATGTCATAGTGATTTCACCACTGAATTACCCTATGTCATAGTGATTTCACCACTGAATTACCCTATGTCATAGTGATTTAACCACTGAATTACCCTATGTCAGTTATTTAACCACTGAATTACCCTATGTCAGTTATTTAACCACTGAATTACCCTATGTCATAGTGATTTCACCACTGAATTACCCTATGTCATAGTGATTTAACCACTGAATTACCCTATGTCATAGTGATTTAACCATTGAATTACCCTATGTCAGTTATTTAACCACTGAATTACCCTATGTCAGTTATTTAACCACTGAATTACCCTATGTCAGTTATTTAACCACTGAATTACCCTATGTCAGTTATTTAACCACTGAATTACCCTATGTCATAGTGATTTCACCACTGAATTACCCTATGTCATAGTGATTTCACCACTGAATTACCCTATGTCATAGTGATTTCACCACTGAATTACCCTATGTCATAGTGATTTCACCACTGAATTACCCTATGTCATAGTGATTTAACCACTGAATTACCCTATGTCATAGTGATTTAACCACTGAATTACCCTATGTCATAGTGATTTAACCACTGAATTACCCTATGTCATAGTGATTTAACCACTGAATTACCCTATGTCATAGTGATTTAACCACTGAATTACCCTATGTCAGTTATTTAACCACTGAATTACCCTATGTCATAGTTATTTAACCACTGAATTACCCTATGTCATAGTGATTTAACCACTGAATTACCCTATGTCATAGTGATTTAACCACTGAATTACCCTATGTCATAGTGATTTAACCACTGAATTACCCTATGTCAGTTATTTAACCACTGAATTACCCTATGTCAGTTATTTAACCACTGAATTACCCTATGTCATAGTGATTTAACCACTGAATTACCCTATGTCATAGTGATTTAACCACTGAATTACCCTATGTCATAGTGATTTAACCACTGAATTACCCTATGTCAGTTATTTAACCACTGAATTACCCTATGTCAGTGATTTAACCACTGAATTACCCTATGTCATAGTTATTTAACCACTGAATTACCCTATGTCATAGTGATTTAACCACTGAATTACCCTATGTCATAGTGATTTAACCACTGAATTACCCTATGTCAGTTATTTAACCACTGAATTACCCTATGTCATAGTGATTTAACCACTGAATTACCCTATGTCATAGTGATTTAACCACTGAATTACCCTATGTCATAGTGATTTAACCACTGAATTACCCTATGTCAGTGATTTAACCACTGAATTACCCTATGTCAGTTATTTAACCACTGAATTACCCTATGTCAGTTATTTAACAACTGAATTACCCTATGTCATAGTGATTTAACCACTGAATTACCCTATGTCAGTTATTTAACCACTGAATTACCCTATGTCATAGTGATTTAACCACTGAATTACCCTATGTCATAGTGATTTAACCACTGAATTACCCTATGTCATAGTGATTTAACCACTGAATTACCCTATGTCATAGTGATTTAACCACTGAATTACCCTATGCCAGTTATTTAACCACTGAATTACCCTATGCCAGTTATTTAACCACTGAATTACCCTATGTCAGTTATTTAACCACTGAATTACCCTATGTCAGTTATTTAACCACTGAATTACCCTATGTCATAGTGATTTAACCACTGAATTACCCTATGTCATAGTGATTTAACCACTGAATTACCCTATGTCAGTTATTTAACCACTGAATTACCCTATGTCATAGTGATTTAACCACTGAATTACCCTATGTCAGTTATTTAACCACTGAATTACCCTATGCCATAGTGATTTAACCACTGAATTACCCTATGTCATAGTTATTTAACCACTGAATTACCCTATGTCATAGTGATTTAACCACTGAATTACCCTATGTCATAGTGATTTAACCACTGAATTACCCTATGTCAGTTATTTAACCACTGAATTACCCTATGTCAGTTATTTAACCACAGAATTACCCTATGTCAGTTATTTAACCACTGAATTACCCTATGTCAGTTATTTAACCACTGAATTACCCTATGTCATAGTGATTTAACCACTGAATTACCCTATGTCATAGTGATTTAACCACTGAATTACCCTATGTCATAGTGATTTAACCACTGAATTACCCTATGTCATAGTGATTTAACCACTGAATTACCCTATGTCATAGTGATTTAACCACTGAATTACCCTATGTCAGTTATTTAACCACTGAATTACCCTATGTCATAGTGATTTAACCACTGAATTACCCTATGTCATAGTGATTTAACCACTGAATTACCCTATGTCATAGTGATTTAACCACTGAATTACCCTATGTCATAGTGATTTAACCACTGAATTACCCTATGTCATAGTGATTTAACCACTGAATTACCCTATGTCATAGTGATTTAACCACTGAATTACCCTATGTCATAGTGATTTAACCACTGAATTACCCTATGTCATAGTGATTTAACCACTGAATTACCCTATGTCAGTTATTTAACCACTGAATTACCCTATGTCAGTTATTTAACCACTGAATTACCCTATGTCAGTTATTTAACCACTGAATTACCCTATGTCATAGTGATTTAACCACTGAATTACCCTATGTCATAGTGATTTAACCACTGAATTACCCTATGTCATAGTGATTTAACCACTGAATTACCCTATGTCATAGTGATTTAACCACTGAATTACCCTATGTCAGTTATTTAACCACTGAATTACCCTATGTCAGTTATTTAACCACTGAATTACCCTATGTCAGTGATTTAACCACTGAATTACCCTATGTCATAGTGATTTAACCACTGAATTACCCTATGTCATAGTGATTTAACCACTGAATTACCCTATGTCAGTTATTTAACCACTGAATTACCCTATGTCAGTTATTTAACCACTGAATTACCCTATGTCATAGTTATTTAACCACTGAATTACCCTATGTCATATTTATTTAACCACTGAATTACCCTATGTCATAGTTATTTAACCACTAAATTACCCTATGTCATAGTTATTTAACCACTGAATTACCATATATGCCATAAGGGGAGGTGAATAGGTGAGTGAGAGATAATGAGATACAGTAAGTAATGTAACCATTTATTTACCCTATGCTATAAGGGGAGGTGAATATGTCAGTGAGAGATAATAAAAAAGCTACCTATGCCAGGAGGGAGAGGTGGACGGGTGGGTCAGTGAAGACTCAGACATTATTTACATGACAGCTCTATATAAACACTGCTACTGCTGAACAAGAGCTTTATTTAAGTAAAGAGCTCTGAGCCTATTTACTGGTTTTACTAATTTCTTTACGGTACCTTTGTTTCTTGCTTGTGTTATCAGCTTTGTCCGTGTTGCGTCATTGGGAGCGTCAAAGGAGCAGAACGTGCCTTTTCCCCTCACTCTGCTGATCAGATGTGGGTAGCGCGACTAGGAATACAACATAGTGTTAAATCTCACTTCCATTTCATTATAGCAACAAGAAATTCAATATTATGGCTCTTAAAGGGCACTAAAGTAAACATTACATTTTCATGATTTAGATAAAGCAGCAATTTAAACTAATTTAATAATTTACTTCTATTATCAAAATGTGTATATTTTTTCAATGCACACTTTCTGAGGCACCAGCTCCTACTTAGCATGTGTAAGAGCTCACAGTGTATATGTATATGAGTCTGTGATTGGCTGATGACTGTCGCATGATATAGTTATATGCACACTTTCTGAGGCACCAGATCCTACTGAGCATGTCCAAGAGCTCACAGTGTATATGTATATGAGTCTGTGATTGGCTGATGACTGTCACATGATACATTTATATGCACACTTTCTGAGGCACCAGCTCCTACTGAGCATGTGCAAGAGCTCACAGTATATACCTATATGAGTCTGTGATTGGCTGATGGCTGTCACATAATACAGTTATATGCACACTTAACTGAGGCACCAGCTCCTACTGAGCATGTGCAAGAGCTCACAGTATATACCTATATGAGTCTGTGATTGGCTGATGGCTGTCACATGATACAGTTATATGCACACTTAACTGAGGCACCAGCTCCTACTGAGCATGTGCAAGTTATATGCACACTTTCTGAGACACCAGCTCCTACTGAGCATGTGCAAGAGCTCCTACTGAGCATGTGTAAGAGCTCACAGTGTATATGTATATGAGTCTGTGATTGGCTGATGACTGTCGCATGATACAGTTATATGCACACTTTCTGAGGCACCAGATCCTACTGAGCATGTGCAATAGGTCACAGTGTATATGTATATGAGTCTGTGATTGGCTGATGGATGTCACATGATACAGTTATATGCACACTTAACTGAGGCACCAGCTACTACTGAGCATGTGCAATAGGTCACAGTGTATATGTATATGAGTCTTTGATTGGCTGATGGATGTCACATGATACAGTTATATGCACACTTAACTGAGGCACCAGCTCCTACTGAGCATGTGCAAGTTATATGCACACTTTCTGAGGCACCAGCTCCTACTGAGCATGTGCAAGAGCTCCTAGTGAGCATGTGCAAGAGCTCACAGTATATACCTATATGATTCTGTGATTGGCTGATGGATGTCACATGATACAGTTATATGCACACTTAACTGAGGCACCATCTCCTACTGAGCATGTGCAAGAGCTCACAGTGTATATGTATATGAGTCTTTGATTGGCTGATGGATGTCACATGATACAGTTATATGCACACTTAACTGAGGCACCATCTCCTACTGAGCATGTGCAAGACATCACAGTGTATACGTTAATGTAATTTGTGCAGCGCCTAATATTTACTGTAGTGTTGTGGTGCAGGTTACTACCGTGTAATCGTAGCCGCTTGCAGTCTAAAGGTTTAACAGGCAGTTGGAGAGACTGACGCAAAAACACACAATATGTAACCCGCTAAATTGATTTTCAGCACCTGCAGGTTACAGAATGTGCTTTTCAGCATCTCTAGCGAGAGCATGAGACTAAGATCATATTCACCTACCGCAGTAAATGTGCCTTTATAGTGATGTGAGTTACTGGTTTATACAGAAGCAGCAGAATTACACTATGTGGCGCCTCAGTGTCATGTACTATCCTACCTGGTACTCATTGCTACCGCTGAACTTATCCACAGACTTTGGAAAATTTTCAGCTCACTGCTTTTCAGAAAATACTTTTTTTAGATTATTGTTTGCAAGAGAAAATACCTCTTAAGACTACAGAACATTTTTTACTGAGAGTGGAAGTGCGTCCACTAGGGTTTTATTTACCTTTGGTATTTTTATCCTGTTTCGGTTGCAAATAACCTTATTCAGATAACAACTTTCCAATTTACTTTTATTATCAAATATACTTTGTTCTATTTAAAATGATTCAGCTGTGAAAAATCTGTCAAAATCCCTTTAATGTGCTAATTAATTATAATAAACCATAATCATTACTTGCCATTTGCAAACCTGGATATTTTGTTTAAGTATTAATTGTAGCTCACTGAGCTGTCTGTATAGAGAAATCAATAGACCATTATCTCACCCCTCGTTGTACGGCGATTACTGCACAAAGTGTTTGTAAAGAGCCCAGAAAGGAATAAACCGTGACAACTGCAATAAATCTCCCAGGAAAATGAATTACTGCTGTCACTGCTACACTTCCTTATAAAGGCACAGCAGAATAAATATGTGTATGGTTTGTCCCTGCATATAAAGAGATAAAACAAATGACCAGCTATTAAACAATGCAGAGATCACTGATTAGGAAAAAAGTTCCCAGGATGATGAGTATCTAGAGCCTGGTGCTATTACTTTAGTTTACCATGTGGGGGCAGCACTGTGTCATGTGCATTTCTTTTTATATATAAGAAACAGATCTGGGCTAGTGATATAGCGGTAGTTTTTTTCTTTTACATCCCATTAGACAAGCCAACCATGAAACCGTTTCTAAATTGCCATCGTGATCGTGTAGAGAACAGAAAAATGAGTCCAAAGAGGCTTTTTAAACTGTAGCCTGGCAACTGGCAGCAGTGTGTATATCTGAATGCAGAGCGGGTTGCAGCAAAACAAATGAACATAATCGCACATAATTCCAGGCACAGATATGAATGCTCTGCATTACTTAGAGGTCAAATGTATCAATAAATAGCTAAAGAAGGCGCGATTGTGATAACGTGAGTACTGACCTGCATATCCAACAGCCCGTCTATAAGGACCTTCCCTGACTGCACAGCGTTGGTAACGAGATCCTCTCTCTTGATTACATTTAACACTTCAGCGAGCAGAAGATTTTTGGAAGGGTCTCCAAGCCATGTGTTAAAAATCCTGTAAGGCTGTAAAAAAAGCAGATTTAGCATCAGTCAGTGAGGAGACGTTATTTATTCCTGTGTAATCTGTATTACTTATGCAGTAGCAGAGTTAGAAAACTCTAAAACAGTCTCTTCTGCAGGACAGAAAAGAATGGAAGGTGCAGATGTAGCCTGGGCTATTGCAGTGCTTAAAGGGACACTGAACACTACATTTCATGCACCGCCCTCTAATCACGGGTGCGGCCATATTAGAACTTAGGTTACACTGCAGGTATCTGAAGGATGTACAAACACATCAGCACTGGAAAGTAGTGAAAGACAGAGTTCAACATAGCAGCAGCACCCATGACTAGAGGGAGGTGGGGGATAACCTCAATACTATGCTAATAAAATGTATTTAGTGTACAGTGTCCCTTTAAGAACAAAATCTTCAGTGCATCAGTTTCTCATGCACACTTATTTGTCACCTTTTTCTCCACTACACCCTGGGACACTGCCCGGTCTGTGCACATCAGGAATATGCTGAATACAGCGACCAGAGAAACAAAAAATGCTTTTACTTTCTCCAAGGGAAACAAACTATGTTATTGGAAACAGAGGATGAAAAGAAACAAAAATCATTAAGGGCCATATTACAAGTGGAGCGTTATTTAACGCTTTCGCTCGCTCACTAACTTCGCTAGACTTTTTTGCATGCATCAGGTTTCGCTCGTTTTACAATTTACAAGCTTTACACCTGATGCAAAACACTCGTAATAAACTGCTTTTCGCACGCATAACTATTATCGCGCCACTCGTTATCTTGCCCTTAGTGTTTGCAGCAGTGTCATAGCTGCATGAAGTGCAGTGCAAGTAAGACGGACAACTTGCCTCAGCACTAATAGTTATGTTCATTAGTGATATCACTGAGGATTTCCTATGATTAGTGATGTAATTTAGGATGTCATAGGATTAGTGATGTCATTCAGGATTTCATAGGATTAGTGATGTCATTTAGGATGTCATAGGATTAGTGATGTCATTCAGGATGTCATAGGATTAGTGATGTCATTTAGGATGTCATAGGATTAGTGATGTCATTCAGGATGTCATAGGATTAGTGATGTCATTTAGGATGTCATAGGATTAGTGATGTCATTCAGGATGTCATAGGATTAGTGATGTCATTTAGGATGTCATAGGATTAGTGATGTCATTCAGGATGTCATAGGATTAGTGATGTCATTCAGGATGTCATAGGATTAGTGATGTCATTTAGGATGTCATAGGATTAGTGATGTCATTCAGTATGTCATAGGATTAGTGATGTCATTCAGGATGTCATAGGATTAGTGATGTCATTTAGGATGTCATAGGATTAGTGATGTCATTTAGGATGTCATAGGATTAGTGATGTCATTCAGGATGTCATAGGATTAGTGATGTCATTCAGGATGTCATAGGATTAGTGATGTCATTTAGGATGTCATAGGATTAGTGATGTCATTCAGTATGTTATAGGATTAGTGATGTCATTTAGGATGTCCTATGATTAGTGTTATTTATTAATTCTTGAACAAGTATAAACATCTCTGAATATACAGGACCAATTTAAAGACTTAAAGGGACATGAAACTCAAACATTTTCTTTAGTGATTCAGACAGAGCATACAACTTAAATAAAAAGAATCCAATTGACTTCTATTATCACATTTGCTTAGTTCTCATGGTATTCTTTGTTAAAGAGATACCTAGGTAGATAACATGCAGATGTCTGGAGCATTACATTACAAGAAATAACAGACACGTGCATAGATTCAATTAAACATTCACCATTTAGCCAAAACAACATCCGCTCCAACTAGAATATTCTTTACACGCAGAACCTCTCGAGTATTAAAGGGACATGAAACCCAACATTTTTATTTCATGATTTAGGTAAAACTTACTGTTTTAAACAACTTTCCAATTTACTTCTATTAGCAAATTTGCTTCATTCTCTTGGTATCATTTGTTGATACTGGTTTCTAATTAAACACATGGGTGAGCCAATGACAATCGGTGTATATATGCAGCCACCAATCAGCAGCTAGAACCTGAGCTTACCTAAACATTTCAGCAAAGGATAACAAGAGAAGGAAGCAAATGAAATAATAGCAGTCAATTGGAAAGTGATATAAAATTGTATGTTCTGTCTGAATCATGAATGTCTAATTATGACTTCACTGTCCCTTTAAGTACAGCTGTGACACGGGTTAGTGGTTTCAATTACAAGCGACTCACGATAAAGCAAGATATGGCAGCTAATTGAATGACTTTCTAATGTACCAGAATGCAGCTTTTTCACTACTGAATGATTGTGCCAGTAACAATGTGAAATACATTTTGTGCACTTTTATAATTCTGTAATGAGAAATGAATATTATCTGTACTTATGTTCTGTACACGTTGCATATATAATTCTGTAATGATAAATGAATATTATCTGTACTTATGTTCTGTACACGTTACATATATAATTCTGCTCTTCACTGTAATGATAAATGAATATTATCTGTACTTATGTTCTGTACACGTTGCATATATAATTCTGTAATGAGAAATGAATATTATCTGTACTTATGTTCTGTACACGTTACATATATAATTCTGCTCTTCACTGTAATGAGAAATAAATATTATCTGTACTTATGTTCTGTACACGTTACATATATAATTCTGCTCTTCACTGTAATGATAAATAAATATTATCTGTACTTATGTTCTGTACACGTTGCATATATAATTCTGTAATGATAAATAAATATTATCTGTACTTATGTTCTGTACACGTTACATATATAATTCTGTAATAAGAAATGAATATTATCTGTACTTATGTTCTGTACACGTTACATATATAATTCTGCTCTTCACTGTAATAAGAAATAAATATTATCTGTACTTATGTTCTGTACACGTTACATATATAATTCTGCTCTTCACTGTAATGATAAATAAATATTATCTGTACTTATGTTCTGTACACGTTGCATATATAATTCTGTAATGATAAATAAATATTATCTGTACTTATGTTCTGTACACGTTACATATATAATTCTGTAATGAGAAATGAATATTATCTGTACTTATGTTCTGTACACGTTACATATATAATTCTGTAATGAGAAATGAATATTATCTGTACTTATGTTCTGTACACGTTACATATATAATTCTGTAATGATAAATAAATATTATCTGTACTTATGTTCTGTACACGTTACATATATAATTCTGTAATGAGAAATGAATATTATCTGTACTTATGTTCTGTACACGTTACATATATAATTCTGCTCTTTACTGTAATGATAAATGAATATTATCTGTACTTATGTTCTGTACACGTTACATATATAATTCTGCTCTTTACTGTAATGATAAATGAATATTATCTGTACTTATGTTCTGTACACGTTACATATATAATTCTGCTCTTCACTGTAATGATAAATGAATATTATCTGTACTTATGTTCTGTACACGTTACATATATAATTCTGTAATGATAAATGAATATTATCTGTACTTATGTTCTGTACACGTTACATATATAATTCTGCTCTTCACTGTAATGATAAATGAATATTATCTGTACTTATGTTCTGTACACGTTACATATATAATTCTGTAATGATAAATTAATATTATCTGTACTTATGTTCTGTACACGTTACATATATAATTCTGCTCTTCACTGTAATGATAAATGAATATTATCTGTACTTATGTTCTGTACACGTTACATATATAATTCTGCTCTTCACTGTAATGATAAATGAATATTATCTGTACTTATGTTCTGTACACGTTACATATATAATTCTGTAATGATAAATGAATATTATCTGTACTTATGTTCTGTACACGTTACATATATAATTCTGCTCTTCACTGTAATGATAAATGAATATTATCTGTACTTATGTTCTGTACACGTTACATATATAATTCTGCTCTTAACTGTAATGATAAATGAATATTATCTGTACTTATGTTCTGTACACGTTACATATATAATTCTGCTCTTCACTGTAATGATAAATGAATATTATCTGTACTTATGTTCTGTACACGTTACATATATAATTCTGCTCTTCACTGTAATGATAAATGAATATTATCTGTACTTATGTTCTGTACACGTTACATATATAATTCTGCTCTTCACTGTAATGATAAATGAATATTATCTGTACTTTTGTTCTGTACACGTTACATATATAATTCTGTAATGAGAAATGAATATTATCTGTACTTATGTTCTGTACACGTTACATATATAATTCTGCTCTTCACTGTAATGATAAATGAATATTATCTGTACTTATGTTCTGTACACGTTACATATATAATTCTGTAATGAGAAATGAATATTATCTGTACTTATGTTCTGTACACGTTACATATATAATTCTGCTCTTCACTGTAATGATAAATAAATATTATCTGTACTTATGTTCTGTACACGTTACATATATAATTCTGCTCTTCACTGTAATGATAAATGAATATTATCTGTACTTATGTTCTGTACACGTTACATATATAATTCTGCTCTTCACTGTAATGATAAATAAATATTATCTGTACTTATGTTCTGTACACGTTGCATATATAATTCTGTAATGAGAAATGAATATTATCTGTACTTATGTTCTGTACACGTTACATATATAATTCTGCTCTTCACTGTAATAAGAAATAAATATTATCTGTACTTATGTTCTGTACACGTTACATATATAATTCTGCTCTTCACTGTAATGATAAATAAATATTATCTGTACTTATGTTCTGTACACGTTGCATATATAATTCTGTAATGATAAATAAATATTATCTGTACTTATGTTCTGTACACGTTACATATATAATTCTGTAATGAGAAATGAATATTATCTGTACTTATGTTCTGTACACGTTACATATATAATTCTGTAATGATAAATGAATATTATCTGTACTTATGTTCTGTACACGTTGCATATATAATTCTGTAATGAGAAATGAATATTATCTGTACTTATGTTCTGTACACGTTACATATATAATTCTGCTCTTCACTGTAATGATAAATGAATATTATCTGTACTTATGTTCTGTACACGTTACATATATAATTCTGCTCTTCACTGTAATGATAAATGAATATTATCTGTACTTTTGTTCTGTACACGTTGCATATATAATTCTGTAATGAGAAATGAATATTATCTGTACTTATGTTCTGTACACGTTACATATATAATTCTGTAATGAGAAATGAATATTATCTGTACTTATGTTCTGTACACGTTACATATATAATTCTGCTCTTCACTGTAATGATAAATGAATATTATCTGTACTTATGTTCTGTACACGTTACATATATAATTCTGTAATGAGAAATGAATATTATCTGTACTTATGTTCTGTACACGTTACATATATAATTCTGCTCTTCACTGTAATGATAAATGAATATTATCTGTACTTATGTTCTGTACACGTTACATATATAATTCTGCTCTTCACTGTAATGATAAATAAATATTATCTGTACTTATGTTCTGTACACGTTACATATATAATTCTGCTCTTCACTGTAATGAGAAATATTATCTGTACTTATGTTCTGTACACGTTACATATATAATTCTGTAATGATAAATGAATATTATCTGTACTTATGTTCTGTACACGTTACATATATAATTCTGTAATGATAAATATTATCTGTACTTATGTTATGTACACGTTACATATATAATTCTGTAATGAGAAATGAATATTATCTGTACTTATGTTCTGTACACGTTACATATATAATTCTGTAATGAGAAATGAATATTATCTGTACTTATGTTCTGTACACGTTACATATATAATTCTGTAATGAGAAATGAATATTATCTGTACTTATGTTCTGCACACGTTACATATATAATTCTGCTCTTCACTGTAATGATAACTAAATATTATCTGTACTTATGTTCTGTACACGTTACACATATAATTCTGCTCTTCACTGTAATGATAAATGAATATTATCTGTACTTATGTTCTGTACACGTTACATATATAATTCTTCTCTTCACTGTAATGATAAATGAATATTATCTGTACTTATGTTCTGTACACGTTACATATATAATTCTGTAATGAGAAATGAATATTATCTGTACTTATGTTCTGTACACGTTACATATATAATTCTGTAATGAGAAATGAATATTATCTGTACTTATGTTCTGTACACGTTACATATATAATTCTGCTCTTCACTGTAATGATAAATGAATATTATCTGTACTTATGTTCTGTACACGTTACATATATAATTCTGCTCTTCACTATAATGATAACTAAATATTATCTGTACTTATGTTCTGTACACGTTACATATATAATTCTGCTCTTCACTGTAATGATAAATGAATATTATCTGTACTTATGTTCTGTACACGTTACATATATAATTCTGCTCTTCACTGTAATGATAAATGAATATTATCTGTACTTATGTTCTGTACACGTTACATATATAATTCTGCTCTTCACTGTAATGATAAATAAATATTATCTGTACTTATGTTCTGTACACGTTACATATATAATTCTGTAATGATAAATGAATATTATCTGTACTTATGTTCTGTACACGTTGCATATATAATTCTGTAATGAGAAATGAATATTATCTGTACTTATGTTCTGTACACGTTACATATATAATTCTGTAATGAGAAATGAATATTATCTGTACTTATGTTCTGTACACGTTACATATATAATTCTGCTCTTCACTGTAATGATAAATGAATATTATCTGTACTTATGTTCTGTACACGTTACATATATAATTCTGCTCTTCACTGTAATGATAAATGAATATTATCTGTACTTATGTTCTGTACACGTTACATATATAATTATGTAATGATACATGAATATTATCTGTACTTATGTTCTGTACACGTTACATATATAATTCTGCTCTTCACTGTAATGATAAATGAATATTATCTGTACTTATGTTCTGTACACGTTACACATATAATTCTGCTCTTCACTGTAATGATAAATGAATATTATCTGTACTTATGTTCTGTACACGTTACATATATAATTCTGCTCTTCACTGTAATGATAAATTAATATTATCTGTACTTATGTTCTGTACACGTTACATATATAATTCTGCTCTTCACTGTAATGATAAATGAATATTATCTGTACTTATGTTCTGTACACGTTACATATATAATTCTGCTCTTCACTGTAATGATAAATAAATATTATCTGTACTTATGTTCTGTACACGTTACATATATAATTCTGCTCTTCACTGTAATGAGAAATATTATCTGTACTTATGTTCTGTACACGTTACATATATAATTCTGTAATGAGAAATGAATATTATCTGTACTTATGTTCTGTACACGTTACATATATAATTCTGCTCTTCACTGTAATGATAAATGAATATTATCTGTACTTATGTTCTGTACACGTTACATATATAATTCTGCTATTCACTGTAATGAGAAATGAATATTATCTGTACTTATGTTCTGTACACGTTACATATATAATTCTGCTCTTCACTGTAATGATAAATGAATATTATCTGTACTTATGTTCTGTACACGTTACATATATAATTCTGTAATGAGAAATGAATATTATCTGTACTTATGTTCTGTACACGTTACATATATAATTCTGCTCTTCACTGTAATGATAAATGAATATTATCTGTACTTATGTTCTGTACACGTTACATATATAATTCTGCTCTTCACTGTAATGATAAATAAATATTATCTGTACTTATGTTCTGTACACGTTACATATATAATTCTGCTCTTCACTGTAATGAGAAATATTATCTGTACTTATGTTCTGTACACGTTACATATATAATTCTGTAATGATAAATGAATATTATCTGTACTTATGTTCTGTACACGTTACATATATAATTCTGTAATGATAAATATTATCTGTACTTATGTTATGTACACGTTACATATATAATTCTGTAATGAGAAATGAATATTATCTGTACTTATGTTCTGTACACGTTACATATATAATTCTGTAATGAGAAATGAATATTATCTGTACTTATGTTCTGTACACGTTACATATATAATTCTGTAATGAGAAATGAATATTATCTGTACTTATGTTCTGTACACGTTACATATATAATTCTGCTCTTCACTGTAATGATAACTAAATATTATCTGTACTTATGTTCTGTACACGTTACACATATAATTCTGCTCTTCACTGTAATGATAAATGAATATTATCTGTACTTATGTTCTGTACACGTTACATATATAATTCTTCTCTTCACTGTAATGATAAATGAATATTATCTGTACTTATGTTCTGTACACGTTACATATATAATTCTGTAATGAGAAATGAATATTATCTGTACTTATGTTCTGTACACGTTACATATATAATTCTGTAATGAGAAATGAATATTATCTGTACTTATGTTCTGTACACGTTACATATATAATTCTGCTCTTCACTGTAATGATAAATGAATATTATCTGTACTTATGTTCTGTACACGTTACATATATAATTCTGCTCTTCACTATAATGATAACTAAATATTATCTGTACTTATGTTCTGTACACGTTACATATATAATTCTGCTCTTCACTGTAATGATAAATGAATATTATCTGTACTTATGTTCTGTACACGTTACATATATAATTCTGCTCTTCACTGTAATGATAAATGAATATTATCTGTACTTATGTTCTGTACACGTTACATATATAATTCTGTAATGATAAATGAATATTATCTGTACTTATGTTCTGTACACGTTGCATATATAATTCTGTAATGAGAAATGAATATTATCTGTACTTATGTTCTGTACACGTTACATATATAATTCTGTAATGATAAATGAATATTATCTGTACTTATGTTCTGTACACGTTACATATATAATTCTGCTCTTCACTGTAATGATAAATGAATATTATCTGTACTTATGTTCTGTACACGTTACATATATAATTCTGCTCTTCACTGTAATCATAACTAAATATTATCTGTACTTATGTTCTGTACACGTTACATATATAATTCTGTAATGATACATGAATATTATCTGTACTTATGTTCTGTACACGTTACATATATAATTATGTAATGATACATGAATATTATCTGTACTTATGTTCTGTACACGTTACATATATAATTCTGCTCTTCACTGTAATGATAAATGAATATTATCTGTACTTATGTTCTGTACACGTTACACATATAATTCTGCTCTTCACTGTAATGATAAATGAATATTATCTGTACTTATGTTCTGTACACGTTACATATATAATTCTGCTCTTCACTGTAATGATAAATGAATATTATCTGTACTTATGTTCTGTACACGTTACATATATAATTCTGCTCTTCACTGTAATGATAAATGAATATTATCTGTACTTATGTTCTGTACACGTTACATATATAATTCTGCTCTTCACTGTAATGATAAATAAATATTATCTGTACTTATGTTCTGTACACGTTACATATATAATTCTGCTCTTCACTGTAATGAGAAATATTATCTGTACTTATGTTCTGTACACGTTACATATATAATTCTGTAATGAGAAATGAATATTATCTGTACTTATGTTCTGTACACGTTACATATATAATTCTGCTCTTCACTGTAATGATAAATGAATATTATCTGTACTTATGTTCTGTACACGTTACATATATAATTCTGCTATTCACTGTAATGAGAAATGAATATTATCTGTACTTATGTTCTGTACACGTTACATATATAATTCTGCTCTTCACTGTAATGATAAATGAATATTATCTGTACTTATGTTCTGTACACGTTACATATATAATTCTGCTCTTCACTGTAATGATAAATAAATATTATCTGTACTTATGTTCTGTACACGTTACATATATAATTCTGCTCTTCACTGTAATGATAAATGAATATTATCTGTACTTATGTTCTGTACACGTTACATATATAATTCTGCTCTTCACTGTAATGATAAATGAATATTATCTGTACTTATGTTCTGTACACGTTACATATATAATTCTGTAATGATACATGAATATTATCTGTACTTATGTTCTGTACACGTTACATATATAATTCTGTAATGATACATGAATATTATCCGTACTTATGTTCTGTACACATTACATATATAATTCTGCTCTTCACTGTAATGATAAATGAATATTATCTGTACTTATGTTCTGTACACGTTACATATATAATTCTGCTCTTCACTGTAATGATAAATGAATATTATCTGTACTTATGTTCTGTACACGTTACATATATAATTCTGCTCTTCACTGTAATGATAAATGAATATTATCTGTACTTATGTTCTGTACACGTTACATATATAATTCTGCTCTTCACTGTAATGATAAATGAATATTATCTGTACTTATGTTCTGTACACGTTACATATATAATTCTGCTCTTCACTGTAATGAGAAATAAATATTATCTGTACTTATGTTCTGTACACGTTACATATATAATTCTGCTCTTCACTGTAATGATAAATATTATCTGTACTTATGTTCTGTACACGTTACATATATAATTCTGTAATGATAAATGAATATTATCTGTACTTATGTTCTGTACACGTTACATATATAATTCTGCTCTTCACTGTAATGAGAAATAAATATTATCTGTACTTATGTTCTGTACACGTTACATATATAATTCTGCTCTTCACTGTAATGATAAATGAATATTATCTGTACTTATGTTCTGTACACGTTACATATATAATTCTGCTCTTCACTGTAATGATAAATGAATATTATCTGTACTTATGTTCTGTACACGTTACATATATAATTCTGCTCTTCACTGTAATGAGAAATAAATATTATCTGTACTTATGTTCTGTACACGTTACATATATAATTCTGTAATGATAAATGAATATTATCTGTACTTATGTTCTGTACACGTTACATATATAATTCTGCTCTTCACTGTAATGATAAATGAATATTATCTGTACTTATGTTCTGTACACGTTACATATATAATTCTGCTCTTCACTGTAATGATAAATGAATATTATCTGTACTTATGTTCTGTACACGTTACATACATAATTCTGTAATGATAAATGAATATTATCTGTACTTATGTTCTGTACACGTTACATATATAATTCTGTAATGATAAATGAATATTATCTGTACTTATGTTCTGTACACGTTACATATATAATTCTGCTCTTCACTGTAATGATAAATATTATCTGTACTTATGTTCTGTACACGTTACATATATAATTCTGCTCTTCACTGTAATGATACATGAATATTATCTGTACTTATGTTCTGTACACGTTACATATATAATTCTGCTCTTCACTGTAATGATAAATGAATATTATCTGTACTTATGTTCTGTACACGTTACATATATAATTCTGTAATGATAAATGAATATTATCTGTACTTATGTTCTGTACACGTTACATATATAATTCTGTAATGAGAAATGAATATTATCTGTACTTATGTTCTGTACACGTTACATATATAATTGTGCTCTTCACTGTAATGATAAATGAATATTATCTGTACTTATGTTCTGTACACGTTACATATATAATTCTGCTCTTCACTGTAATGATAAATGAATATTATCTGTACTTATGTTCTGTACACGTTACATATATAATTCTGTAATGATAAATGAATATTATCTGTACTTATGTTCTGTACACGTTACATATATAATTCTGTAATGAGAAATGAATATTATCTGTACTTATGTTCTGTACACGTTACATATATAGTTCTGCTCTTCACTGTAATGAGAAATGAATATTATCTGTACTTATGTTCTGTACACGTTACATATATAATTCTGCTCTTCACTGTAATGATAAATATTATCTGTACTTATGTTCTGTACACGTTACATATATAATTCTGTAATGATAAATGAATATTATCTGTACTTTTGTTCTGTACACGTTACATATATAATTCTGTAATGATAAATAAATATTATCTGTACTTATGTTCTGTACACGTTACATATATAATTCTGCTCTTCACTGTAATGATAAATATTATCTGTACTTATGTTCTGTACACGTTACATATATAATTCTGTAATGATAAATGAATATTATCTGTACTTATGTTCTGTACACGTTACATATATAATTATGTAATGATACATGAATATTATCTGTACTTATGTTCTGTACACGTTACATATATAATTCTGCTCTTCACTGTAATGATAAATAAATATTATCTGTACTTATGTTCTGTACACGTTGCATATATAAGATCATTATATCTTTTTAATTACACAGGAAACAATGAGATCCATGCGGGAACGGACAAATAATGTTGCTCAACAGCTCAAATAGGTTTTAAAGACGTTCAGCTGTTGCATTAGAAAAGTAAAAAAATAGGGACAAGAGCTGCTTGAGAAATGTTTTCAGACAGATTACAAAGCAGCTGCTAAAACCTCACTCAATGTGAAGTTTCAGTAGCGATTGCTCAGTGCGAAATCACCAGAGAACCACAATAACCGACCAATAGCCTGGAAGTGAAAAGCTAAGCGAGACCTTTGTCACAGCAGTTGTAATGCGCTAGGATTGGACGATTTGCAGACGATTTACTTATGGTTTTGTTGGGGCTGAAGACACTGAGGTATAAAAGGGGTTTTCTGCATGAAGTTGCTATAAAACTCCATTAAAGTGACAGTAAAGTCCAAATGAAACCTTCATAGGTTTAATAGGACGTTATATTAATCAACTTTCCTATCATCTTTTATCATCAAATTAGCTTTTTTCTCTTGGTATTTTTCTGTTAAAGGCTAAACCTTGTTAGGCTTATTTCTAAGACTCTGCAGTCCACCTTTTATCTCAGTGATTTGGACAGTTTTTCACAGCTAGGCAATGCTAGTTCACGTGTGCCATAAATATAACATTGTGCTCACTACCGTGGAGTTATTTATGAATCAGCACTGATTAGAACTGAGATAAGGGGCAGTCTGCAGAGGCTTAGATACAAGGTAATCACAGAGGTATAAAGTATATTAATATAACTGAGATAAGGAGCAGTCTGCAGAGGGTTAGATACAGGGTAATCACAGAGGTAAAAAGTATATTAATATAACTGAGATAAGGAGCAGTCTGCAGAGGCTTAGATACAAGGTAATCACAGAGGTATAAAGTATATTAATATAACTGAGATAAGGAGCAGTCTGCAGAGGCTTAGATACAAGGTAATTACAGAGGTAAAAAGTGTATTAATATAACTGAGATAAGGAGCAGTCTGCAGAGGCTTAGATACAAGGTAATCACAGAGGTAAAAAGTATATTAATATAACTGAGATAAGGGGCAGTCTGCAGAGGCTTAGATACAGGGTAATCACAAAGGTAAAAGTGTATTAATATAACTGAGATAAGGAGCAGTATGCAGAGGGTTAGATACAAGGTAATCACAGAGGTAAAAAGTATATTAATATAACTGAGATAAGTAGCAGTCTGCAGAGGTTTAGATAAAAGGTAATCACAGAGGTAAAAGTATATTAATATAACTGAGATAAGGGGCAGTCTGCAGAGGCTTAGATACAGGGTAATCACAGAGGTAAAAGTATATTAATATAACTGAGATAAAGAGCAGTCTGCAGAGGCTTAGATACAGGGTAATCACAGAGGTAAAAAGTATATTAATATAACTGAGATAAGGGGAAGTCTGCAGAGGCTTAGATACAGGGTAATAACAGAGATAAAAAGTATATTAATATAACTGAGATAAGGAGCAGTATGCAGAGGCTTAGATATAGGGTTATCACAGAGATAAAAAGTATATTAGTATAACTGAGATAAGGGTCAGTCTGCAGAGGCTTAGATAGAGGGTAATCACAGAGGTAAAAAGTATATTAATATAACTGAGATAAGGAGCAGTCTGCAGAGGCTTAGATACAAGGTAATCACAGAGGTAAAAAGTATATTAATATAACTGAAATAAGGGGCAGTCTGCAGAGGCTTCGATAGAGGGTAATCACAGAGGTAAAAAGTGTATTAATATAACTGAGATAAGGAGCAGTCTGCAGAGGCTTAGATACAAGGTAATCACAGAGGTAAAAGTATATTAATATAACTGAGATAAGGGGCAATCTGCAGAGGCTTAGATACAGGGTAACCACAGAGGTAAAAGTATATTAATATAACTGAGATAAGGAGCAGTCTGCAGAGGCTTAGATACAGGGTAATCACAGAGGTAAAAAGTATATTAATATAACTGAGATAAGGGGCAGTCTGCAGAAACTTAGATACAGGGTAATCACAGAGGTAAAAAGTATATTAATATAACTGAGATAAGGGGCAGTCTGCAGAGGCTTAGATAGAGGGTAATTACAGAGGTAAAAAGTATATTAATATAACTGAGATAAGGGGGCAGTCTGCAGAGGCTTAGATACAGGGTAATCACAGAGATAAAATGTATATTAATATAACTGAGATAAGGGGTAGTCTGCAGAGGCTTAAATAGAGGGTAATCACAGAGATAAAAAGTATATTAATATAACTGAGATAAGGGGCAGTCTGCAGAGGCTTAGATAGAGGGTAATCACAGAGGTAAAAAGTATATTAATATAACTGAGATAAGGGGTAGTCTGCAGAGGCTTAGATAGAGGGTAATCACAGAGGTAAAAAGTGTATTAATATAACTGAGATAAGGAGCAGTCTGCAGAGGCTTAGATACAAGGTAATCACAGAGGTAAAAGTATATTAATATAAATAAGATAAGGGGCAGTCTGCAGAGGCTTAGATAGAGGGTAATCACAGAGGTAAAAAGTATATTAATATAACTGAGATAAGGGGCAGTCTGCAGAGGCTTAGATACAGGGTAATCACAGAGATAAAAAGTATATTAATATAACTGAGATAAGGAGCAGTCTGCAGAGGCTTAGATACAAGGTAATCACAGAGGTAAAAAGTATATTAATATAACTGAGATAAGGAGCAGTCTGCAGAGGCTTAGATACAAGGTAATCACAGAGGTAAAATGTATATTAATATAACTGAGATAAGGGGCAGTCTGCAGAGGCTTAGATACAAGGTAATCACAGAGGTAAAAAGTATATTAATGTAACTGAGATAAGGGGCAGTCTGCAGAGGATAAGTAAATTAATATAACTGTGTTGGTTATGCAAAACTGGGGGATGGGTATTAAAGGAATTATCTATTTTTTTTAAAAATAACATTTTTGGTGCTGACTGTCCCTTTAATTACTCACTGCATCTGGTCTCAATTCTGCCTTGTGAAAAAATCCACCGGTCATCATTTTCTTACTGAACGTCACCACATCGGCCGGATCATCCATTCCCCAGTGCTCATGGGCCCAGAACTTTCCAGTAGCGCCTCCTCCTGTCTGCACCTCATCCACCAAAAACGCGCAGCCGTGCTATGTAGGAAAGTATAAATATTGTAATGATAGTATCACATATATTACATAGATACAGCGGATTTGTACTGACTGCAGCTTTCTGCTGATGACCAAATTACAGCCCTGGGCGTAAGATTACACTTTGTGCTGCTTATTTACTGGTGGGTAAAATTCTATAACCAGGGTCTTTGGTAGATATTGAGGACTGAATAGATGCGCCCTGTTCTGTAGCAAAGAAATGGCGCTCAAATCTTTTTTGCAATATTTCTTGTTGCAAGTAGCTCACACTATGCACCTTAAAAAACAGCATTTTAAAAGGGACATTAAACACTTTGAGATAGTAATATAAAGTGATAAATTGTATATATAAAAAAACTCTGCTATATACTTTCATTATTTATTTTGTCCCCCTTTCCTGTAATTCCATTCTAAAATTGTGAGCATTTCAGATCCTGTTAGAAATGGAAGTGCAGA
Organism: Bombina bombina; assembly: GCF_027579735.1. Classification (NCBI taxonomy): domain Eukaryota; kingdom Metazoa; phylum Chordata; class Amphibia; order Anura; family Bombinatoridae; genus Bombina; species Bombina bombina. The sequence goes on from NC_069509.1 coordinate 185,726,113, forward strand.
ACACTGTTAAATCCAGCACAACCATTGGCTGCACACTCTAGTGACCTATTTATAACTGACCCTAATTGGCCACAGCAGAGAAGGTAACACAAGTTACAACATGGCAGCTCCCAATGTTTTATAGACACTAAAACTTTACACTTATTTTGTCACTATTTAAACGACTAATGAAACTTTAAAAAATATATCTACAGGTTATTATTCTCAGACTCATCTTTTCTTGAATACATCATTCTATCTAACATTTATTTAGTGTTTAATGTCCCTTTAATGCGGCGCATACAGAAAGCTGCAGGAATTGTTTTTGTCTATAAGTAAACATTAAATGCTTTACTTTGTTGTTTTTGCATAACCACTAGAAAGGAGACGTCTGGTGACAGGTGGCTACAAGGATATGCAGCTTGTAAGTGGCGCACTGGCGAGGAGCTGCTGCGCTACTAATCCTGAGCTGGGCTTTGGGCTTCGGAGGTTAAACATATAGGACTAACAGAATTTATTATTGCTCATGCAGCCAGCAGTAATCACCCTGGACAAATGGGTTTGGGGTGATATAACTCCGCCTCCGCTAACAAGCTCTGCATCTTTACTAGCGGTTTGCAGGGTCACCTGAGGGAAGCGGCACTGCAGAAGCTTCAAGGTTTCATAAGCTGCTCAGTTAATGAAACCCATAGAAATCAAGAGACAAAGTAAAGTAACAGGTGCTAACAAATTAGAGGTTTTAATGTTTGCACTGTCCCTTTCGTTAAATCATTAAAAGGGACAGTAAAACCCAAACTGTTTCATTTCATGATTCAGAGAGAACATAGAATTCTAAACAATTTTTCAATATACTCAATTATCAATTTTGCTTCATTCTCTTGGCATCCTTTATTGAAGGGGCAGTAATGCACTACTGAGAGCTAGCTCAACACATTGATAAGAGGTATATTTGTGCCGCCACCAATCAGCAGCTAGCTCTAACCTCCTGAGCCTACCTAGGTATGCTTTTCAACAAAGGATACCAAGGGAACAAAGCAATTTAGATAACAGAAGTATATTGGAAAGGTGTTTAAAATTTGTTGTATCTGAATAATGAAATGTTTTGGGTTTCATGTCCCTTTATTTTCACATTATTATAACTCCCCCCTCGTGCCACCAAATCAATAAGCTTATTGTGTGCAGCAATCTCATATAGTCCATCGAATCAGTGCGACAGTCACAAGTGTTCGTACTTTTCTAGAAATATCTCTCAGTTTCCGGAAGAACTCATCAGACGCGTGATTGTCCCCTCCCTCCGACTGGATCGGCTCCACAATTATTCCAGCAACCGTCTTCTTCTTTTTCCTGTATTTCACAATCAAGTCCTCCACCTGCAAAATGACACAATTAATTTCATATGTCAGTATACGTCAGTATCTCTGCAGAACTGATTATATGGGCCTTGTTTCTATTGCTGTTAAAGGGACAGTCTAGTCAACATTAAACTTTCATGATTCAGAGCAACTTTCTAATTTACTCCTATTATCAAATTTTTCTTGGTTCTCTTGCTATCATTATTTGATAAAGCAAGAATGTAAGCTTAAAAGCCGGCCCATTTTTGGTTCAGCACCTGGGTAACGCTTGCTGATTGGTGGCTAAATGTAGCGCTACCCAGGTGCTAAACCAAAAATGGGCCGGCTCCTAAGCTTATATTCAAATAAAGCTAAAGAGAGAACAAAGGAAATTGATAATACGAGTAAATTAGAAAATTGCTTAAAATCGCTGCTCTATCTGAATCATGACTAGACTATGGGTGGGAACATAAAACTTCTCCATAGACTGTAATAGAGATACTTGTTACTAGTTTACAACAGCAATGGGAACAAGGTCATGCTATTTTATACATATTTTACCCACAATGCTTAGTTCAATGGCTGAAATGACAACAAACCTTATTATTCTGTAGCAGAGGCCACTGTTGCGGCCTTTATTTATTGCACAAGTTGACCTTAATTCTTTTCAGACAGGTTTTTTACTTATAATTAGAGGCAGATATACACTGTTATTAAAGGGACATGAAACCTGATTTTTTTATTTCTTGATGCAGATAGAACATACATTTTAAAGCTCTTTCCAATTTATTTTTAGTATCAACGTGGCTTCATTCTCTTGGTATCCTTTATTGAAGGTCTCAAGTACAATCTAGAACACAACACCTCTTGTGTAGTGCACGCTGCCAGCTCTTCCAACATATAAATCCCCTCCAGCAGTTCTTGTAAAGTAAAAAAAATCATCAAAACAAAGGCCTTTTGTATGAACCTGATGAATGGAAAATAAAGGTCTTTTTTTTACTTTAAAAGAATCGCTGGAGGGGATTTATATCCTTTATTGTAGGAGCAGCAATGCATTACTGTGAGCTAGCTAAGCACATTGGAAAGCCAATGACAAGAGGCATGCTTTTCAACAAAGGATACCAAGATAGCTAAGAAAATTAAATAAGTAAAATGGAAAGTTGTTAAAATTGTATACTTTATCTGAATCTTAAAAGAAAAATGTTGGGTTTCAGGGCCCTATAAGGTAGAAGACACAGCTACTGGATACAGGCTGAGAGCAGAGGGGTGTACGCTAGTGAGGGGAGGATGACATGCACCAGAAGAGGAAAAACAAACAGAATTTGATGACAGATAGGAATCAAAAGGTCTTCTGAAGTATAAGCCTTATTTATTCTAAAGATAGACGTATGCATATCTCAGGCATTCCTTTATCCCTTACAGTCTTTACCATCTCTACTGGACGTCTGTTCCATGAATCAATCACCCTGTAATACATTTAATTGGCTGAGAAGCGCTTGCTACTAATGTTTACTGTCTGATAGGCACATCCAGCTAATGCTCATTGTCCGAGAGGCACTTCCTGCTAATGCTCATTGGCCGAGAAGCACTTCCTGCTAATGCTCATTGGCCGAAAAACACTTCCAGCTAATGCTCATTGACCGAGAGGCTCTTCCAGCTAAGGATCATTGGCCGAGAAGCACTTCCAGATAGACTTATTGGCCGAGAAGCACTTCCTGCTAATGCTCATTGGCCGAGAGGCTCTTCCAGCTAAGGATCATTGGCTGAGAGCCACTTCCTGCTAATGCTCATTGGCCAAGAGGCACTTCCTGCTAATGCTCATTGGCCGAGAAGCACTTCCTGCTAATGCTCATTGGCCGAGAAGCACTTCCTGCTAATGCTCATTGGCCGAGAAACACTTCCAGCTAATGCTCATTGGCCGAGAAGAACTTCCAGCTAAGGATCATTGGCCGAGAAGCACTTCCTGCTAATGCTCATTGGCCAAGAGGCACTTCCTGCTAATGCTCATTGGCCAAGAAGCACTTCCTGCTAATGCTCATTGTCCGAGAGCCACTTCCTGCTAATGCTCATTGGCCAAGAGGCACTTCCTGCTAATGCTCATTGGCCAAGAAGCACTTCCTGCTAATGTTCATTGGCAGAGAAACACTTCCAGCTAATGCTCATTGGCCGAGAGGTTCTTCCAGCTAAGGATCATTGGCTGAGAAGAACTTCCAGCTAATGCTCATTGGCCGAGAGGCTCTTCCAGCTAAGGATCATTGGCCGAGAAGCACTTCCTGCTAATGCTCATTGTCCGAGAGCCACTTCCTGCTAATGCTCATTGGCCAAGAGGCACTTCCTGCTAATGCTCATTGGCCGAGAAGCACTTCCTGCTAATGCTCATTGGCAGAGAAACACTTCCAGCTAATGCTCATTGGCCGAAAAGAACTTCCAGCTAATGCTCATTGGCCGAGAGGCTCTTCCAGCTAAGGATCATTGGCCGAGAAGCACTTCCAGCTAAGGCTCATTGGCCGAGAAGCACTTCCAGCTAATGCTCATTGGCCGAGAAGCACTTCCAGCTAAGGCTCATTGGCCGAGAAGAACTTCCAGCTAAGGCTCATTGGCCGAGAAGAACTTCCAGCTAATGCTCATTGGCTGAGAGGCTCTTCCAGCTAATGCTCATACCAAAAAGAGAAGAAGTGGAAAGTACTGGCGCTAAACAGCTAGGGATAGGTCAAATGATAATAATTGTATCCGTTCTCACTCAACTAATGGCCATAGTATTCAGACATAAAAATCTCCATGTTCCCACCTGTCCGCTACATATCTAGATAAACAGAGCAGAATGCAAATAATTCCAATTTTGTGCACCAAGATACTTTGTTGGACCATAACTAGAGGATGTGATATTACCCTCCACCACCACCACGTGAGGTTCCCATCATTACCTCTTCTAAACAGCGAGCCTCTTCATCTTTATTCTCCTTCACAAACTGCTCCAGAGGATACTTCAGTCTTGGGAAAGGGGCAATAGGCCAGTCAAAGGAAGGAATGTCCAGTTTGTGGATTGCTTTAGAGTGTGTTGTTGCCAGGCAACCTGAAAAAGAAGATTTTTACTTACAGACAAATCTCTATGTCAGGGATACAAGTTAAAAGCTAACATCCAGCTAAATTAGCCTAAAACACTGCAGGAATATGAAGAAGCATCTTAAAGAATCTCCAGTGGTTCCTCATCCTCCCAACTCCATTAATCTTAATGAAAGTGAACATACAGTATATAATAAATATGAATAAAAAACATAATTCTCATTGGCCGAGAGGCACTTCCAGCTAATGCTCATTGGCCGAGAGGCACTTCCAGCTAATGCTCATTGGCCGAGAGGCACTTCCAGCTAATGCTCGTTGGCCGAGAGGCACTTCCAGCTAATGCTCGTTGGCCGAGAGGCACTTCCAGCTAATGCTCGTTGGCCGAGAGGCACTTTCAGCTAATGCTCGTTGGCCGAGAGGCACTGTCAGCTAATGCTCATTGGCTGAGAGGTACTTCCAGATAATGCTCATTGGCCGAGAGGCACTTCCAGCCAATGATTGTTGGCTAAGAGGCACCTCCAGCCAATGATCAATGGCCGAGAGGCACATTCAGCTAATGCTCATTGGCTGAGAGGCACTGTCAGATAATGCTCATTGGCCGAGAGGTACTTCCAGATAATGCTAATTGGCCGAGAGGCACTTCCAGCCAATGATCGTTGGCCGAGAGGCACTTCCAGCCAATGATCGTTGGCCGAGAGGCACTTCCAGCCAATGATCGTTGGCCGAGAGGCATATTCAGCTAATGCTCATTGGCCGAGAGGCACTGTCAGCTAATGCTCATTGGCCGAGAGGTACTTCCAGATAATGCTCATTGGCCGAGAGGCACTTCCAGCCAATGATCGTTGGCACATTCAGCTAATGCTTATTGGACAAGAGGCACATTCTGCTAATGTTCATTTGCCAAGAGGCACTTCTAGATACTGCTCATTGGCCGAGAGGCACTTCCAGATAATGCTCATTGGCCGAGAGGCACATTCAACTAATGCTCATTGGCCGAGAGGCACATTCAGCTAATGTTCATTGGCTGAGAGGCACTTCTAGATAATGCTCATTGGCTGAGAGGCACTTTCAGCTAATGCTCATTGGCCGAGAGGCACTTCTAGATAATGCTCATTGGCCGAGAGGCACTTCTAGATAATGCTCATTGGCCGAGAGGCACTTCCAGATAATGCTCATTGGCCGAGAGGCACGTTCAGCTAATGCTCATTGGCCAAGAGGCACTTTCAGCTAAAGCTAAGGGATACCACAGTTATAGTGGCTCACAGTACTTCTGTGATGTCATATAGAATAAGACAACCATGTAAAGGGATTCTGGATCTTACCTAAAGTTCTTCCGTGAAATCCCCCCATGAATGATAAAATGCTGTAATCAGGACAACCTGGAGACTGAGCAGAACAAAAGGAACATTAAAATTGGTTGAAATGGGTTTAAAGGGACATAAAACAGCTGAAATGCACAATGGGACTTATACATGTGCAGAGAAGCATTTTAGCATTATACAGTTATTTGCAATAATGCTTCTTCTGAGTGTTCTCAAAGGGTTTAGAGTAACGGTCTGTACACATGACCTGTCTAGCATAAAGCAGTAAGCTGCATGCACGTGTTCTGAGCGCAGTGACATTGTGCTACGTGTCATCACTCTTGAGCATGAGCAAGAAATGAATGCTCGTGCACTCAGGTAATTTGCTTCATTCCTAAGATTTTATCAAATTAAATTTACTTTTGTTTCTCAGGTCCTCCAATAAATTTTTTTCACCTTTTTACACAATTGCGGTGCTGTCACATCTTTTGTGGACTATCAAATAAAGTTTTACAATATGAATCAGTGGCAGTTCTAGCCATTAACTGCTGTAACAACTCCAAACCTCTATATATGATGCAGGATGCCCTGAATTTGCTAGATAGTGTTTTTTAGTTTATTTACTTTATTTTACACATGAAAGACCTGACGGTGGGAGAACAGGGAATAAAAAAAATATATAAATAAAAATACATAAATAAAAGGATGGAATTGCTAGTTCCCTCAGCAGTTCCCTCTACAACCACCATGTAGAGCCAGGTGTCATAGTCTAGACCAGTGAAAGTCAACCTCGGCACTCTAGATGTTTCAGAACTACATTTCCCATGATGCTCAACTAGACTAAGCATCATGGGAAAAGTAGTTCCAAAACATTTGGGGTGGCAAGCTCAGCCATCACTGGTCTCTCTAGAGACTCTAGACCTTTACCTGATAACAAAAAAATGCAAAAATTATAAAAAAAAATTAGCTCAGTTTAAACATACAGAAAAAAAGAGAAATATATCAGCATAAATAATGGAATAAAATGTAGAGCTCATAATTTGATATTTGGAATATTAAATTATAAAGATAACCATTTCTGGGTCTGATTTTTTTGTAAGATTTCTCTAACTGAAGGTGCTTATTCCCTGAGCAAACTGTGCATCACTAATATTTGTTCTGAAATTCTATAATATTTTAGTTTGATGGTTACTTTGCATATTAAAGCTTTTTGAACCAAACAGTAAATTGACACCACAGCTGCCACAGGAGTTAAAGGGAGAATGTATTAAGATAAGCGCTAATAAGCATTAATTGTATTCAAACCTACTGCAGGAACACCCATTCCAACGGACTGTAGTGTTTCTCAGTTCTAGTTCTCAGGGCACACTTACAGGCCAGATTTTCAGGATTACTTTTGGTGAGAGCATGTTAATAACCATGGGTTTTTTTCACCTGTGGTCTAGTTCAGATATTCTAAAAATCTGACCTGTAACTGTGCCGCAAGGAAACACTACTAAAGAGAAAGCTGCTCTAGTGAAATTTTCAGTATAGGTGGTGGTTTTATCAGGCAAGAGCAGCTATTTCATATGAGAAAATAAAAAGGTAAAAAGGCTATTTGCAGACAATTGAATACAGCAGATAAAATGAATAATTGGGAGAATGTTTTACAGTACACTGACCCTTTAACCCCTTAATGACCACAGCACTTTTCCATTTTCTGTCCGTTTGGGACCAAGGCTATTTTTACATTTTTGCGGTGTTTGTGTTTAGCTGTAATTTTCCTCTTACTCATTTACTGTACCCATACATATTATATACCGTTTTTCTCGCCATTAAATGGACTTTCTAAAAATACCATTATTTTCATCATATCTTATAATTTACTATAAAAAAAATTATAAAATATGAGGAAAAAATGGAAAAAAACACACTTTTTTTAACTTTGACCCCCAAAATCTGTTACACATCTACAACCACCAAAAAAAAGCCATGCTAAATAGTTTCTAAATTTTGTCCTGAGTTTAGAAATACCCAATGTTTACATGTTCTTTGCTTTTTTTGAAAGCTATAGGGCCATAAATACAAGTAGCATTTTGCTATTTCCAAACTACTTTTTTTCAAAATTAGCGCTAGTTACATTAGAACACTAATATCTTTCAGGAATCCCTGAATATCCATTGACATGTATATATTTTTTTTTAGAAGACATCCCAAAGTATTGATCTAGGCCAATTTTGGTATATTTCATGCCACCATTTCACCGCCAAATGCGATCAAATACAAAAAATCGTTCACTTTTTCACAAATTTTTTCACAAACTTTCGGTTTCTCACTGAAATTATTTACAAACAACTTGTGCAATTATGGCACAAATGGTTGTAAATGCTTCTCTGGGATCCCCTTTGTTCAGAAATAGCAGACATATATGGCTTTGGCATTGCTTTTTGGTAATTAGAAGGCCGCTAAATGCCGCTGCGCACCACACGTGTATTATGCCCAGCAGTGCAGGGGTTAATTAGGGAGCTTGTAGGGAGCTTGTATGGTTAATTTTAGCTTTAGTGTAGTGTAGTAGACAACCCAAAGTATTGATCTAGGCCCATTTTGGTATATTTCATGCCACCATTTCACCGCCAAATGCGATCAAATACAAAAAATCGTTCACTTTTTCACAAACTTTCGGTTTCTCACTGAAATTATTTACAAACAACTTGTGCAATTATGGCACAAATGGTTGTAAATGCTTCTCTGGGATCCCCTTTGTTCAGAAATAGCAGACATATATGGCTTTGGCATTGCTTTTTGGTAATTAGAAGGCCGCTAAATGCCGCTGCGCACCACACGTGTATTATGCCCAGCAGTGCAGGGGTTAATTAGGGAGCTTGTAGGGAGCTTGTATGGTTAATTTTAGCTTTAGTGTAGTGTAGTAGACAACCCAAAGTATTGATCTAGGCCCATTTTGGTATATTTCATGCCACCATTTCACCGCCAAATGCGATCAAATAAAAAAAAAACGTTAAATTTTTCGCAATTTTAGGTTTCTCACTGAAATTATTTACAAACAGCTTGTGCAATTATGGCACAAATGGTTGTAAATGCTTCTCTGGGATCCCCTTTGTTCAGAAATAGCAGATATATATGACTTTGGCGTTGCTTTCTGGTAATTAGAAGGCCGCAAAATGCTGCTGCGCATCACACGTGTATTATGGCTAGCAGTGAAGGGGTTAATTAGGAAGTTTGTAGGGAGCTTGCAGGGTTAATTTTAGATTTAGTGTAGAGATCAGCCTCCCACCTGACACATCAGACCCCCTGATCCCTCCCAAACAGCTCCCTTCCCTCCCCCACCCCACAATTGTCCCCGCCATCTTAAGTACTGGCAGAAAGTCTGCCAGTACTAAAATAAAAGCTTTTTGGGGGGTTTAGGTTTTTAAAAAAAAAAAAAAAAAAATTCTTCTGCTGTGTAGGACCCCCCTTAGCCTCCAACCTCCCTGATCCCCCCCCAAAACAGCTCTGTAACCTTCCCCATCTACCTTATTGGGGGCCATCTTGGGTACTGGCAGCTGTCTGCCAGTACCCAGCTTGCACAAAAAAGGGCTTTTTTTTCTTATTTTTTTTTTTTTCTGTAGTGTAGCTTCCCCAACCCCCCCCACCCCCACAAACCCCCACCACCTCATTGATCGTTTGTTTTTTTTAACTTTTTAAACTGATTATAACTTCTTTATTTTACACCATTTTCTGTAGTGTAGCGGTTCCCACCCGCTCCCTCCCCGTGCACGTGCACGCGCCCGCCCCCGCCCTCCCGTGCACGCGCGCACGTCCGTGCGCGCCCCCGGGCATCCCCGCCCACGATCCCGCCCCCCTCCACATCTCCAGGGCCATCGATGGCCGCCACCCGCCTCCCGGTACTGCTCCCACCCACCAACGAAGGAAGCCACCGATCTCCGGTGCAGAGAGGGCCACAGAGTGGCTCTCTCTGCATCGGATGGCTTCAAAAGGTTATTGCAGGATGCCTCCATATCGAGGCATCACTGCAATAACCGGAAAGCAGCTGGAAGCAAACAGGATCGCTTCCAGCTGCTTTCCACACTGAGGACGTGCAGGGTACGTCCTCAGGCATTAACTGCCTTTTTTTTGAGGACGTACCCTGCACGTCCTCGGTCGTTAAGGGGTTAAAGGGACACTGAACCCAATTTTTTTCTTTTGTGATTCAGATAGAGCATGCAATTTTAAACAACTTTCTAATTTACTCCTATTATCAATTTTCTTTGTTCTCTTGATTTCTTTATTTGAAAAAGGCATTTAAGCTATTTTTTTGGGTTCAGAACCATGGAAATCACTTGTTTATTGGTAGGTGAATTTACCCACCAATCAGCAAGAACAACACAGTGTATTCACCAAAAATGGGCCGGCATCTAAACTTACTTTTCAAATAAAGATACCAAAAGAAAGAAATGAATTTGATAATAGGAGTAAATTAAAAAGTTGCTTAAAATTGCATGCTCTATCTGAATCATGATAGAAAAAATTTGGGTTCAGTGTCCCTTTAAGACAAGACACATTTATACAAGTGACAAATCATCTGTACCTGGTTAATCATACACGACTCCAGCTCCTCTTTTGTAACCCCACTAAGGCCTCTTTCTTTGTTCTGGAAAACAGATCAGACAGATGATGATGCAAGTGAAATACTGTACATGCGCTGATACGAATAGCTGGTCCATTAAATGCTTCAGCTCTGACTAAGGCAGCATGTGATACAGATTTGAATTAAAGAGACAGAAAAGACAAAAATTCAAACTTTAATGAATCGGAACATACAATAAACAACTTTCACTTCTACAGGTAGAAACTGTTTGGGACCGGATAAGGTTTGGATTTTGGAATATTTGCATCTGTAAAATGGGACAGTTTGAAGAGGGGATGGAACCAAATGTAAAGAACAATATCTTATGTCATTTAGACAATATTTATATCGGTCATAATGCAGCTTTTACATCTAACCTAAAGGTAGTTGTATATCTTTTTTAATACTTGTGTATATATAGTACCTCACATAGTCCAGTACTGTAATCAGACAGGCAATATTTTGTTTTAAATAAATACAGACTATTATTTGCATTTAGAAAACAAAAAACAAACCAATGACACAAGCAAACAAGATTTTTTAAAATATTAATTAAAAGTTGGGATTTCAGAACAAATTTGGATTTTGGACTTCCGAATTTTGGGATTTGAACCTGTGTTATCTAATTTCCTGGTTAATTTTGTTATCCTTTATTGAAGATCATACCTAGGTATGCTTAGGAGCAGCAATGCACTACTGGCAGTTAGCTGAACACATCTAGTGAGCCAATGACGAGGCAGATATGTGCAGCCACTAATCAGAAGCTAGCTCCCAGTACTGCATTGCTGCTCCTGAGCCTACCTATGTATGCTCTTCAATGAAAGATAGCAAGAGAATGAAGCACATTCGATCATAGAAGAAGTGGACTCTTACCACCTTCATGAAAGAAAAAAATTACAATTTTCTTTAACAGCATATCCTCTGATCCGTTGCCTCTTTCAGTTGGAGTATCCAAAGGCTTTGTATTGGGACCGTTGCTTTTTCTTTCTATACATATATCCTGCTTTGGGTTCCAGTACCACTTATATGCTGATGATACCCAAATCTGTCTTTCCTCTCCTGATATCTTTCACTCTTTACTCAACCAGATTACCAACAGTCTCTCTGCAATTTCCTCTTGGATGTCCTCGCACTACCTCTGACTCAGTCTGTCTAAAACTGAGCTGCTTCTTATTCTCACCTCTGAGACATCTGACATTTCCCATAATGTAGGAGACTCTATTCTCAACACATCACCCTAGGTCTGCTGTCTTGGGGTCACACACTGAACTCACATTCACTCCACATATACAAATGCTCACCAAATCCTGCTGCACACACCTGCGCAACAGATTTCATCCTTTCTCCAAAATTACTAATTCTTTCCCTCATTTTGTCTTATTGACTAATGCAACCTACTCCTAAACGGCCTTCCAAAAGACCAGCTCTACCCCTCCCAATCTATCATGAATACTTCAGCTAGACTCATCCACCTAAATCCCTACTCCACTAAGTACTAACCCTAACCTATAAAGCACTCAACAGCCTCATTCCCAACTATATTTCCTCTTATCTCCAAATACTCCCTGACTCGCCCTCCCTGATCAACCCTGATCTACATCTTTTCTCATGCCCTGCTCCTGTTCTGTAGAACGCTTTATTCCGCTCCATCTGTCTCCAATTTTGTAGCTTCAGACGCTCTTTGAAAACCCACCTATTCAGAGAGGCTTACCATGCTCATCATCCTACCCAAAATAAATCTTGGACTGCCTTGAGTCACTACTGCAACTACAAACCACACAGCAAGATACCCCAAACTCTATGTCTCTGCACCCTCAACCTGTAGACTGTAAGCTCTTTGGTGTAGGACCCTCCTCCCCCTGTACTAGTTTTGTTAAGTTTGTTATATAATTTTGAATCTAAATTTAGCACTCCATATTCTAGGAACACATCCTGAGCACTAAGCGGTGTAACTTCCTATAAGTAGAGCTGCTGGGACTGCTGTGCTGCAGGAACAAAATATAGAAATAGAGCAATAGTGATAAAGCTAGAGGGATAGATGGATATAGGGATAGGGCTAGAGATAGAGGGATAGTGATAGAGGGAGAGAGGGAGAGAGGGGATCTGAGTGGATGGGGGGAATCAGAGGTTAGGGAAATGTTCTTGGAGGGAGAGGTGGCTAAATGAGGGAGAGGGACAGAGTTGGGCAGCTACATACCTGGTCTAAAGGATGAGTGTGTGCTCAAGAGAAAAGTGCACAATGCCTCCTAAGAGGTATATTTCTTTACTAACACATTTTGGCCCGTGTACAACGGTCTTAATACTAATGTATATATATATATATATATGTATATAATATCTAGTGACAAATACTTACTCTGTACCACATAAATGTTAGCTTAAATGCATTCTCATTGGAACACGAGCCACAGGACATTGTGATTACGTTTTTCAAGCCTTTAGGTCCAATCTGTGAATCAGAAACAAAAAAGGGATAAATAATACTGAACATTTATGCACTCAGACACGCGTAGCATACAGGAAACACAGAATTTAATTCCCCATAAAATGTTTGCTTTTGATTACTTAAAAAAAAAAAAAAAACTTGCAATGTACATTCATTTTATTGATTTCTCAAGTTAATTTTTTTTTCACTGCCATCAGACTAAAATGCAACTTCCTACAAAATGTACACATTTGTTTAATTTAACCGCCCAGTTTTTCTGAGGCAGTTGGTATTGTGGGTGGTGGCTCAGGTGCATTGTGAATGAAAAGAGGCGTGTCACGTGTGGAACCGGTGGAGGAATGTGTGACATTTGCCCTGGCTAGCGACTCTGCGGGCAAGAAAGTGGGAAGACCACCTGGCCTGTGATGATCCCGCAGGATCCAGGACGGTTGGTAGATCTGCATTACTGTTTAATCAGTGCAGGAGCTCTGAAGGAACGCACTGCATTATTATTTGCAGAATAACTGAATTAGTGATGTGAAATCTTAAATGTAATTGTATGAGGCGTCTGCTCTTGCGACAAACATTCTCCCATCACACCAGGTGCACTTACAGTCAGTAACGATTCCTCTAACTTCTCAGTAAAGTTCTCTGGAGGTAAAATTCCCAGTGCTGGTCTGTTGATGAATGTGCTCTACAAACAGTTTTACAAGAAGGAAAATGAATCCAATCTGAACCAATACTTCTACTAATTGTTATTAAAGTATCAACCACAGTAAAATATTGCCATTTGTATCAAAGAAATACTTTACATTCTGTTTTATTTCCTTACTCTAATGACTCTGTATGAAGCCCCACCCCCTAGGTTCCTAAAATATCTAAATTGTATTTCTTTTCTAACCACTACTGTTCCATGAGAACATACTGAGGAGCGTGCATGTGTTTTGAGCACTTTATGGCAGCTGTGTTTGTAAAAATGTTAAACATACAGTGCTCAACACACATGCACGCTTTAAACATACCCCAATATGCTGTCATAGAAAGGTGCTAAGTTTTGAACAAAGGAGAAAAAAGAGGAAACACATTAGATGATAGAAGTAAGCTGGAATTTTCTAATCTAAATCATGAAAGTTGATGTTCCCTTTTAAAGAGTGAAATGAACCAAAATCTAGTTAATTATCAAGGCTCATATAACCATATTCCATGCATCATCCTGACCCTCTTCTTGATTCTTTAATCGTGCACACTGGGAACCACAGAGCCCCTGTACATTCTCCTCCTTTCCTGCTTAACAACATCTATTGGCAAACAGGAAAGGTTCAGGTAATCCAGCTCTTCCACAATCCCGTATAGAGCGGATGATCCCTTCATTAGCCAAATAATTCTATCCCTTGTGCTACTTTGTATCAGTTGAAAGCCTTTTGTCAGCGCTCCCCTGTACCATGCAGTGAGTTTTGTACTTTTACGCACTGGTTATATAATAGTGCAACTGACATTCCCCTTTGGTAAAGTCACAATCATAATATAATACTGCAACCCATCTGTAATATAATGGCATTGATAGCATGTAATAAAATACATAATTTTATCCTGCAGTTTGCATTTTGTTTGGCCATTTAACTTTAATGAACTTACAAAATTATGTGGCTGCTGTAGAACCTTTATAAGGGCTGGATGATTATATCCTGAAATAAAGAAAAAAAATGAGATTATAAATAAGTGAAAAGGTTTATTACAGAAATATGCTACAAAGAGCTAATAAACGGATAACATTTCAGGCATAAATGTCTGAGCCTAGAATAGAATGACAGCAGGAAATTGGATATTGTGTAAACACACTGAAAAAGATAGAGCTAATAAATCTCTTTCCTAAAGAATGGACGTTAGTCATGTGATACCAGCTGTGCGCTGCAGACAGGAAAGCGCATGCGCATGAATTCACTCACTGACAAACTTACACAGCATAAGCCCAAGCTAAAAACACATCAGAAGGCAGCAATATCGCCCTGTGACGTCTCAGAATACAACGTGGTACAAATGACACTGATGTCCCACAGCTTCTAGTGTGCACCAAATAAATTGTGCGATACTTCACTTATGGCATCTCTAGAGGTTTATACAAACTCACATTTCTCACAATCAAGGCAGCTTTCTAGAGATGCAATTTTAAAAGGGATATAAAAGTCAAAATGAAAACAATTAATGGTTTAGGTACAGCAGCGATAAAAAGAGACTTTTCAATTTACATCTATTATTAAATGGTCTTTGTTATCTTAGTATCCTTTGTTGAAAATCACAGCTAGGTATGGTCAGGAGTAGCAATGGGAGCTAGCATGATATTAATGGCTACACACATATGCCTCTAGTCATTGGCTCACCTGGTATGTATAGCTAGCTCCCAGTAGTGTATTGCAGAGATGACTTTAGACTTATGTGTTTAAGCCCTTTGCAGGGTTTAACACAGGTATGTACAAGTAATAGCACAACCATACAATGCTTTAACACAGACTATTTTATTTTTGTCATTTATGTCCATTTAAGGGCTACATGTATTTGGTTGCTTGTCATTTTTTTTACTTGTTATACATTTTCTTTTATATTTATTAAGGAAAGATTGCATACAATAATCATGAACATAAATCACAAGCAATGACATTACAGATTCTGGGTGATATCGAAATATGCACACAAATACTTTACCATCTTTATGGTTTTCAATTTCTTTCAAACTCTTATAAACAAAAAACTAATAACCTTGTTTCACACAAATCACATCAGTCCGTATCGATATATATCCAGTTGGTATATTCTTACCTCCCTATTAGGGGGTGCAGAGGTCCGTGATAGAGAGTCTATATTAGGTCCTAGAAGCCAAGCTGGAATACAGACCGTAGTAATTGTAGTACTGTTACCAGGGGCGAAACTACAGGGGGTGCAGAGGCGCAGGTGCGACTGGGCCCCTGAGGGTGGGGGCCCAGCTTAAAAAAAAATAAAAAAATTTTTTTTAATAAAAACCGTTAACCTACCACTGCCTGCACTGATATCATGTGAGTGTAACATGACTACAGGGGTTAGTGTTTCTGTTTACCCATTGGTGTTTATGTGTGTGTGTATGGTGTGTGTGTGTGTATATGTATGTGACTGTGTGTGCATTTATGCATGTATGTGTGTTTGTGTATGTTTGTGGAACCAGCAAATTACAGACCTTGTTACTACAGCATGTGGGGGCAGGGGGTAAACAGTATCACTATACAGTACCACTATATACAGTAAGGGGGGCTGGACCATGTCACTGACTACTGTGGTCACTTTATAAAGTACTGGGCGGGTAGGGTTAGGCCAGCCATCTCACCGGCAGATTACAGACTGTGTCACTGACTCACTATATACAGTACTAGTGGGTTAAACAGTGTCACTATATACAGTAATAGGGGGTCAGACCATCTCACAGACTGTGGGCACAGGGTACCTCCTTTTGCAAACATGTAATCTGATTCACATTTTTTTTTCTGTGTTAAATGTAAAAAAAAAAAAAATATGTATTAAATTCACCTTTTTTTGGAGGGGGGAGGGGTGGTGGGGGGCCCCTTCTTAGATTCTTGCACCTGGGCCCTGTGGTTTCTAGTTACACCTCTGACTGTTACTGTGAGAGCATATAAACCAGTAACCTTGTAAAGAGCCTTGCCACACTAGGGGTCTGTATGGTGTGACTTTATAATATGGAGGAATATAAAGGATGGCATCAGGGAGAAGGGAGAGGGGAAGGAGGCTAATGAAAGAGGGGGAGGAGGATGGGAGGAAGGAGACCAAACCAGAAGGGTAGTGAAGCTAAGTAGCAAATTGATTGAATATAGTCAATGTACTATGATGTATGTAGGGAGTCTTCCCATAAGAATTTGATCTCTGAGAAAGCCGTATTGGGGTTGTACTTCATATGTCCATGTTACTCTAGATCTAAAAGATCATCCACTCTGTCGATCCACATGGTGTTGGAGGGTATTGAAGGAGACATCCAATGTCTGGCTATCTGTGATTTAGCTGTATTGAGGCATATTTGCATAAGGCGAGATATTAGTTTATAATTAACGTTAGGAAGATCATTAAGTAAGGCAATTCTCAGGGTTAAAGTAATATCTTACGAAACGGTATTACAGAGGTGAGATGTTATTGTTTCCCATAGTGGGATAATTTTGGGGCATTGCCATCAAATATGTATTAGGGAACCGTGTTCTCTGCATCCTCTCCAGCAAAGCCGGGAGGCTTCCGGGTATATAGAGTGTAGACGGGTGGGGGTTAGGTACCACCTCATGAGTACTTTGTAGTTTAGTTCTAGTATTTGTGGTGATGTTGAGGATTTGCGTGTGTTACAGAATTTTTTTTCCCCAATCAGTTTTATCTATAACTTGATGTAAGTCATACTGCCATTTGACTGTGTAGCTTGGTAGTAGAAGGGCATCTGAGGCTTGTAAAAGTTTACGTGCTATTGATAGCGGATGTTGGACCAGTCTACCGTGTAGGCACAATGTCTAGAAGGCTGTTGAGGTTCTTAATAGGTCATGTGCATGTTTCAGCCAGCTCCTATAACCTCCCTCACATAAGGCAGTGAACCCTCTCTCTATTTACCAGTTTCCCATTTTCAATAAATTCAGTTAGTGGTAGAGTATGGTCCCGTTCACGTGTCCTGCGGAATTTATTATCTAATCCTCCCACTAATTCTGCATTTAAAGGGATCGGAAAAAGGGGTGAGCGAGTTTGGGTTATGTTGTCTTTCCCTGAAACCACTGTGTCCCAAGTATGGAAAAATGTCTATGCATGTCAAGGAATGTACATTGGCTTGGTCTTAGATCTCTAGGCACCTATGTTTGGAATCTGAAGTGGGAGTCCAAGGATACCCACGCTTTCGTGTCAATCGAGCCATGTCAATCTAGGACTCTTTGGAGAGTAACTGCAGTATAGTAATCTTTTATGTTCGGTAGGCCTAAGACACCCAAATCTGTGCTTTTATATAGTGTACCTTTATTTATGTGTGGTTATGTTTGCCCCATATAAAAGCGTTGATGGTGGATTGTAGCTGGGAAACATACCAATTTGGCAGAGGTATTGGTATGGCCTGTAAATTGTATAAGATTTTTGGTAATGTAGACATTTTAATGGACTGAATCCTACCCCACCAGGACAATGGCCTAAAGGACCAATTTTGTAAATCTTGTTGTGTGGTATGAAGAAGAGCTTTGAAGTTTTTCTCAAAGAGAGTGGAGGGGTTGGAGGAAAGGATTTTCCCTAAATACTTAACCAAATCTTTTTGTATTTTAAGGGGGGTGATACTGTCCAATTGTTGAAAGTCCCAAGGGGGCATTGATATGTTAAAAATTTCTAACTTTTGGAAATTGAGAAGTTAGAAAAACAACCAAATATACGCAATTTGTCTAACAGAACAAGTATTGAGGCATTTGGAGATGTAATCAAAAAAAGGTCATCTGCATATCAGGCAATTTTCAAATCATGCGGGCCAATTGGGACTCCCTTTATGCTTTGATTCATTCTAATGTATGAAGCTAGGACTTCCATGGATAATATAAATAGCATTGGGGAAAGCGGGCAACCCTGGCGGGTACCATTAGTGATATGAAAAGGATTAGAAAGAATGGTATTCACTTTAACTCTAGCGGAAGGTGCGGAATATAGACCGAATATTCTAGATATCATTTTCTCGCCTAGACCGAAAGATTCTAATGTGGCTCTGAGAAAACTCCAGCTAATGCGGTCAAAAGCCTTCTAAGCACCAATGGTGATAAAAACTGACTTAATCTTGTGATATTTGGCGTGAGAGGCCAATAGTAATGCTCTTATGGTGTTGTCCCTCGCCTCGCAGGGAGGCACAAAACCAACTTGGTCCGTGTGTATCAGGTCTTGGAGTATGGTGTTCAACCTTTTGGACAGGATTTTGCCTAAAATTTTTAAATCTGAGTTTAGTAGTGAAATTGGTCTATAACAGCTAGTGTCTTCCAAATTTTTATCTGCTATATGTGCTTCCTGCATTGTGGGGGACAATAAAGAATTATTGTCAAGGGAGTGAAAAAGTTCTAGTAGGTAGGGCGCTAGCAGAAACTTATATTGTTTATAGTAGGAGTTTGTAAGGCCATCTGGTCCAGGACATTTCCTATGTGATAAGTCATTGATAGCTTTTATTATTTCTGGTAGTGATATTGGGTCTTCCAATTTCTCTCTCTGGGTAGGACTTAGTATATTCAGTTGTGCTTTCTTAATATAATCTCTCATTTGAGCGGTATAAAGATGTTTTCTGGGAGGTTATAAAGCGGTTTATAGAAATTACTGAACTGATTTGCTATTTGTTTGCTGTCATGAACAATAGCTCCGTCACCTCCCTTTAATTTACAAATGTGAGTCTTGGTTGTTTTCTCCCAAAGGGCTTTCGTTAATAAAGGGCCTGCTCGATTGCTTTCATGAAAACACTTTTTTCTGAGCGTCTTTAGTTAATAGGGAGTTAATTTCCTTCCTGATTTTAGTGAGTTCTAATTGGATCTTATAGTCTTTCTGGTATTGTTTATGTTGTAGTTCGAGAATATTTAGTTTGATTTACTTGTTATACTTTTGATCATACTTCCTTCTGGCATTGTGCTCCTGTGATTGTTTAATATACAGCTACTTACTGTGGAATTTATGTTCTCACCTTGAGCACACGTGCAAGTGTTACTGATGACATCACTGGGCACTATATGGTTAAACAGTCAGGAAGTATCTATTAAACTTGTACTTAGAGGTGCTGATAATGCAGAAGGTACGGTGGGTATAGAGTTTATATGACTGGACACAATTAGTTCCCAGAATGCATTGCAAATACAGACATCTCTGTGCCTATAGCAGCACAAACTGAAACGTGACGCTGGCTCAGGTGACTTTATAAAGTGGTTTTAAGCTACAACTGCTCTAGTTTAACAATAAACCTCTCATAACTTTACATGGGGTTCCACCTGCCTTAAAGGGGCATTAAAATATGTTTTTTGTTTTGTTTGTTGAATTTAAAAGATGGTTTTACTATATTTTATTTTATTTGGGAAAAACAGATGCTCCTGTGCTAAATAAATGGATTTAGTTTTTCATGACTATCTAGGCATGTCTCACTAACAGAGCTGTGTGAGAGGTGCAAGAAATCTGTTACTAGGTATCAGTTGTGCACAAATATACAGCATGTTCGTTTTATTTAAACATTTCATACAAAAAATGTTATGTTAAAGGGATACGATACCCAGGATTTTCTGCCATGATTCAAACAGAACATCCGATTTTAAACAACTTTCTAATTTATTTCTATGATTGATTTTTCTTTATTATATTGGTATCTTTTGTTGAAAAACAGGGACATATGCTTAGGAGCCGGCCTGTTTCTAGAGCACTATATGGCAGCAGTTTTGCAAGAAAGTCATCCATCCGCAAGAAGCACTATTTCCTGCCATTTAGTGCTCCAGATGACTACCTAGGTATTTCTTAACACAGAACATCACGGGAATGAATACAATTTGATAATAGAAGTAGATTGGATTTTTTTTTAAATGTTCTGTCTGAGTCACAAAAGAACATTTTTGGGTTTAATTTCCCTTAAAATTGCTCTTTCATTTGCAAATTAGCGTCCCTTTAAACAATAGCTCCTATATAATTCCCTGTGTGTTCCCAGCACTGTGGTGCTCGCGCACATAAATACCCTTACAGTAATTACCAGCTACTTTATAAAGCTGAACAAAAGACAGCAAACCAAGCACGCTGGACATTGAAGGACAACGGATCATTCATTTTCAAGTAACAATTACAAAAATATTTTTCAGCTAAGAGAAAAGGTTTATTAACCTTAAGGTACATTTGCATATCTGTATTGTACCCCATAAGCACCGACTCTCAGTAGTTTCTTACAACGGCATAACCAGACAATTATTTGTATTTCTAACTAGTTTTCCTCCTTATCTCTCGGCTGCAGACCGGCATTAGCTGTCTGTCGGAAATGATAAATGGACCAGTGTGTGTGACCTGCTGATAAAAATCAGCTTTATTTGATTTTTTGTAGTGACAGTTTAAGGACACTGATCATGGTCTCACACATACACCAGTAAATAAGTCTGAGTAATAGGATTTACTGATGACAACATGGTCAGGACCCAGGCCAAGCAGATGATAGAAAATAAAAGATTTACATACTGCTACAGCTCATTCTTCCCTTTACCAATGAGCGAGTCAGATAAGTGGCTCTTACTGACTGGAAGCTACTTTCTTGCCGCTTCAGGAAGAACAACATCCACATTTTTTACTTTATTACAGGGAGGTGAAGCCAGAGGGATCCCTCTACATACAGGAAAAGGTGCTGCCATCTAGTACTTCTGCAAATGTACAACATTCTTGTAAAACTGCTGTCATCTAGTACTTCTGCAAATGTACAACATTCTTGTAAAACTGCTGCCATCTAGTGCTTCTGCAAATGTACAACATTCTTGTAAAACTGCTGCCATCTAGTACTTCTGCAAATGTACAATATTCTTGTAAAACTGCTGCCATCTAGTGCTTCTGCAAATGTACAACATTCTTGTAAAACTGCTGCCATCTAGTGCTCTTGCAAATGGATAACATTCTTGTAAAACTGCTGCCATCTAGTGCTTCTGCAAATGTACAACATTCTTGTAAAACTGCTGCCATCTAGTGCTCTTGCAAATGGATAACATTCTTGTAAAACTGCTGCCATCTAGTGCTTCTGCAAATGTACAATATTCTTGTAAAACTGCTGCCATCTAGTGCTTCTGCAAATGTACAATATTCTTGTAAAACTGCTGCCATCTAGTGCTTCTGCAAATGTACAACATTCTTGTAAAACTGCTGCCATCTAGTGCTCTTGCAAATGGATAACATTCTTGTAAAACTGCTGCCATCTAGTGCTTCTGCAAATGTACAACATTCTTGTAAAACTGCTGCCATCTAGTGCTCTTGCAAATGGATAACATTCTTGTAAAACTGCTGCCATCTAGTGCTTCTGCAAATGTACAACATTCTTGTAAAACTGCTGCCATCTAGTGCTTCTGCAAATGTACAACATTCTTGTAAAACTGCTGCCATCTAGTGCTTCTGCAAATGTACAACATTCTTGTAAAACTGCTGCCATCTAGTGCTTCTGCAAATGTACAACATTCTTGTAAAACTGCTGCCATCTAGTGCTCCTGCAAATGTACAACATTCTTGTAAAACTGCTGCCATCTAGTGCTCCTGCAAATGTACAACATTCTTGTAAAACTGCTGCCATCTAGTGCTCCTGCAAATGTACAACATTCTTGCAAAACTGCTGCCATCTAGTGCTCCTGCAAATGTACAACATTCTTGTAAAACTGCTGCCATCTAGTGCTTCTGCAAATGTACAACATTCTTGTAAAACTGCTGCCATCTAGTGCTCCTGCAAATGTACAACATTCTTGTAAAACTGCTGCCATCTAGTGCTCCTGCAAATGTACAACATTCTTGTAAAACTGCTGCCATCTAGTGCTCCTGCAAATGTACAACATTCTTGTAAAACTGCTGCCATCTAGTGCTCCTGCAAATGTACAACATTCTTGTAAAACTGCTGCCATCTAGTGCTCCTGCAAATGTACAACATTCTTGTAAAACTGCAGCCATCTAGTGCTCCTGCAAATGTACAACATTCTTGTAAAACTGCTGCCATCTAGTGCTTCTGCAAATGTACAACATTCTTGTAAAACTGATGCCATCTAGTGCTTCTGCAAATGTACAACATTCTTGTAAAACTGCTGCCATCTAGTGCTTCTGCAAATGTACAACATTCTTGTAAAACTGCTGCCATCTAGTGCTTCTGCAAATGTACAACATTCTTGTAAAACTGCTGCCATCTAGTGCTTCTGCAAATGTACAACATTCTTGTAAAACTGCTGCCCTCTAGTGCTCTTGCAAATGGATAACATTCTTGTAAAACTGCTGCCATCTAGTGCTTCTGCAAATGTACAACATTCTTGTAAAACTGCTGCCATCTAGTGCTTCTGCAAATGTACAACATTCTTGTAAAACTGCTGCCCTCTAGTGCTCTTGCAAATGGATAACATTCTTGTAAAACTGCTGCCATCTAGTGCTTCTGCAAATGTACAACATTCTTGTAAAACTGCTGCCATCTAGTGCTCTTGCAAATGGATAACATTCTTGTAAAACTGCTGCCATCTAGTGCTTCTGCAAATGTACAACATTCTTGTAAAACTGCTGCCATCTAGTGCTTCTGCAAATGTACAACATTCTTGTAAAACTGCTGCCATCTAGTGCTTCTGCAAATGTACAACATTCTTGTAAAACTGCTGCCATCTAGTGCTTCTGCAAATGTACAACATTCTTGTAAAACTGCTGCCATCTAGTGCTCCTGCAAATGTACAACATTCTTGTAAAACTGCTGCCATCTAGTGCTCCTGCAAATGTACAACATTCTTGTAAAACTGCTGCCATCTAGTGCTCCTGCAAATGTACAACATTCTTGTAAAACTGCTGCCATCTAGTGCTCCTGCAAATGTACAACATTCTTGTAAAACTGCTGCCATCTAGTGCTTCTGCAAATGTACAACATTCTTGTAAAACTGCTGCCATCTAGTGCTCCTGCAAATGTACAACATTCTTGTAAAACTGCTGCCATCTAGTGCTCCTGCAAATGTACAACATTCTTGTAAAACTGCTGCCATCTAGTGCTCCTGCAAATGTACAACATTCTTGCAAAACTGCTGCCATCTAGTGCTCCTGCAAATGTACAACATTCTTGTAAAACTGCTGCCATCTAGTGCTCCTGCAAATGTACAACATTCTTGTAAAACTGCAGCCATCTAGTGCTCCTGCAAATGTACAACATTCTTGTAAAACTGCTGCCATCTAGTGCTTCTGCAAATGTACAACATTCTTGTAAAACTGATGCCATCTAGTGCTTCTGCAAATGTACAACATTCTTGTAAAACTGCTGCCATCTAGTGCTTCTGCAAATGTACAACATTCTTGTAAAACTGCTGCCATCTAGTGCTTCTGCAAATGTACAACATTCTTGTAAAACTGCTGCCATCTAGTGCTTCTGCAAATGTACAACATTCTTGTAAAACTGCTGCCCTCTAGTGCTCTTGCTAATGTATAACATTCTTGTAAAACTGCTGCCATCTAGTGCTTCTGCAAATGTACAATATTCTTGTAAAACTGCTGCCATATAGTGCTCCTGCAAATGTACAATATTCTTGTAAAACTGCTGCCATCTAGTGCTTCTGCAAATGTACAACATTCTTGTAAAACTGCTGCCCTCTAGTGCTCTTGCTAATGTATAACATTCTTGTAAAACTGCTGCCATCTAGTGCTCCTGCAAATGTACAACATTCTTGTAAAACTGCTGCCATATAGTGCTCCTGCAAATGTACAATATTCTTGTAAAACTGCTGCCATCTAGTGCTCCTGCAAATGTACAACATTCTTGTAAAACTGCTGCCATCTAGTGCTCCTGCAAATGTACAACATTCTTGTAAAACTGCTGCCATCTAGTGCTCCTGCAAATGTACAACATTCTTGTAAAACTGTTGCCATATAGTGCTCCTGCAAATGTACAACATTCTTGTAAAACTGTTGCCATATAGTGCTGCAGACACATGCCCGCTCCTGAGTTTACCTACCTGGTGCTGCAGACACGTGCTCGCTCCTGAGTTTACCTACCTGGTGCTGCAGACACATGCTCGCTCCTGAGTTTACCTACCTGGTGCTGCAGACACGTGCCCGCTCCTGAGTTTACCTACCTGGTGCTGCAGACACGTGCTCGCTCCTGAGTTTACCTACCTGGTGCTGTAGACACGTGCCCACTCCCGAGTTTACCTACCTGTTTTTCAACAAAGGATATAAAGAATTGATAATAGAAGTAAATTGCAAGACCAGTTTTGTGTGCGGCCCAGCAGTGAAACAGTTAAAAAAAGAACCACACCTTGCCGTCTGCATTGTGCTGTTACCTAATTAACTGTTTCACTGCTGGGCTGCACACAAAACTGGCATTAGAGGGATCACTGAGTGAAACCTAATTGTCTTCTGTCATGATTCAGAAAGAGCACGTCATTTTAAATAACTTTACAATTTACTTCTATTATGATTTTGTTTCCTTCTCTTTATATCCTTGGTTGAAAAACAGGGAGGTAAACTCAGGAACGTGCACGTGTCTGCGGCTCTATATGGCAGCAGTTTTACAAGAATGTTATACATGCTCCAGACAAACGCACGCTATCTACCTAGGTATCTTTTCAATAAATAATACCATAAGAACAAAGCAAATTTCAAAATAGAAGTAAATTGGATTCTTTTTTGGTTTAAATTGTATGCTCTGTCTGAATTACAAATGGCACATTTTGGGTCACACCCCTTTAATGCCATGATGCTGTTCCCTCTATACCAGACAAACTCTCAGGGCTTATAAGGATTACCTACATATACAGGTGCAGATGCCCTTGTGATGTCAGGACTAGTGGCTAAGTACAAAGTCATGAGAATGAGCCCTAGCAGCTTATACATCTCACGCATTGCAGAAGCAAAGGGAAAGGAGGCTTTGGGAATTTCTCTATCAAGAATTAGAACAGAGAACAAATATATCAGATGTTCTTTCATGATTTGGATAAAACATACAATTTTAAACAGCTTTCCATTTTGTTTCTATCATCAGATTTGCTTCATTGTCTTGTTATCCTTTGCTGAAGGAGAAGCAGTGCACTCCTGGGAGCTAGCTGAACACATCAGTGAGCCAATGACAAGAGACAATGGATACCAAGAGAACAAAGCACCTTTGAAAATGGCAGTGAATTAAAAAGTGCGTCTTAAAATTGCACGCTCTATCTGAATCATGCAAGTTTAATTTTGACTTTCCTATCCCTTTAACCCTGTGCAGTACAGACAGCCTGTTGTTTAAAGGATACAGACAAAATGACAGAACAGAATTCATAGAACCTGCAACCTCTGGAAAACCTACTATGTCCCCCAAATAAATATGATAAATCAGAAGAAACAAAGAGTAAATCCACAAGATCTAGCAGCCACTTAGCTGTGCAAAGAACCATCAACAAGACTGACCAACATTTTATCAATTTCAAGCATCTCTGATACATTGGTTCAAAGATATAATTGGCACTGAACAAGTGCAGAAACAAATTCTGCTCCTATAGAAGGCTGGGTGCGCCTATGGAAGGCTGGGTGCTCCTATGGAAGGCTGGGTACTCCTATGGAAGACTGGGAAGCACCCATGGAAGGCTGGGAAGCACCCATGGAAGGCTGGGAAGCACCCATGGAAGGCTGGGTGCGCCTATGGAAGGCTGGGTGCACCCATGGAAGGCTGGGTGCTCCTATGGAAGGCTGGGTGCGCCTATGGAAGGCTGGGTACTCCTATGGAAGGCTGGGAAGCACCCATGGAAGGCTGGGAAGCACCCATGGAAGGCTGGGAAGACCTATGGAAAACTGGGTTCTCCTATGGAAGGCTGGGTTCTCCTATGGAAGGCTGGGAGATTTCATGGATGGCTGGTAAAGCTCTTATGGAAGGCTGGGTACTCCTATGGAAAGCTGGGAGCTCCTATGGAAGATTGGGAGCGCCTATGGAAGGCTAGGAGCACCTATGGAAGGCTGGGAGAGCCTATGGAAGGCTGGGAGAGCCTATGGAAGGCTGGTAAAGCTCTTATGGAAGACTGGGTGCTCCTATGAATGGGTGGGAGTTCGTATGGAAGGCTGGGAGCTCCTATGGAAGGCTGGATGGTTCTATGGAAGGCTGGGAGATTTAATGGAAGGCTGGGAGCTCCTATGGAAGGCTGGATGGTTCTATGGAAGGCTGGGAGATTTAATGGAAGGCTGGTAAAGCTCTTATGGAAGGCTGGGTGCTCCTATGGAAGGCTGGTAAATCTCTTATGGAAGGCTTGGAGCTCCTTCGGAAGGCTGGGAGTTCCTATGGAAGCCAAGGAGCCCTTATGGAAGGCTGGGAGCTTTAAAGTAGGGCAAATTATTTCCAGGAAGAGCATCAAAATAACAGGGTGCAGAGTTATCATACATTATAGTAAAATGTAAATAACCAAATTTACTGTGACTAAAGAGCCAAACCCATAACTATGCCATCTTATAAAATCTCCAGGAAAGTCAGAAGACATAGGGAAGCCCCATGAAGAACTTATCTTAAAGTTCCATAAAACATGTTGAGATCTGTGCATATCCTAAAAGGGAAAATTAAGTAAAAATAGTTTGCATCTAAAAATTGTTTAAAAGTTGCTGGCAAATATTTTAAAATAATTTAAAAAAATAAGCAAAATTACTTACATAGCCATGCTGTCTGGAGTAGTCTGATCCACCCCCTTATCAGTGTTTAGCATCAGAAACACAGGCATTGTATTTAAACTGAGTTACAGTGGCTTATTTGCTTCTAGGCATGCTCCAGCAGATAACGAGTGTTCACTTCTGCATTCTACTAAACAATGGTAGATATAGATACAGCCATAGAAGGAAATGTGTGGGGGGAGTTAGAGCTTTACAATTCAGAAACTTAAAAGAAAGGGTTAATGACGAGGCACTGCAGTATAAATGTGCAGGTAACGTAATTAAAGTACATATTATTATAGTTTGTCTCTATCCCAACTTGTTTTATGTCCCTTTAATATCACTTGGCAAAAATGTCAAAAGGAAAGAAATAACCCAGGTCTTTAATCTTGATTTGCCTCCTTATCAGAATAAAAGTCTAAGTAACCAAGCCACTGGCACTCTAAAGGTCTGATAATGAAAGGCTGAGACAGAATGAATGCAACCAATAGAGAGGAAAAAAAACAGTTTCTGCCTCTTAAAGGGACATGCAATGTTTTTCTTTCATGATTTAGAAAGAGAAGCAATTTTAAACAGCTTTCCAATTTACTTCTTTTATCTAATTTGCTTCATTTTCTTGAAATCCTTTGTAGCTGTATCCGATTGGTAGCAGCACATAGATGCCTCATGTGATTGGCTCACACATGTGCATTGCTATTTCTTCAACAAAGGATACCTAAAGAATGAAGCAAAATAGATAATAGAAGTAAACTGGAATTTTGTTTAAAATTATATTCTCTATCTGAATCATGAAGAAAAGAAAATTGTGTTTATTGTCCCTTTAAATGTGTGGGTGCACCTGATCTACATAGCTTGAAAAGCTGCAGTCAAAAAACAAACAAAAAAACCAAACAATTAATTTTGCAAAGTTCTGTGCATCCACTGCACCTAACTTGCCTGTGTCCAGCACAATAAAACAATATTCTGTACTAGATATACACATATGCCTATAATTATGCTTAAACAAAAAGATTTGATTAAAAAATACGGTAATCACAGAACTGGAAATGGACTAAATGTCGCTAACTGCAAACCTCAGCGCACCTGGCGACACATTTTATTTCATACCAGCTTTTAATAAAAACAAACAACTTTCTAATAACCATTACTGATTAATGAGAAGGAGATTCATGTAGGAAACATTACAGATTAAAGCTCAATTACACATCTGAACATATCCAAGAGATTATAGTAATGACAAACCAAACTGGTCTAGGATTAGTGCTTATTTTGCTGATGTTTCTTTGCCTTTTACAGGGTAGTTTTAAAAACAGAATTTATGTTTACCTGATAAATTTCTTTCTCCAACGGTGTGTCCGGTCCACGGCGTCATCCTTACTTGTGGGATATTCTCTTCCCCAACAGGAAATGGCAAAGAGCCCAGCAAAGCTGGTCACATGATCCCTCCTAGGCTCCGCCTACCCCAGTCATTCGACCGACGTTAAGGAGGAATAATAGCATAGGAGAAACCATATGGTACCGTGGTGACTGTAGTTAAAGAAAATAAATTATCAGACCTGATTAAAAAACCAGGGCGGGCCGTGGACCGGACACACCGTTGGAGAAAGAAATTTATCAGGTAAACATAAATTCTGTTTTCTCCAACATAGGTGTGTCCGGTCCACGGCGTCATCCTTACTTGTGGGAACCAATACCAAAGCTTTAGGACACGGATGAAGGGAGGGAGCAAATCAGGTCACCTAAATGGAAGGCACCACGGCTTGCAAAACCTTTCTCCCAAAAATAGCCTCAGAAGAAGCAAAAGTATCAAACTTGTAAAATTTGGTAAAAGTGTGCAGTGAAGACCAAGTCGCTGCCCTACATATCTGATCAACAGAAGCCTCGTTCTTGAAGGCCCATGTGGAAGCCACAGCCCTAGTGGAATGAGCTGTGATTCTTTCGGGAGGCTGCCGTCCGGCAGTCTCGTAAGCCAATCTGATGATGCTTTTAATCCAAAAAGAGAGAGAGGTAGAAGTTGCTTTTTGACCTCTCCTTTTACCTGAATAAACAACAAACAAGGAAGATGTTTGTCTAAAATCCTTTGTAGCATCTAAATAGAATTTTAGAGCGCGAACAACATCCAAATTGTGCAACAAGCGTTCCTTCTTTGAAACTGGTTTCGGACACAGAGAAGGTACGATAATCTCCTGGTTAATGTTTTTGTTAGAAACAACTTTTGGAAGAAAACCAGGTTTAGTACGTAAAACCACCTTATCTGCATGGAACACCAGATAAGGAGGAGAACACTGCAGAGCAGATAATTCTGAAACTCTTCTAGCAGAAGAAATTGCAACTAAAAACAAAACTTTCCAAGATAATAACTTAATATCAACGGAATGTAAGGGTTCAAACGGAACCCCCTGAAGAACTGAAAGAACTAAATTGAGACTCCAAGGAGGAGTCAAAGGTTTGTAAACAGGCTTGATTCTAACCAGAGCCTGAACAAAGGCTTGAACATCTGGCACAGCTGCCAGTTTTTTGTGAAGTAACACCGACAAGGCAGAAATCTGTCCCTTCAGGGAACTTGCCGATAATCCTTTTTCCAATCCTTCTTGAAGGAAGGATAGAATCCTAGGAATCTTAACCTTGTCCCAAGGGAATCCTTTAGATTCACACCAACAGATATATTTTTTCCAAATTTTGTGGTAAATCTTTCTAGTTACAGGCTTTCTGGCCTGAACAAGAGTATCGATAACAGAATCTGAGAAACCTCGCTTCGATAAAATCAAGCGTTCAATCTCCAAGCAGTCAGCTGGAGTGAAACCAGATTCGGATGTTCGAACGGACCCTGAACAAGAAGGTCTCGTCTCAAAGGTAGCTTCCAAGGTGGAGCCGATGACATATTCACCAGATCTGCATACCAAGTCCTGCGTGGCCACGCAGGAGCTATCAAGATCACCGACGCCCACACCTGATTGATACTGGCTACCAGCCTGGGGATGAGAGGAAACGGCGGGAACACATAAGCTAGTTTGAAGGTCCAAGGTGCTACTAGTGCATCCACTAGAGCCGCCTTGGGATCCCTGGATCTGGACCCGTAGCAAGGAACTTTGAAGTTCTGACGAGAGGCCATCAGATCCATGTCTGGAATGCCCCATAGTTGAGTGACTTGGGCAAAGATTTCCGGATGGAGTTCCCACTCCCCCGGATGCAATGTCTGACGACTCAGAAAATCCGCTTCCCAATTTTCCACTCCCGGGATGTGGATAGCAGACAGGTGGCAGGAGTGAGACTCCGCCCATAGAATAATCTTGGTCACTTCTTCCATCGCTAGGGAACTCCTTGTTCCCCCCTGATGGTTGATGTACGCAACAGTCGTCATGTTGTCTGATTGAAACCGTATGAACTTGGTCCTCGCTAGCTGAGGCCAAGCCTTGAGAGCATTGAATATCGCTCTCAGTTCCAGAATATTTATCGGTAGAAGAGATTCTTCCCGAGACCAAAGACCCTGAGCTTTCAGGGATCCCCAGACCGCGCCCCAGCCCATCAGACTGGCGTCGGTCGTGACAATGACCCACTCTGGTCTGCGGAATGTCATCCCTCGTGACAGGTTGTCCAGGGACAGCCACCAACGGAGTGAGTCTCTGGTCCTCTGGTTTACTTGTATCTTTGGAGACAAGTCTGTATAGTCCCCATTCCACTGACTGAGCATGCACAGTTGTAATGGTCTTAGATGAATGCGCGCAAAAGGAACTATGTCCATTGCCGCTACCATCAACCCGATCACTTCCATGCACTGAGCTACGGAAGGAAGAGGAACGGAATGAAGAATTCGACAAGCGTCCAGAAGTTTTGTCTTTCTGGCCTCTGTTAGAAAAATCCTCATTTCTGAGGAGTCTATAATTGTTCCCAAGAAGGGAACCCTTGTTGACGGGGATAGAGAACTCTTTTCCACGTTCACTTTCCAGCCGTGAGATCTGAGAAAGGCCAGGACGATGTCCGTGTGAGCCTTTGCTCGAGGGAGGGACGACGCTTGAATCAGAATGTCGTCCAGGTAAGGTACTACTGCAATGCCCCTTGGTCTTAGCACCGCTAGAAGGGACCCTAGTACCTTTGTGAAAATCCTTGGAGCAGTGGCTAATCCGAAAGGAAGCGCCACGAACTGGTAATGTTTGTCCAGGAATGCAAACCTTAGGAACCGATGATGTTCCTTGTGGATAGGAATATGTAGATACGCATCCTTTAAATCCACCGTGGTCATGAATTGACCTTCCTGGATGGAAGGAAGGATAGTTCGAATGGTTTCCATCTTGAACGATGGGACCTTGAGAAATTTGTTTAAGATCTTGAGATCTAGGATTGGTCTGAACGTTCCCTCTTTTTTGGGAACTATGAACAGATTGGAGTAGAACCCCATCCCTTGTTCTCTCAATGGAACAGGATGAATCACTCCCATTTTTAACAGGTCTTCTACACAATGTAAGAACGCCTGTCTTTTTATGTGGTCTGAAGACAACTGAGACCTGTGGAACCTCCCCCTTGGGGGAAGTCCCTTGAATTCCAGAAGATAACCCTGGGAGACTATTTCTAGCGCCCAAGGATCCAGAACATCTCTTGCCCAAGCCTGAGCGAAGAGAGAGAGTCTGCCCCCCACCAGATCCGGTCCCGGATCGGGGGCCAATATTTCATGCTGTCTTGGTAGCAGTGGCAGGTTTCTTGGCCTGCTTTCCCTTGTTCCAGCCTTGCATTGGTCTCCAAGCTGGCTTGGCCTGAGAAGTATTACCCTCTTGCTTAGAGGACGTAGCACCTTGGGCTGGTCCGTTTTTACGAAAGGGACGAAAATTAGGTCTATTTTTTGCCTTGAAAGGCCGATCCTGAGGAAGGGCATGGCCCTTACCCCCAGTGATATCAGAGATAATCTCTTTCAAGTCAGGACCAAACAGCGTTTTCCCCTTGAAAGGAATGTTTAGTAGCTTGTTCTTGGAAGACGCATCAGCCGACCAAGATTTCAACCAAAGCGCTCTGCGCGCCACAATAGCAAACCCAGAATTCTTAGCCGCTAACTTAGCCAATTGCAAAGAGGCGTCTAGAGTGAAAGAATTAGCCAATTTGAGAGCATTGACTCTGTCCATAATCTCCTCATAAGGAGGCGAGTCACTATCGAGCACCTTAATCAGTTCATCAAACCAGAAATATGCGGCTGTAGTGACAGGGACAATGCATGAAATGGGTTGTAGAAGGTAACCCTGCTGAACAAACATCTTTTTAAGCAAACCTTCTAATTTTTTATCCATAGGATCTTTGAAAGCACAACTATCCTCTATGGGAATAGTGGTGCGTTTGTTTAAAGTAGAAACCGCTCCCTCGACCTTGGGGACTGACTGCCATAAGTCCTTTCTGGGGTCGACCATAGGAAACAATTTTTTAAATATGGGGGGAGGGACGAAAGGAATACCGGGCCTTTCCCATTCTTTATTAACAATGTCCGCCACCCGCTTGGGTATAGGAAAAGCTTCTGGGAGCCCCGGCACCTCTAGGAACTTGTCCATTTTACATAGTTTCTCTGGGATGACCAAATTTTCACAATCATCCAGAGTGGATAATACCTCCTTAAGCAAAATGCGGAGATGTTCCAATTTAAATTTAAAAGTAATCACATCAGATTCAGCCTGCTGAGAAATGTTCCCTAAATCAGTAATTTCTCCCTCAGACAAAACCTCCCTGGCTCCCTCAGATTGGGTTAGGGGCCCTTCAGAGATATTAATATCAGCGTCGTCATGCTCTTCAGTAACTAAAACAGAGCATCCACGCTTACGCTGACAAGGGTTCATTTTGGCTAAAATGTTTTTGACAGAATTATCCATTACAGCCGTTAATTGTTGCATAGTAAGGAGTATTGGCGCGCTAGATGTACTAGGGGCCTCCTGAGTGGGCAAGACTCGTGTAGACGAAGGAGGGAATGATGCAGTACCATGCTTACTCCCCTCACTTGAGGAATCATCTTGGGCATCATTGTCATTATCACATAAATCACATTTATTTAAATGAATAGGAATTCTGGCTTCCCCACATTCAGAACACAGTCTATCTGGTAGTTCAGACATGTTAAACAGGCATAAACTTGATAAGAAAGTACAAAAAACGTTTTGAAATAAAACCGTTACTGTCACATTAAATTTTAAACTGAACACACTTTATTACTGCAATTGCGAAAAAACATGAAGGAATTGTTCAAAATTCACCAAACTTTCACCACAGTGTCTTAAAGCCTTGAAAATATTGCACACCAATTTTGGAAGCTTTAACCCTTAAAATAACGGAACCGGAGCCGTTTTAAGCTTTAACCCCTTTACAGTCCCTGGTATCTGCTTTGCTGAGACCCAACCAAACCCAAAGGGGAATACGATACCAAATGACGCCTTCAGAAGTCCTTTATAAGTATCAGAGCTCCTCTCACATGCGACTGCATGCCATGCCTCTCAAAAACAAGTGCGCAACACCGGCGCGAAAATGAGACTCTGCCTATGCTTTGGGAAAGCCCCTAAAGAATAAGGTGTCTAAAACAGTGCCTGCCGATATTATTATATCAAAATACCCAGAATAAATGATTCCTCAAGGCTAAATAAGTGTTAATATCAATCGATTTAGCCCAAAAAAGGTCTACAGTCTAAATAAGCCCTTGTGAAGCCCTTATTTACAATCGTAATAAACATGGCTTACCGGATCCCATAGGGAAAATGACAGCTTCCAGCATTACATCGTCTTGTTAGAATGTGTCATACCTCAAGCAGCAAAGGACTGCAAACTGTTCCCCCAACTGAAGTTAATTGCTCTCAACAGTCCTGTGTGGAACAGCCATGGATTTTAGTTACGGTTGCTAAAATCATTTTCCTCATACAAACAGAATTCTTCATCTCTTTTCTGTTTCTGAGTAAATAGTACGTACCAGCACTATTTGAAAATAACAAACTCTTGATTGAATAATGAAAAACTACAGTTAAACACTAAAAAACTCTAAGCCATCTCCGTGGAGATGTTGCCTGTACAACGGCAAAGAGAATGACTGGGGTAGGCGGAGCCTAGGAGGGATCATGTGACCAGCTTTGCTGGGCTCTTTGCCATTTCCTGTTGGGGAAGAGAATATCCCACAAGTAAGGATGACGCCGTGGACCGGACACACCTATGTTGGAGAAAGATTCCTCTAAATAATTACGTCATCCAACATGCATAAAAACTAACATAATCAATTAAATGTTCCCACATTTTTCTTTTTTCCCCCCAAGAAACGGATTTAGATCAGAAACAGCAGATGCGGCACAAATCTTTTTAGAGCGCTTACCGATTGGAATGGATGAAATTTGCGAATAGAGATCCAACATTCTGTTGCCGTCTACGTCAACAAGGTAGTTCCCACGACTGTCCTCGTAGTTACAAAAAAAGTTCACAGCATCTGCGTTCTAAAAGACACAACACAATGGGTGAGGTTTTACAGACAAAATGTACAGACTGACAGCTTGCAGAATACATGTTTCTATGTAAAACTGAGATCAGTGACATCCGTACAAGGTGAGATTATTTCAACTTTGAAAATGGCATTTACTTAAATTCCAAAATCTCCAATTAACTTCTGTCAGACACTGCTGAGACAATGAGCGGAGAATATTCCATTATACACTGAATACAGTATAAAAGGTTAGTAGCACAGCAGTATACAGGACCAGGGGCACAACAGTATACAGGAGCAGGGGTACAGCAGTATACAGGAGCAGGGACACAGCAGTATACAGGAGCAGAGGTACAGCAGTATACAGGTGCAGGGGCACAGCAGTATACAGGAGCAGTGACACAGCAGTATACAGGAGCAGGGACACAGCAGTATACAGGTGCAGGGGCACAGCAGTATACAGGAGCAGGGGCACAGCAGTATACAGGAGCAGGGGCACAGCAGTATACAGGAGCAGGGGCACAGCAGTATACAGGAGCAGGGACAACAGCAGTATACAGGAGCAGGGACACAGCAGTATACAGGAGCAGGGGTACAGCAGTATACAGGAGCAGGGGTACAGCAGTATACAGGAGCAGGGGAACAGCAGTATACAGGAGCAGGGACACAGCAGTGTACAGGAGCAGGGACACAGCAGTATACAGGAGCAGGGGCACAGCAGTATACAGGAGCAGGGCCGCAGCAGTATACAGGAGCAGGGGCACAGTAGTGTACAGGGGCAGGGGCACAGCAGTATACAAGAGCAGGGACACAGCAGTATACAGGAGCAGGGGCACAGCAGTATACAGGGACAGGGACACAGCAGTATACAGGAGCAGGGGCACAGTAGTGTACAGGGGCAGGGGCACAGCAGTATACAAGAGCAGGGACACAGCAGTATACAGGAGCAGGGGCACAGTAGTGTACAGGAGCAGGGGCACAGTAGTGTACAGGAGCAGGGACACAGCAGTATACAGGAGCAGGGACACAGCAGTATACAGGAGCAGGGGCACAGCAGTATACAGGAGCAGGGGCACAGCAGTATACAGGAGCAGGGACACAGCAGTATACAGGAGCAGGGACACAGCAGTATACAGGAGCAGGGGTACAGCAGTATACAGGAGCAGGGGTACAGCAGTATACAGGAGCAGGGGAACAGCAGTATACCGGAGCAGGGACACAGCAGTGTACAGGAGCAGGGACACAGCAGTATACAGGAGCAGGGGCACAGCAGTATACAGGAGCAGGGCCGCAGCAGTATACAGGAGCAGGGGCACAGTAGTGTACAGGGGCAGGGGCACAGCAGTATACAAGAGCATGGACACAGCAGTATACAGGAGCAGGGGCACAGCAGTATACAGGGACAGGGACACAGCAGTGTACAGGAGCAGGGGCACAGTAGTGTACAGGGGCAGGGGCACAGCAGTATACAAGAGCAGGGACACAGCAGTATACAGGAGCAGGGGCACAGTAGTGTACAGGAGCAGGGGCACAGCAGTATACAGGAGCAGGGACACAGCAGTATACAGGAGCAGGGGCACAGCAGTATACAGGAGCAGGGACACAGCAGTGTACAGGAGCAGGGGCACAGTAGTGTACAGGAGCAGGGGCACAGCAGTATACAGGAGCAGGGGTACAGCAGTATACAGGGGCAGGGGTACAGCAGTATACAGGGGCAGGGGTACAGCAGTATACAGGAGCAGAGGTACAGCAGTATACAGGAGCAGGGGCACAGCAGTATACAGGGGCCAGGACACAGAGGTATACAGTAGCAGGGGCACAGCAGTATACAGCAGCAGGGGTACAGCAGTATACAGGAGCAGGGGTACAGCAGTATACAGGAGCAGGGACACAGCAGTATACAGGAGCAGGGGCGCAGCAGTATACAGGGGCAGGGACGCAGCAGTATACAGCAGCAGGGGTACAGCAGTATACAGCAGCAGGGGCACAGCAGTATACAGCAGCAGGGGCACAGCAGTATACAGGAGCAGGGGTACAGCAGTATACAGGATCAGGGGTACAGCAGCATACAGGATCAGGGGCACAGCAGTATACAGGTGCAGGGACACAGCAGTATACAGGTGCAGGGCCACAGCAGTATACAGGTGCAGGGCCACAGCAGTATACAGGATCAGGGGCACAGCAGTATACAGGAGCAGGGGCACAGCAGTATACAGGAGCAGGGGCACAGCAGTATACAGGAGCAGGGGCACAGCAGTATACAGGAGCAGGGATACAGCAGTATACAGGGGCAGGGGCACAGCAGTATACAGGGGCAGGGGCACAGCAGTATACAGGGGCAGGGGCACAGCAGTATACAGGGGCAGGGGCACAGCAGTATACAGGAGCAGGGGTACAGCAGTATAAAGGAGCAGGGGTACAGCAGTATAAAGGAGCAGGGGTACAGCAGTATTACGGAGCAGGGGCACAGCAGTATAGAGCAGCAGGGGCACAGCAGTATACAGGGGCAGGGACATAGCAGTATACAGGGGCAGGGACACAGCAGTATACAGGGGCAGGGGCACAGCAGTATACAGGGGCAGGGGCACAGCAGTATACAGGAGCAGGGGCACAGCAGTATACAGGAGCAGGGGCACAGCATTATACAGGAGCAGGGGCACAGCAGTATGCAGGGACACAGCAGTATACAGGAGCAGGGACACAGCAGTATACAGGGGCAGGGACACAGCAGTATACAGGAGCAGGGGCACAGCAGTATACAGGAGCAGGGGCACAGCAGTATACAGGAGCAGAGGCACAGCAGCATACAGGAGCAGTGGCACATCAGTATACAGGGAGTGCAGAATTATTAGGCAAATGAGTATTTTGACCACATCATCCTCTTTATGCATGTTGTCTTACTCCAAGCTGTAAAGGCTCGAAAGCCTACTACCAATTAAGCATATTAGGTAATGTGCATCTCTGTAATGAGAAGGGGTGTGGTCTAATGACATCAACACCCTATATCAGGTGTGCATAATTATTAGGCAACTTCCTTTCCTTTGGCAAAATGGGTCAAAAGAAGGACTTGACAGGCTCAGAAAAGTCAAAAATAGTGAGATATCTTGCAGAGGGATGCAGCACTCTTAAAATTGCAAAGCTTCTGAAGCGTGATCATCGAACAATCAAGCGTTTAATTCAAAATAGTCAACAGGGTCGCAAGAAGCGTGTTGAAAAACCAAGGCGCAAAATAACTGCCCATGAACTGAGGAAAGTCAAGCGTGCAGCTGCCAAGATGCCACTTGCCACCAGTTTGGCCATATTTCAGAGCTGCAACATCACTGGAGTGCCCAAAAGCACAAGGTGTGCAATACTCAGAGACATGGCCAAGGTAAGAAAGGCTGAAAGACGACTACCACTGAACAAGACACACAAGCTGAAACGTCAAGACTGGGCCAAGAAATATCTCAAGACTGATTTTTCTAAGGTTTTATGGACTGATGAAATGAGAGTGAGTCTTGATGGGCCAGATGGATGGGCCCGTGGCTGGATTGGTAAAGGGCAGAGAGCTCCAGTCCGACTCAGACGCCAGCAAGGTGGAGGTGGAGTACTGGTTTGGGCTGGTATCATCAAAGATGAGCTTGTGGGGCCTTTTCGGGTTGAGGATGGAGTCAAGCTCAACTCCCAGTCCTACTGCCAGTTTCTGGAAGACACCTTCTTCAAGCAGTGGTACAGGAAGAAGTCTGCATCCTTCAAGAAAAAACAGAATTTATGTTTACCTGATAAATTACTTTCTCCAACGGTGTGTCCGGTCCACGGCGTCATCCTTACTTGAGGGATATTCTCTTCCCCAACAGGAAATGGCAAAGAGCCCAGCAAAGCTGGTCACATGATCCCTCCTAGGCTCCGCCTACCCCAGTCATTCGACCGACGTTAAGGAGGAATATTTGCATAGGAGAAACCATATGTTACCGTGGTGACTGTAGTTAAAGAAAATAAATTATCAGACCTGATTAAAAAAACCAGGGCGGGCCGTGGACCGGACACACCGTTGGAGAAAGTAATTTATCAGGTAAACATAAATTCTGTTTTCTCCAACATAGGTGTGTCCGGTCCACGGCGTCATCCTTACTTGTGGGAACCAATACCAAAGCTTTAGGACACGGATGAAGGGAGGGAGCAAATCAGGTCACCTAAATGGAAGGCACCACGGCTTGCAAAACCTTTCTCCCAAAAATAGCCTCAGAAGAAGCAAAAGTATCAAATTTGTAAAATTTAGAAAAAGTGTGCAGTGAAGACCAAGTCGCTGCCTTACATATCTGATCAACAGAAGCCTCGTTCTTGAAGGCCCATGTGGAAGCCACAGCCCTAGTGGAGTGAGCTGTGATTCTTTCAGGAGGCTGCCGTCCGGCAGTCTCATAAGCCAATCGGATAATGCTTTTAATCCAGAAGGAGAGAGAGGTAGAAGTTGCTTTTTGACCTCTCCGTTTACCAGAATAAACAACAAACAAAGACAAAGTTTGTCTGAAATCCTTAGTAGCTGCTAAGTAAAATTTGAGAGCACGAACTACATCCAAGTTGTGCAACAAACGTTCCTTCTTTGAAACTGGATTAGGACACAAAGAAGGCACAACTATCTCCTGGTTAATGTTTTTGTTAGAAACAACTTTTGGAAGAAAACCAGGTTTAGTACGCAAAACCACCTTATCTGCATGGAACACCAGATAAGGAGAAGAACACTGCAGAGCAGATAATTCTGAAACTCTTCTAGCAGAAGAAATTGCAACCAAAAACAAAACTTTCCAAGATAATAACATAATATCAACGGAATGTAAGGGTTCAAACGGAACCCCCTGAAGAACTGAAAGAACTAGGTTGAGACTCCAAGGAGGAGTCAAAATTTTGTAAACAGGCTTGATTCTAACCAGAGCCTGAACAAAGGCTAGAACATCTGGCACAGCTGCCAGCTTTTTGTGAAGTAACACAGACAAGGCAGAAATCTGTCCCATCAAGGAACTTGCAGATAATCCTTTTTCCAATCCTTCTCGAAGGAAGGATAGACTCTTAGGAATCTTAACCTTGTCCCAAGGGAATCCTGCAGATTCACACCAACAGATATACCAAATTATGTGGTAATTTTTCTGGTTACAGGCTTTCAGGCCTGAACAAGAGTATTAATAACAGAATCTGAGAACCCTCGCTTTGATAAGATCAAGCGTTCAATCTCCAAGCAGTCAGCTGGAGTGGGTCGAACGGACCTAGAACAAGAAGGTCTCTCAAAGGTAGCTTCCATGGTGGAGCCGATGACATATTCACCAGATCTGCATACCAAGTCCTGCGTGGCCACGCAGGAGCTATCAAAATCACCGACGCCCTCTCCTGATTGATCCTGGCTACCAGCCTGGGGATGAGAGGAAACGGCGGGAACACATAAGCTAGTTTGAAGGTCCAAGGTGCTACTAGTGCATCCACTAGAGCCGCCTTGGGATCCCTGGATCTGTACCCGTAGTAAGGAACTCTGAAGTTCTGACGAGAGGCCATCAGATCCATGTCTGGAATGCCCCACGGTTGAGTGACTTGGGCAAAGATTTCCGGATGGAGTTCCCACTCCCCCGGATGCAATGTCTGACGACTCAGAAAATCCGCTTCCCAATTTTCCACTCCTGGGATGTGGATAGCAGACAGGTGGCAGGAGTGAGACTCCGCCCATAGAATGATTTTGGTCACTTCTTCCATCGCTAGGGAACTCCTTGTTCCCCCCTGATGGTTGATGTATGAACTTGGCCCTCGCTAGCCGAGGCCAAGCTTTGAGAGCATTGAATATCGCTCTCAGTTCCAGAATATTTATCGGTAGAAGAGATTCTACCCGAGACCAAAGACCCTGAGCTTTCAGGGATCCCCAGACCGCGCCCCAGCCCATCAGACTGGCGTCGGTCGTGACAATGACCCACTCTGGTCTGCGGAAGGTCATCCCTTGTGACAGGTTGTCCAGGGACAGCCACCAACGGAATGAATCTCTGGTCCTCTGATTTACTTGTATCTTCGGAGACAAGTCTGAATAGTCCCCATTCCACTGACTGAGCATGAACAGTTGTAATGGTCTTAGATGAATGCGCACAAAAGGAACTATGTCCATTGCCGCTACCATCAAACCTATCACTTCCATGCACTGCGCTATGGAAGGAAGAGGAACGGAATGAAGTATCCGACAAGAGTCTAGAAGTTTTGTTTTTCTGGCTTCTGTCAGAAAAATCCTCATTTCTAAGGAGTCTATTATAGTTCCCAAGAAGGGAACCCTCGTTGACGGAGATAGAGAACTCTTTTCCACGTTCATTTTCCATCCGTGAGATCTGAGAAAGGCCAGGACAATGTCCGTGTGAGCCTTTACTTGAGGAAGGGACGACGCTCGAATCAGAATGTCGTCCAAGTAAGGTACTACAGCAATGCCCCTTGGTCTTAGCACCGCCAGAAGGGACCCTAGTACCTATGAGAAAATCCTAGAAGCAGTGGCTAATCCGAAAGAAAATGCCACGAACTGGAAATGCTTGTCCAGGAATGCAAACCTTAGGAACCGATGATGTTCCTTGTGGATAGGAATATGTAGATACGCATCCTTGAAATCCACCTTGGTCATGAATTGACCTTCCTGGATGGAAGGAAGAAGTGTTCGAATGGTCTGAACGTTCCCTCTTTTTTGGGAACTATGAACAGATTGGAGTAGAACCCCATCCCTTGTTCTCCTAATGGAACAGGATGAATCACTCCCATTTTTAGCAGGTCTTCTACCCAATGTAAGAATGCCTGTCTTCTTATGTGGTCTGAAGACAACTGAGACCTGTGGAACCTCCCCCTTGGAGGAAGCCCCTTGAACTCCAGAGAATAACCTTGGGAGACTATTTCTAGCGCCCAAGGATCCAGAACATCTCTTGCCTGAGCGAAGAGAGAGAGTCTGCCCCCCACCAGATCCAGTCCCGGATCGGGGGCCCGCATTTCATGCTGTCTTGGTAGCAGTGGCAGGTTTCCTGGCCTGCTTTCCTTTGTTCCAGCCTTGCATAGGTCTCCAGGCTGGATTGGCTTGAGAAGTATTACCTTCCTGCTTAGAGGACGTAGCCCTTGGGGCTGATCCGTTTCTGCGAAAGGGACGAAACTTAGGTTTATTTTTGGTCTTGAAAAGACCTATCCTGAGGAAGGGCGTGGCCCTTGCCCCCAGTGATATCAGAGATAATCTCTTTCAAGTCAGGGCCAAAGAGTGTTTTCCCCTTGAAAGGAATGTCAAGCAATTTGTTCTTGGAAGACGCTTTAACCAAAGCGCTCTGCGCCGCAATAGCAAACCCAGAATTTTTTCGCCGCTAACCTAGCCAATTGCAAGGTGGCGTCTAGGGTGAAAGAATTAGCCAATTTAAGAGCACGAATTCTGTCCATAATCTCCTCATAAGAAGAAGAATTACTAATAATCGCCTTTCCTAGCTCATCAAACTAGAAACACGCGGCTGCAGTGACAGGGACAATGCATGCAATTGGTTGTAGAAAGGAACCTTGCTGAACAAACATCTTTAGCAGACCTTCTAATTTTTTATCCATAGGATCTTGGAAAGCACAACTATCTTCTATGGGTATAGTGGCGCGCTTGTGTAGAGTAGAAACCGCCCCCTCGACCTTGGGGACTGTCTGCCATCAGTCCTTTCTGGGGTCGACTATAGGAAAACAATTTTATAAATATGGGGGGAGGTACTAAAGGTATACCGGGCCTAACAATGTACGCCACCCGCTTGGATATAGGAAAAGCTTCGGGGGGCCCCGGGGCCTCTAAGAACTTTTCCATTTTACATAGTGGTTCTGGAATGACCAGATAATCACAATCATCCAAATTGGATAACACCTCCTTAAGCAGAGCGCGGAGATGTTCCAACTTAAATTTAAAAGTAATCACATCAGGTTCAGCTTGTTGAGAAATGTTTCCTGAATCTGAAATTTCTCCCTCAGACAAAACCTCCCTGGCCCCCTCAGACTGGTGTAGGGGCCCTTCAGAAACCATATCATCAGCGTTCTCATGCTCTACAGAATTTTCTAAAACAGAGCAGTCGCGCTTTCGCTGATAAGTGGGCATATTGGCTAAAATGTTTTTGATAGAATTATCCATTACAGCCGTT
Organism: Bombina bombina; assembly: GCF_027579735.1. Classification (NCBI taxonomy): domain Eukaryota; kingdom Metazoa; phylum Chordata; class Amphibia; order Anura; family Bombinatoridae; genus Bombina; species Bombina bombina. The sequence goes on from NC_069509.1 coordinate 185,768,704, forward strand.
AAATGTTGCATAGTAAGGAGTATTGGCGCACTAGATGTACTAGGGGCCTCCTGTATGGGCAAGACTGGTGTAGACGAAGGAGGGGATGATGCAGTACCATGCTTACTCCCCTCACTTGAGGAATCATCTTGGGCATCATTTTTACTAAATTTTTTTATGACATAAAATACATATAGTTAAATGAGAAGGAACCTTGGTTTCCCCACAGTCAGAACACAATCTATCTGGTAGTTCAGACATGTTAAACAGGCATAAACTTGATAACAAAGCACAAAAAACGTTTTAAAATAAAACCGTTACTGTCACTTTAAATTTTAAACTAAACACACTTTATTACTGCAATTGCGAAAAAGTATGAAGGAATTGTTCAAAATTCACCAAAATTTCACCACAGTGTCTTAAAGCCTTAAAAGTATTGCACACCAAATTTGGAAGCTTTAACCCTTAAAATAACGGAACCGGAGCCGTTTTTATATTTAACCCCTTTACAGTCCCTGGAATCTGCTTTGCTGAGACCCAACCAAGCCCAAAGGGGAATACGATACCAAATGATGCCTTCAGAAAGACTTTTCTATGTATCAGAGCTCCACACACATGCAGCTGCATGCCATGCTGTCCTCAAAAACAAGTGCGCCATACCGGCGCGAAAATGAGGCTCTGACTATGATTAGGGAAAACCCCTAAAGAATAAGGTGTCTAAAACAGTGCCTGCCGATATAATCATATCAAAATACCCAGAATAAATGATTCCTCAAGGCTAAATATGTGTTAATAATGAATCGATTTAGCCCAGAAAAAGTCTACAGTCTTAATAAGCCCTTGTGAAGCCCTTATTTACTATCTTAATAAACATGGCTTACCGGATCCCATAGGGAAAATGACAGCTTCCAGCATTACATCGTCTTGTTAGAATGTGTCATACCTCAAGCAGTAAGAGACTGCACACTGTTCCCCCAACTGAAGTTAATTGCTCTCAACAGTCCTGTGTGGAACAGCCATGGATTTTAGTTACGGTGCTAAAATCATTTTCCTCATACAAACAGAAATCTTCATCTCTTTTCTGTTTCTGAGTAAATAGTACATACCAGCACTATTTTAAAATAACAAACTCTTGATTGAATAATAAAAAACTACAGTTAAACACTAAAAAACTCTAAGCCATCTCCGTGGAGATGTTGCCTGTACAACGGCAAAGAGAATGACTGGGGTAGGCGGAGCCTAGGAGGGATCATGTGACCAGCTTTGCTGGGCTCTTTGCCATTTCCTGTTGGGGAAGAGAATATCCCTCAAGTAAGGATGACGCCGTGGACCGGACACACCTATGTTGGAGAAACATGATTTTCATGCAGGACAATGCTCCATCACACGCGTCCAAGTACTCCACAGCGTGGCTGGCAAGAAAGGGTATAAAAGAAGAAAATCTAATGACATGGCCTCCTTGTTCACCTGATCTGAACCCCATTGAGAACCTGTGGTCCATCATCAAATGTGAGATTTACAGGGAGGGAAAACAGTACACCTCTCTGAACAGTGTCTGGGAGGCTGTGGTTGCTGCTGCACACAATTTTGATGGTGAACAGATCAAAACACTGACAGAATCCATGGATGGCAGGCTTTTGAGTGTCCTTGCAAAGAAAGGTGGCTATATTGGTCACTGATTTGTTTTTGTTTTGTTTTTGAATGTCAGAAATGTATATTTGTGAATGTTGAGATGTTATATTGGTTTCACTGGTAAAAATAAATAATTGAAATGGGTATATATTTGTTTTTTGTTAAGTTGCCTAATAATTATGCACAGTAATAGTCACCTGCACACACAGATATCCCCCTAAAATAGCTATAACTAAAAACAAACTAAAAACTACTTCCAAAAATATTCAGCTTTGATATTAATGAGTTTTTTGGGTTCATTGAGAACATGGTTGTTGTTCAATAATAAAATTAATCCTCAAAAATACAACTTGCCGAATAATTCTGCACTCCCTGTACAGGAGCAGGGGCACAGCAGTATACAGGAGTAAGGGCACAGCAGTATACAGGGGCAAGCTATATGTGTATATATAAATATATACACATATAGCTATATAATATAGATACATACACATACATACATATGGCTATATAGTATAAATACATACATACACATACAGTACATATGGCTATATAGTGTAAATACATACACATACATATATACACATACCTATGGCTATATAGTGTAAACACATATAAATATATACACATACATATAAATACATACACATACATATGACTATCAGTTATATAGTGTAAATACATACACATATATACACATACATATGGCTATATAGTGTAAATACATATAAATACATACACATACATATAAATTCATACAAATACATATTATTATCGGTTATTTGTAGAGTGCCAACAGATTCCGCAGCGCTATAAACATAGGCGGAATACAAGGAAACATTTATAGGGATCAGACAGGTAGAGGGCCCTGCCGAGAGTCGCACTGTTGTAGTGAGCTCTTAAGAAGGTGATCTACAAACAGCTGGACTTTTAGGCTTACATGCTAAGGGGGTTCAGGGGGTAGCAATGGAGGAGAGGAACTGGTATAAAGAAAGGTTAGTGTAGGTTGTATGCATCCCTGAACAGTAGAGTCTTTAGGGAGCGCTTGAAGCTTTCAAAACTAGGGGAGAGTCTTGTGGAGCAAGGCAGAGAGTTCCACAAGATGGGAGCCAGTCTGGAGAAGTCCTGTAAGTGGGAGTGTGAGGAGGTAACAAGAGAGGAGGAGAGTAGGAGGTCATGAGCAGAGCGAACAAGAGGGGAGGGAGAGTATCTGGAGACAAGGTCTGAGATATAGGGGGGAGCAGTGCAGTTGAGGGCTTTGTGTGTCAGTCAAAATGTTGTGTTTAATCCTAGAGGCAAGAGGAAGCCAGTGAAGGGATTGGCAGAGTGGTGCAGCAGATGAAGAGCGACGTGTACGGAAGATGAGCCTGGCAGAGGCATTCATTATGGATTGTAAAGGAGCTAGGCGGCAGCTGGGGAGACCAGAGAGGACAGAGTTGCAGTAATCGAGGCGGAAAGGATGAGAGAGAGGATTAAAATCTTAGTTGTGTCTTGTGTAAGGAAATGTCTAATTTTAGAGATGTTTTTAAGGTTGAAGCGGCAGGCTTTAGCCAAGGACTGAATGTGAGGAGTAAAAAAGATCTGAGTCAAATGTGACCCCGAGACATTGGGCGTGCGGGGTAGGGGTAGTGATGGAGTTATCGACAGTTATAGAGAGATTGGGGTGGAGATTTTGAAAGAAGGAGGGGAAATAAGGAGCTCAGTTTTGGAGAGATTTAGCTTGAGGTAGTGAGAGGACATCCGGGAAGAGATGTGAGAAAGACAGTTAGTGACACGGGTTAGCAAGGAAGGAGTGCCGTCCAACCAATTATATACATATAAATATATACAGTACATATGGCTATATAGTGTAAATACATACACATACATATAAATACATATGGTTATATAGTGTAAATACATATAAATACATACACATACGTATGGCTATATAGTGTAAATACATATAAATACATACACATACATATAAATATATACACACACATATGGCTATATAGTGTAAATACATATAAATACATACACATACATATAAATATATACACACACATATGGCTATATAGTGTAAATACATATAAATATATACACATACATATGGCTATACAGTGTAAAACATAATTTATGCTTACCTGATAAATTTATTTCTCTTGCAGTGTATCCAGTCCACGGATCATCCATTACTTGTGGGATATTCTCCTTCCCAACAGGAAGTTGCAAGAGGATCACCCACAGCAGAGCTGCTATATAGCTCCTCCCCTCACTGCCATATCCAGTCATTCGACCAAAACAAGCCGAGAAAGGAGAAACCATAGGGTGCAGTGGTGACTGTAGTTTAATTAAAATTTAGACCTGCCTTAAAAGGACAGGGCGGGCCGTGGACTGGATACACTACAAGAGAAATAAATTTATCAGGTAAGCATAAATTATGTTTTCTCTTGTTAAGTGTATCCAGTCTACGGATCATCCATTACTTGTGGGATACCAATACCAAAGCTAAAGTACACGGATGATGGGAGGGACAAGGCAGGAACATAAACGGAAGGAACCACTGCCTGTAGAACCTTTCTCCCAAAAACAGCCTCCGAAGAAGCAAAAGTATCAAATTTGTAAAATTTTGAAAAGGTATGAACCAGTCGCAGCCTTGCAAATCTGTTCAACAGAAGCCTCATTTTCAAAGGCCCAGGTGGAAGCCACAGCTCTAGTAGAATGAGCTGTAATTCTTTCAGGGGGCTGCTGTCCAGCAGTCTCATAGGCTAAACGGATTATACTCCGAAGCCAAAAAGAAAGAGAGGTTGCCGAGGCCTTTTGACCTCTCCTCTGTCCAGAGTAAACAACAAACAGGCTAGATGTTTGACGAAAATCCTTAGTAGCTTGTAAGTAAAGCTTCAAGGCACGCACTATATCTAGATTATGTAAAAGACGTTCCTTCTTCGAAGAAGGATTAGGACACAATGATGGAACAACAATCTCTTGATTGATATTCTTGTTAGAAACCACCTTGGCTAAAAACCCAGGTTTTGTACGCAGAACTACTTTATCTGAATGAAAGATGAGAAAAGGAGAATCACAATGTAAGGCAGATAACTCCGAGACTCTTCGAGCTGAGGAAATAGCCATCAGAAACAGAACTTTCCATGATAGAAGTTTGATATCAATAGAATGAAGGGGTTCAAACGGAACTCCCTGGAGAACTTTAAGAACCAATTTTAAGTTCCATGGAGGAGCAACAGGTTTAAACACAGGCTTAATTCTAACTAAAGCCTGACAAAATACATGGACGTCTGGAACTTCTGCCAGACGCTTGTGTAAAAGAATAGACAGAGCCGAAATCTGTCCCTTTAAAGAACTAGCTGATAATCCTTTGTCCAAACCCTCTTGGAGGAAGGACAAAATCCTATGAATCCTAATCCTACTCCATGAGTAATTCTTGGATTCACACCAATGAAGATATTTACACCATATCTTGTGGTAGATTTTCCTGGTGACAGGCTTTCGTGCCTGTATTAAGGTATCAATGACTGACTCAGAGAAGCCACGCTTTATAGGATCAAGCATTCAATCTCCATGCAGTCAGTCTCAGAGAAACTAGATTCGGTTGATTGAAAGGACCTTGTATTAGAAGGTCTTGTCTCAGAGGCAAAGTCCACGGTGGAAAGGATGACATGTCCACCAGATCTGCATACCAGGTCCTGCGTGGCCATGCAGGCGCTATCAGAATCACCGATGCTCTCTCCTGTCTGATTTTGGCAATCAGTCGAGGGAGCAGAGGAAACGGTGGAAACACATAAGCCAGGTTGAAGAACCAAGGAGCTGCTAGAGCATCTATCAGCGTCGCTTCTGGGTCCCTGGACCTGGATCCGTAACAAGGAAGCTTGGTGTTCTGGCGAGACGCCATGAGATCCAGTTCTGGTGTGCCCCAATGACGGACCAGTTGAGCAAACACCTCCGGATGGAGTTCCCACTCCCCCGGATGAAAAGTCTGACGACTTAGAAAATCCGCCTCCCAGTTCTCTACGTCCGGGATATGGATCGCTGACAGGTGGCAAGATTGAGACTCTGCCCAGCGAATTATCTTGGAGACTTCTGACATTGCTAGGGAATTCCTGGTTCCCCCTTGATGGTTGATGTAAGCCACAGTTGTGATGTTGTCCGACTGAAATCTGATGAACCTCAGTGTTGCTAACTGAGGCCAAGCTAGAAGAGCATTGAAAATTGCTCTTAACTCCAGAATGTTTATTGGGAGGAGTTTCTCCTCCTGAGTCCAAGAACCCTGAGCTTTCAGGGAGTTCCAGACTGCACCCCAACCTAGAAGGCTGGCATCTGTTGTTACAATTGTCCAATCTGGTCTGCGAAAGGTCATACCTTTGGACAGATGGACCCGAGATAACCACCAGAGAAGAGAATCTCTGGTTTCCTGATCCAGATTTAGTAGAGGGGACAAATCTGTGTAATCCCCATTCCACTGACTGAGCATGCATAATTGCAGTGGTCTGAGATGCAGGCGCGCAAATGGCACTATGTCCATCGCCGCTACCATTAAGCCGATTACTTCCATGCACTGAGCCACCGTGGGGCGCGGAATGGAGTGAAGAACACGGCAAGCATTTAGAAGTTTTGATAACCTGGACTCCGTCAGGTAAATTTTCATTTCTATAGAATCTATTAGAGTCCCTAGGAAGGAAACCCTTGTGAGAGGAGATAGAGAACTCTTTTCTTCGTTCACTTTCCACCCATGCGACCTCAGAAATGCCAGAACTATCTCTGTATGAGACTTGGCAATTTGAAAGCTTGACGCCTGTATCAGGATGTTGTCTAGATAAGGAGCCACCGCTATGCCTCGCGGTCTTAGAACCGCCAGAAGTGAGCCCAGAACCTTTGTAAAAATTCTTGGGGCTGTAGCCAACCCGAATGGAAGAGCTACAAATTGGTAATGCCTGTCTAGAAAGGCAAACCTCAGGAACCGATGATGATTCTTGTGAATCGGAATGTGATGGTAGGCATCCTTTAAGTCCACTGTGGTCATGTACTGACCCTCTTGGATCATGGGTAAAATGGTTCGAATAGTTTCCATCTTGAATGATGGAACTCTGAGGAATTTGTTTAAGATCTTTAGATCCAAAATTGGTCTGAAGGTTCCCTCTTTTTTGGGAACCACAAACAGATTTGAATAAAACCCCTGTCCTTGTTCCGTCCGCGGAACTGGATGGATCACTCCCATTACAAGGAGGTCTTGCACGCAGCGTAGGAATGCCTCTTTCTTTATCTGGTTTGCAGATATTCTTGAAAGGTGAAATCTCCCTTGTGGAGGAGAAGCTTTGAAGTCCAGAAGATATCCCTGAGATATGATCTCCAACGCCCAGGGATCCTGAACATCTCTTGCCCACGCCTGGGCGAAGAGAGAGAGTCTGCCCCCTACTAGATCCGTTGTCGGATAGGGGGCCGTTCCTTCATGCTGTCTTGGAGGCAGCAGCAGGCTTTCTCGCCTGCTTGCCCTTGTTCCAGGACTGGTTAGGTTTCCAGGCCTGCTTGGATTGAGCAAAAGTTCCCTCTTGTTTTGAAGCAGAGGAAGTTGATGCTGCACCTGCTTTGAAATTTCGAAAGGCACAAAAATTAGACTGTTTGGCCCTTGATTTGGCCCTGTCCTGAGGAAGGGTATGACCCTTACCTCCAGTAATGTCAGCAATAATTTCTTTCAAACCAGGCCCGAATAAGGTTTGCCCCTTGGAATGTTGAGTAATTTAGACTTTGAAGTCACATCAGCTGACCACGATTTAAGCCATAGCGCCCTACGAGCCTGGATGGAGAATCCGGAATTCTTAGCCGTTAGTTTAGTCAAATGAACAATGGCATCAGAAAAAAATGAGTTAGCAAGATTAAGTGTTCTAAGCTTGTCAATAATTTCAGTCAATGGAGCTGTATGGATGGCCTCTTCCAGGGCCTCAAACCAGAACGCCGCCGCAGCAGTGACAGGCGCAATGCATGCAAGGGGCTGTAAAATAAAACCTTGTTGAATAAACATTTTCTTAAGGTAACCCTCTAATTGTTTATCCATTGGATCTGAAAAAGCACAACTGTCCTCAACCGGGATAGTGGTACGCTTTGCTAAAATAGAAACTGCTCCCTCCACCTTAGGGACTGTCTGCCATAAGTCCCGTGTAGTGGCATCTATTGGAAACATTTTTCTAAATATAGGAGGTGGGGAAAACGGCACACCGGGTCTATCCCATTCCTTACTAATAATTTCTGTAAGCCTTTTAGGTATTGGAAAAACATCTGTACTCATCGGCACTGCATAGTATTTATCCAGTCTACACAATTTCTCTGGCACTGCAATTGTGTCACAGTCATTCAGAGCAGCTAATACCTCCCCAAGCAATACACGGAGGTTCTCAAGCTTAAATTTAAAATTAGAAATCTCTGAATCAGGTCTCCCCGAGTCAGAGATGTCACCCACAGACTGAAGCTCTCCGTCCTCAGGTTCTGCATATTGTGACGCAGTATCAGACATGGCTCTTACAGCATCTGCGCGCTCTGTATCTCGTCTAACCCCAGAGCTATCGCGCTTGCCTCTTAATTCAGGCAATCTGTAATACCTCTGACAGGGTATTATTCATGATTGCAGCCATGTCCTGCAAAGTAATCGCTATGGGCGTCCCTGATGTACTTGGCGCCATATTAGCGTGCGTCCCTTGAGCGGGAGGCGAAGGGTCCGACACGTGGGGAGAGTTAGTCGGCATAACTTCCCCCTCGACAGACCCCTCTGGTGACAATTCTTTTATAGATAAAGACTGATCTTTACTGTTTAAGGTGAAATCAATACATTTAGTACACATTCTCCTATGGGGCTCCACCATGGCTTTTAAACATAATGAACAAGTAGTTTCCTCTGTGTCAGACATGTTTGTACAGACTAGCAATGAGACTAGCAAGCTTGGAAAACACTTTAAACCAAGTTAACAAGCAATATAAAAAACGTTACTGTGCCTTTAAGAAAAACAAATTTTGACAAAATTTGAAATAACAGTGAAAAAAGGCAGTTACACTAACGAAATTTTTACAGTGTATGTAACAAGTTAGCAGAGCATTGCACCCACTTGCAAATGGACGATTAACCCCTTAATACCAAAAACGGAATAATAAATGACAAAAACGTTTTTAAAACCAGTCACAACAACTGCCACAGGTCTACTGTGGTTGTTACCCTCCTCAAACACGACTTTTGAAGCCTTTTGAGCCCTTCAGAGAAGTCCTGTATCATGCAGAAGGAAGCCGAGTGTCTGTCTGTAATTTCAGCTGCGCAGAAAAGCGCTAAAATAGGCCCCTCCCACTCATAGTACAACAGTGGAAAGCCTCAGGAAACTGTTTCTAGGCAAAAATCAAGCCAGCCATGTGGAAAAAAACTAGGCCCAATAAGTTTTATCACCAAACATATATAAAAACGATTAACATGCCAGCAAACGTTTTATATTACACTTTTATAAGAGTATGTATCTCTGTTAATAAGCCTGATACCAGTCGCTATTAAATCACTGCATTTAGGCTTAACTTACATTAATCCGGTATCAGCAGCATTTTCTAGCCCTAGAAAAATGTTAACTGCACATACCTTATTGCAGGAAAACCTGCACGCCATTCCCCCTCTGAAGTTACCTCACTCCTCAGAATATGTGAGAACGGCAGTGGATCTTAGTTACTTCTGCTAAGATCATAGAAATCGCAGGCAGATTCGTCTTCTAAATACTGCCTGAGATAAAATAGTACGCTCCGGTACCATTTAAAAATAACAAACTTTTGATTGAAGAAAGTAACTAACTATAAAACACCACTCTCCTCTTACTACCTCCATCTTTGTAGAGAGTTGCAAGAGAATGACTGGATATGGCAGTGAGGGGAGGAGCTATGTAGCAGCTCTGCTGTGGGTGATCCTCTTGCAACTTCCTGTTGGGAAGGAGAATATCCCACAAGTAATGGATGATCCGTGGACTGGATACACTTAACAAGAGAAATACATATAAATACATACACATACATATGAATATATACACACATATGACTATATAGTGTAAATACATATAAATATATACACACACATATGGCTATATAGTGTAAATACATATAAATGCATGCATATAAATATATACACACACATATGGCTATATAGTGTAAATACATATAAATATATACACATACATATGGCTATATAGTGTAAATACACATATATACATACACATTCATATAAATATATACACATACATATGGCTATATAGTGTAAATACATATACACTGTGTGCAGAATTATTATGCAAATGAGTATTTTGACCACATCATCCTCTTTATGCATGTTGTCTTACTCCAAGCTGTATAGTCTCGAAAGCCTACTACCAATTAAGCATATTAGGTGATGTGCATCTCTGTAATGAGAAGGGGTGTGGTCTAATGACATCAACACCCTATATCAGGTGTGCATAATTATTAGGAAACTTCCTTTCCTTTGGCAAAATGGGTCAAAAGAAGGACTTGACAGGCTCAGAAAAGTAAAAAATAGTGAGATATCTTGCAGAGGGATGCAGCACTCTTAAAATTGAAGCGTGATCATCGAACAATCAAGCGTTTCATTCAAAATAGTCAACAGGGTCGCAAGAAGCGTGTGGAAAAACCAAGGCGCAAAATAACTGCCCATGAACTGAGAAAAGTCAAGCGTGCAGCTGCCAAGATGCCACTTGCCACCAGTTTGGCCATATTTCAGAGCTGCAACATCACTGGAGTGCCCAAAAGCACAAGGTGTGCAATACTCAGAGACATGGCCAAGGTAAGAAAGGCTGAAAGACGACCACCACTGAACAAGACACACAAGCTGAAACGTCAAGACTGGGCCAAGAAATATCTCAAGACTGATTTTTCTAAGGTTTTATGGACTGATGAAATGAGAGTGAGTCTTGATGGGCCAGATGGATGGGCCCGTGGCTGGATTGGTAAAGGGCAGAGAGCTCCAGTCCGACTCAGACGCCAGCAAGGTGGAGGTGGAGTACTGGTTTGGGCTGGTATCATCAAAGATAAGCTTTTGGGGCTTTTTCAGGTTGAGGATGGAGTCAAGCTCAACTCCCAGTCCTACTGCCAGTTTCTGGAAGACACCTTCTTCAAGCAGTGGTACAGGAAGAAGTCTGCATCCTTCAAGAAAAACATGATTTTCATGCAGGACAATGCTCCATCACACGCGTCCAAGTACTCCACAGCGTGGCTGGCAAGAAAGGGTATAAAAGAAGAAAATCTAATGACATGGCCTCCTTGTTCACCTGATCTGAACCCCATTGAGAACCTGTGGTCCATCATCAAATGTGAGATTTACAAGGAGGGAAAACAGTACACCTCTCTGAACAGTATCTGGGAGGCTGTGGTTGCTGCTGCACGCAATGTTGATGGTGAACAGATCAAAACACTGACAGAATCCATGGATGGCAGGCTTTTGAGTGTCCTTGCAAAGAAAGGTGGCTATATTGGTCACTGATTTGTTTTTGTTTTGTTTTTGAATGTCAGAAATGTATATTTGTGAATGTTGAGATGTTATATTGGTTTCACTGGTAAAAATAAATAATTGAAATGGGTATATATTTGTTTTTTGTTAAGTTGCCTAATAATTATGCACAGTAATAGTCACCTGCACACACAGATATCCCCCTAAAATAGCTATAACTAAATACAAACTAAAAACTATTTCCAAAACTATTCAGCTTTGATATTAATGAGTTTTTTGGGTTCATTGAGAACATGGTTGTTGTTCAATAATAAAATTAATCCTCAAAAATACAACTTGCCTAATAATTCTGCACTCCCTGTAAATACATACACATACATATAAATATATACATATGGCTATATAGTGTAAATACATATAAATATATACACATACATATGGCTATATAGTGTAAATACATATAAATATATACACATACATATGGCTATATAATGTAAATACATATAAATACATACACATACATATAAATATATACATATGGCTATATAGTGTAAATACATATAAATATATACACATACATATGGCTATATAGTGTAAATACATATAAATACATACACATACATATAAATATATACATATGGCTATATAGTGTAAATACATATAAATATATACACATACATATGGCTATATAATGTAAATACATATAAATGAATGTTTATTTAATAATATATTTATATCTTGTCTCATTTACAAGATTTGATTAACTGCTCACTTCTCACAAATATGGACATTAATGGCAGAAACAACCACTAATTAGTCTATGAGAAGAAAACAGGTAAAGTGAGACTCTGAATTCTGAACATTTGTCTCTCCTTCTCTGTGAGGCTCCCCATCAGTTCCTTACAAGTGTCTGTGTGTTTGTCAGCTCTAGTGGACACTAACAGGCCAGTTTTTCAAAATGACAATGGGTTAAAAACAATGAATAACCATATGTACTGGTGAATTCATTATTTTACTTGTGCTCTAGTTCCGATATCCTGAAAATCTGACCTGTTAGTGTGCCCTGAGTACTGGAAACGCTAGTCTATGACATAACCTTTGCATAAGACGGCAGCACAGGGAATGTTTGTAAGTTCACAGCAGCAATTACTTCACAGATTCATCTAACAAACATTTTGTTTTTTCACATTTTTCATGTTTTTATCAGAAGAAATGTAATTGCTTTATTTTATTAATAAAATATTATAATATATTGTTAAATAAATATAAATATATTTATTGGATGTCTGTTCCTTACCTGAATCGTATTCAACTGTTTAATTAATTCCTAGGGGGAAAAAAATAAGAAATTAGATGATGTTCTCTGAATTATGACCAGTAATGTAGTTTGGGTCAAATTTACTGTCCTGTCTGCTATGTTTTGTTAAAGAATAATACATAGACTGGGCTTAGGTTATATGGTTAGTTACTAGAGTGGACATTTATTAAGTGCATTTGTAGCCTTCATATGCACTACTATTGTGGTGGCAAATAAATAGGGATAACCTACAGTGTATATATATATTATTTTAATTAGAAAGACGTATTCATATTCACATTATGTACAAATAAGGATAAAATAATTGTTGAAACATTTAAAAAAATATATATATACACACACACACACACAATCTGGGTGTAAAAAACATATTTAAAATAAAATATACGTATTCCTTTACGATAAAGTGTCACAATGTGCGTAGGGTTGTTACCTTTTCTGGAAAAAAACATATCTGCCATGCTCGTTAGCATATATTTGCATAAATAATTAAACAGCATAAATTAGAAACTAAAGCTGCTGGGACTGATTTTAAACGATCATTGGTTTATAATTAAATTTTAACACACGTAGAAGTTTGATCATGAAACATATTTATTTCTATATTTAAAAAGGGACATGAAACAAAAGAAAAAAAAATTCAGGATTTGCAAAGAGCATACATTTTTTTTCTAATTTACTTCTATTATCAATTTCTTTTTCGTTCTCTTGGTATTTTCTGTTGATAAACAAGGCGGTAAGCTCAGCAACATGGAAGTGTCTGGAGCAGTTTTGCAAAAGCACTAGAGGGCAGCCCTATTTCCTGTCATGTAGTGCACCAGATGCTACCTAGGTATCTCAACACAGAATATCATGATAATTAAACAAATTTGATCATAAAAGTAAATTAGAAAGTTGTTTTTAAATTGTATGTTCTGCTGTCTGACTCACAAAAAACAAATATGTTTAGGTTTCATATCCCTTTAATCTTTATTTGCAACGATGATCTGAACCCAGCCCTGTCGGTAAAAAACAAGCGGTAACCCTACATGTACTTCTAAAAAATAAGATTATTAAGAATTTAATAAGAATTTTGCAATTACTAAAGCCCAGAACAATTAGTAGATACAACTACATTAGCAGATTATCTGGTGACAACCTACACACAACAGAAGGAAAGCATGAAAAGCTCAGTAAATGCCAATATACACAAGATAGATGATAGATAGATACATAGATAGACAGATAGATAGATGATATATAGATGATAGATAGATAGATAGATAGATAGATAGATAGATAGATAGATAGATACTGTAAATAGATGGATCATAGATAGATATATAGATGATAGACAGATAGGTAGATAGATACTGTAAATAGATGGATGATAGATAGATAGATGATATATAGATGATAGATAGATACTGTAAATAGATGGATGATAGATGGTAGATAGATGATAGACAGACAGATCTGGAAATTAAACTGCTTGATGCTATTTACTTACTCTTGATTTTGGACCAGGCACTTCCGTCTTCATTAGAGGACCATCATACTCAAAATCAACATTCTTTTTTGCCGCTGCTTGACTGGCGCATCTGCATCCTGAAACAAAAACGGGTACTGATTGGCTCTTACAGGACGCAAATACCAAGAGATGCACATTTGCCTCTACATGATATTTTCTACTAGCGTGAGCATGTGCAATTCAACCAGCACTCGCAGGCCAGGGGACGGGACTTTAACCAGCACTTGCAGGGACAGCACTTTAACCAGCACTCGCAGGGCACAGCACTTTAACCAGCACTCTCAGAGACAGCACTTTAACCAGCACTTGCAGGGACAGCACTTTAGCCAGCACTCGTAGGGACAGCACTTTAACCAGCACTCGCAGGGACGGCACTTTAACCAGCACTTGCAGGGACAGCACTTTAGCCAGCACTCGCAGGGACGGCACTTTAACCAGCACTCGCAGGGACGGCACTTTAACCAGCACTCGCAGGGACGGCACTTTAACCAGCACTCGCAGGGCACAGCACTTTAACCAACACTCTCAGAGACAGCACTTTAACCAGCACTCGCAGGGACGGCACTTTAACCAGCACTCACAGGGACAGCACTTTAACCAGCACTCGCAGGGACGGCACTTTAACCAGCACTCGCAGGGCACAGCACTTTAACCAACACTCTCAGAGACAGCACTTTAACCAGCACTCGCACGGACGGCACTTTAACCAGCACTCGCAGGGACTGCCCATTCCATGAACTCACTCCAAATTAACCCTAAATATTTCCGTTAAAGGGACATTAAACTGATGGGTACAATGCCAATAGCATGGACATTACTCATCATGCTACTCTTTTTTCTATTTAAAGCTCTCGTCAAAGCTGTTCTCCTATTTTTAAAGGTGCCAGTTGATAAAGCTACACATCTTTGGGTTAGAGTTCGTGAATGAGAGAGGAAGTCTTACAATTTTATAGTGGCGTCATTGCTCTATATTCTTCCTGTGGCTTTTATATATAACGGTGTATAAAAACTGTAAAATTATAAACTTCCTGCTTTGTATTGTGGGTGCTAACCTGAACTGTACAGCTGTGATAAAGCCAACAACATCACTGATCTGTGAACTTTCACCTCATTTGTCAAAAGGTGCAAGAATACATAACCAATAAGATGGCACCTCAGAGTGCAAGAATACGTAAACAAGAAGATGGCACCTCAAGGTGCAACAATACGTAAACAAGAAGATGGCACCTCAGGGTGCAAGAATACGTAAACAAGAAGATGGCACCTCAGGCTGCAAGAATACATAACCAACAAGATGGCACCTCAGGCGGCAAGAATACATAACCAACAAGTGTCACGCCGCTTCCTTGCGTCGCTCTGGCTGTTGCCAGGGATGCTGCAGTTCCTGTGAGCGTGCAGCGATGACATCTCTTCCCCTCTGAAGCCGGTCCGGATCTCCTGTGATGCAAATTCTGCGCCTATGTAAGTTTCTCACTTACTATCTTCACTGCTCAAGTATAGGTGTTGCTTCTTGTGCTCCTGGGTGCTGTGATACTGAATTGCCATACTGATATTGAGCTCTGCCTGTCTGACCACTCTGATTGCTTAACCCCTAAACTGTTAGGGGTTAAGCAACATATTGTTGCTGAATTCTGCCTGTCTGACCATTCTATTGGCTTACCCCTGAACTGTTACTCTGCTGGATTTCCTTTGATGCTGATACCCGCCTGATGCTGCTCTTTCTATTGGTTCACCCCTGAACTGCTTTACTGCTGGATTGCCTTCCTGTTGCCGGACTCAGCATGTCATGACCATTCTCTGTCTTCTTCTTATTGCCCTGAAGGACTACCCTGTCTACCGTGAGTACTGCTTACCTAATTTCACTAACTTACTCTGCTCTGGGATATTTCCTATCATTCCACTTGATGCCTGGATAAGAAGACTACTGGCCAAGTTTAGTCTGATAGAGGAATATCCCATGAGCATTACAACAAGATGGCACCTCAGGGTGCAAGAATACTTAACCAACAAGATGGCACCTCAGGGTGCAAAACTACGTAACCAACAGGAATACGTAAACAAGATGGCACCCAAAAACAAGATGGCCCCTCAGGGTGCAAGAATACATAACCAACAAGATGGCACCTCAGGGTGCAAGACTACGTAACCAACAAGATGGCACCTCAGGGTGCAAGAATACGTAACCAACAAGATGGCACCTCAGGGTGCAAGAATACATAACCAACAAGATGGCACCTCAGGGTGCAAGAATACGTAACCAACAAGATGGCACCTCAGGGTGCGAGAATACATAACTAACAAGATGGCACCTCAGGGTGCAAGAATACATAACCAACAAGATGGCACCTCAGGGTGCAAGAATACATAACCAACAAGATGGCACCTCAGGGTGCAAGAATACGTAAACAACAAGATGGCACCTCAAGGTGCAAGAATACATAAACAACAAAATGGCACCTCAGGGTGCAAGAATACATAAACAACAAAATGGCACCTCAGGGTGCAACAATACATAATCAACAAGATGGCACCTCAAGGTGCAAGCATACGTAAACAACAAGATGGCACCTCAGGGTGCAAGAATACGTAATCAACAAGATGGCACCTCAGGGTGCAAGAATACATAACCAACAAGATGTCGGTTATGAGCCCAATATGACAATGTGCAGAAATGTTAAATTAAGAGAAAAAGCTCTGAAAAGAGCTGCAGGCACAGGAGGAAAATGTTGGCATGGTGAGTAGTAACCATTCCATTGAAGTTGTGTCCAGTAATTGTCCCTTTAATGTTTACAAAGCCACTGAGTGACAACAAGCCAGTGACCTTAAAAACGTTTTTCAAAAGCCAGAAAAAATATCGACAAAATGTAAAAAACCCCCCAAAAAAACAGAAACCCTTCACTTGTGGTTTCTGTAACAGCTACAGATATACAGGTTTATTTCTTATAGCTGCACAGATAATAGTTCCCAGCGGGCACACAGCTCACCGTTATGCTTGAGGAGAACTGCTGTTATCCAGGGTGACGCTCGCCAGTGCTCGCCGCCCTCGCATTGTGCTTCACTAGGTTTCTTTCTGGTTTATCACAAAACAAATGGATGAGCAAGAAAATAAATGTCTCAGTAGGTTAGCTGAGAGGATGAAACACTACACAGCTTAAGGCGACAAGGTGAATATTCTGTAACACCATGAGCCGTCTGCATTATGTACAGATCTCTCTCTCACATGTCCAAGCACAGGAGCAGCACAGAGACTATAGAAGGGATTCATGGTTTGTCTCTGGAGTGGAAGAGGGCAGTGAATTTCCCCGATCACCATCTAGAGAGCTTAGAACATCTTTAGAGATGTAACCCATAGTTTACTGTACAGAAAAAAACAATTACTGTGAGTGGAAAATCCCCCCTTCCATATTTCATCAGTGCACACCAGCATTCCTCTCCAAAATGTCAGAAGCAGTCAGTTTATTACTTAAAGGGCTATGATACCCAAATGTTGAAAAACTTGAAAGTGATGCAGCTTAGCTGTAAAAAGCTGACTAGAAAATATCACCTGAACATCTCTATGTAAAAAAAGATATTTTACCTTAAAAATTCCTCAGTAGCCACATCCCATTGTAAAGGACTTCTAAGCAGCAAATCAGTATGTCTGTCCCAGGACAGCTAAGGGAGTGAGCTTACGTGCACACTCATCTTATTTCCCTATTCAGTTTAAGGAAGTTTACTATGAAATCTCATGAGATCACAGTAAAAGAGTTCATGACCTCAGCACTGCTGATGCTGATTGGCTGCTGTTCATTTCTTCATTATTATTTTTTTTACATGCAGCTGGGCAGCAGCTGAAGTATAACTTTTTACACAGCACTTACTCTGCTGAGCTGAGGAGATTGTGAGGTAAAATATCTTCCTTTTTTACATAGAGATGCTCAGGTGATATTTTCCTGTCAGCTTTTTACAGTTATACTGCATCAGTTTCAAGTGATTTAGCATATGAGTATTATGTCCCTTTTAGGAGACATTAAAAACCTTAAGATTTTAATATAAAATGTTTAATTATATGTGTACTAAAAAAAATACCTAAGACTGCTAAATTCCCCACTGTCATTGTTTGCACACTCTAGTGACACTGTCTCTAATTGGCCTCAGCACAGAAGGTGGTAACCTAGGTTACAACATGGCACCGCCTATTGCTTTATGGTTATACATTTATTTATTAAAAATGTTACACTTATATCTTCAATATTTTAATACTTCTGTATATTATTCTCAGGCTAATCTATACTTTGGATACATCATTCTATCTAGTATTTATTTAGTGTAAAACGTTTCTTTAACTCAGTGGGGCACAATAAAGAAAGGCAACTTAACAGCACTGTTTATTTTATCTTTAAAGGACCAGTAAACACAGTAGATTTGCATAATCAACAAATGCATGATAACAAGACAATGCAATATCTCTTAGTCTGAACTTTAAAATGAGAAGAAGAATTTTTTCTGACAATTTTAAAAGTTATGTCTATTTTCACCCCCCTGTACCATGTGACAAACAGCCAATCACAAATGCATACACGTACCATGTGACAGCCATCAGCCAATCACAAATGCATACACGTACCATGTGACAGCCATCAGCCAATCACAAATGCATATACGTATAAGCTGTGAATTCTTGCACATGCTCAGTAGGAGCTGGTGACTCAAAACGTTTAAATATAAAAAGACTGTGCACATTTTGTTAATGCAAGTAAATTGGAAAGTTGTTTAAAATTGTATACTCTATCTGAATCATTAAAGTTTAATTTTGGCTTGAGTGTCCCTTTAATGACCTCTCTAGAAAAGTCTGACTTCCCACACTGAATATTTTGTTCTACGTGAATAGATGGGGAAGAGAAAGGAAGGGGCGTCGCATCTGGGTCATTGCACTGAGGCAGGTGAAGGGCAAAGACACATGGGAGAACACAAAGGAATGTTAATAAAATTCATAAGCGTAATAAGGACTGTTTGGATCCTATACGATCCACTATAATGAAGCTGCTATGAAATAAAATCTAGAAAAAAAAAACCCACCATTATTAACTGAAAGGAAGGTATATGCATTTTACTAAATAACAACAACTCTTTACAGCTAGTTGCTAGGTACAGCCCCCAAGGAGTTTTATCATCTCTTTACAGCAAGTTGCCAGGTATAGCCCCCAAGGAGTTTTATCATCTCTTTACAGCAAGTTGCCAGGTATAGCCCCCAAGGAGTTTTATAATCTCTTTACAGCTAGTTGCCAGGTATAGCCCCCAAGGAGTTTTATCATCTCTTTACAGATGGTTGCTAGGAAGATCCCTTGGGGAGTTTTATCCTTTAATTAGAAATGGTTCCTAGGAACAAACCCCATGAGATTGGCTCTTTATAGATAGCTACTAGGAACAGCTCCCATGGAGTTTATGAAACCAACAACATGAACACTGTCACCTATACATGAGCACTAGTATTATGGCCCATTAATTCTGATGCACCTTTAATTTTCCCCACAATTACCCATAACTGAC